>NC_137232.1:21922991-22260491 GCF_949987685.1 Ammodytes marinus | reverse complement strand
ATGGGGCAGGCCGGTGATGACACTCGTCTGCCGCACGCCAGGGTCACGCTACTGTCTGCTCGGGAGGTCAGGTCACATCTAATATGTCTAATATGCTGAGCTGCATGCATGTACACGGGGAAAAGATGCACACACCTTTACCTCACCTTATCCTTGACCCACTCATCATACATTCTCTCCTCCTCTATCCCCCAGGAACATTTGATTAGTTTAGTTCATACCAGAGAGAGACAGAATAACGTAAGGCAGGAATAGTCAGACATTAAAGCAGGAAAACAGGGGGTCTCATCATAAAAATGTCAGTTTTTCCAGCCAACTGGAATGAGTCTACAACTGGGTGGGTGTCACTGTCATGCACATGTCCCATAAAAATGCTAAATTAGGCCCGGATCCTCTCTGCCAGCTTTAAATCAGACAGAAGCAGTCACAACACAGACACCCAGGGAGAACAGCGAGGCTGTTTGTGTCAAATTGATGTAGGGCAAGCAGAACTCTTTTCTTGTCTGTGTTCCTCTGCCTCGCACTGGCTTAGGAGACACACCCTGTTGTGTGACGACTGAACCTTTGAACCTCGGAGTCACCTAGGTGGTTTTGTGGGTGAGGAAAGTACAGGAGAGAGGTGGTGTTGTTGTCCTTAATCTTCTTTACAAGCCTCCACATTATATGGGAGAGGCTGTCCAGCAGTGTCTAATCTGTAATTGTCCTCTGCTGTGTTGCCCCAGGTGAAACAGCCCTTGGGTGGGGCTGCGAGAGTTAAATGGATAGCCAGCAACAATCCCACGCTTGGGGGTGGCTTATTTTCCCAGGGTTGCCCTTTAAACTGTGCACCACACGAACGACACACACATACGCAACCACACATGCATAGACCTATACACACCTTCACACCTCTGACCTCCTTTTAACCCTTTTTTTAACAGAGTGGTGAGATTGCTGGCCATTACTGTGCTATTATGTGTTTGCTCCGCAATAAACACCTCTGTTATCTCGCTGTAGAGGGCTTAATCGATCCTCTGTCCCCCAGAGAGATGAGATAAAGAGATAGAGGAGAGAGATATGGGAGAGCTCGGACATAGAAGAGATTGCTGCAAACATAAAGTTCTCTTCTGAGTGAGAGATAGACAGAAATTCCGGTGCACTTTCTTTAAAAAAATTATAATTCTTACCTGTCCTTTCAAAGGGGACAATCGGTACATGATTCAATCCTATTTACTCTGATGTGTAGCTCAAAAATTCATTTGGCAGCTCAGATTGTCTCGTGTCTGATTGGTCTACAGGTTTTACTCCTTCGCTTTGACCCTTTTACACCTCACCTCAACCTCTTCAGGTCAAGAGGGTTAACATGCTGGTTTGTAATTATCAGCTCAGTTATTAACACCTGCACTACAGAGGTTCAGGGTGTCAGCCAGGTCATAGTTGTAATCTCGTGACCCCTGTCTGCGACCGTGTTCCCGCGCAGAATATAGTCAATTGTCATGTTATGAGCAGAATTTAGCTTAATGGGGCACTGTTTTCCATATTGATGATGCAGGCAAAGAGAGAACAAGAAGAGAATCATGCTTCAGCAACGAAAACATCATAAAGCAGGTGTTGTGGTGTGAACGTGGGAAGACGGAAGAGATCAGCATTGTGGCAGTGAATTCATATTGCAACACCACACTTGGGGTGAAGCTCAAAAGATATTTCTGCATAGCTTCAAAAATCCTCCCTCTTGAAGAATCTTTAGAAGGAATTTTAAGGTTCAGCATATCTCCTTTGATAAACACATTGATCAATTAATCCTGGATGGATTACCGGTATCATGTCATTGTCACTTCATTCACATATCCACTTTTTTTTCACAGGCCAAATCTTCCTCTATTGAAATGGTTTCTCCACATCAAAGACATGCATAAAACCAAAGCACCCATCTCTTGTGTCTCCTTAGCTTCTCCTTAGAAATCTACTCATGTCTGTCATTGCAACTATCCTCAACTAATATCACAAGTCATATTGATTAATGCTAGCTCTCTTTTATACACAAACATTCAGCATTAATTTGAATTATATTACCGATAGACACCATTTAATTAGTCCTGCTTATATTTCCTAGGAGATATAAGGTGTAAGGAGCTCGCAATAAACCAACAGAGAAAACGTGTTTTTTACAGCCTGCAAGCTAGCAATTTATGGATATATAGATTTCTTGAACATACTGTTTGCCAAATGAAGGCTGAAGACTAATGAGAAACTAGCATTTCCAGGAAGGAGAGGACATTAGTATGATATACAGAGTCCAGGAGCATCTCAGAGGAGCTGTCTCTTTTGCAGATTGTTTAACCAATACCTTGTATTGTGTAATTATGTCATGTGATTCACTTTGTTCCTGTATATATACAGTCATATGAAAAAGTTTGGGAACCCCTCTCAGCCGGCATTATAATTGACTCTGCTTTCACAAAAAAAATATAAAAGTGGTATGTATTTAATTTACCAGGAACAGTTAAGTACTGGGATGTTTTCCAAACAAAGATTTTTTGAAAAGCAGTATTTGGTTGTATGAAATAAAATAAAATGTGAAAAACTGGCTGTGCAAAAATATGGGTACCCTTGTGGTTTTGTTGATTTTAATGCCTGTAACAGCATGTAAAACTGATGACTTTAAACACAAAGTTGGTTGGATTATGTTGTTAAGCCTTGAACCTCATATAATTGTCTGTTTAATCATGAGAAAATGTATTTTAGGTGCCTAAATGCAAGTTGCACTTCTCTTTGACTCTCTGCTGAAGTGAGACAGAATGGGATCATCAAAACAGCTCCCAAAAGATCTGAAAAACAAAGATTGTTCATTGTCATGGTTTAGGGGAAGGCTACAAGAAGCTTTCCCAAAGGTTTCAATTGTCAATTTCGACAGTAGGGAACATTGTCAGGAAATGGAAGGACACAGGCATAGTGGCAGTTAAACCCAGGCATGGCAGACCAAGAAAAAAACAGGAGCGGCATAGGTGGAGGATTGTGAGAATGGTTGCACACAACCCACAGATCACCTCCAAAGACCTGCAAGAACATCTGGCTGCAGATGGTGCATCTGTACATCATTCAACAATGCAGCGTAATTTGCACCAAAACATCTGATTTTTATAAAGACCAAATAACTTAATTTTTGTCTCATCAGTCCAAAGCATTTTCTTCCAATATGAAGCTGGCTTGTCTAAATTAACTTTTGCATACTCCATGCAACTGTATCTGTGGCGTGGGCGCAGAAAGGGCTTCCTTCTCATCACCCGGCCATACAGATGTTTTGGTGCAAATTGCACTGAATTGTAGAACCATGTACAGATACACAATCTGCAGCCAGATGTTCTTGCAGGTCTTTAGAGGTGATCTTTGGGTAGTGTGCAACCATTCTCACAATCCGCCGCATATGCCGCTCTTGTACTTTTCTTGGTCTGCTAGACCTGGGTTTAACTGCAACTGTGCCTGTGTCCTTCCATTCCCTGACAACGTTCCCTACTGTCGAAATTGACAATTGAAACCTTTGGGAAAGCTTCTTGTAGCCTTCCTCTAAACCATGACAATGAATAGTCTTTGTTTTTAAGATCTTTTGGGAGCTGTTTTGATGATCCCATTCTGTTTCACTTCAGCAGAGAGTCAAAGAGAAGTGCAACTTGCATTTAGGCACCTAAAATAGATTTTCTCATGATTAAACAGACACTTCTATGAGGTTCAAGGCTTAACAACATAATCCAACCAACTTTGTGTTTAAAATCATCAGTTTTACATGCTGTTACAGGCATTAAAATCAACAAAACCACAAGGGTACCCATATTTTTGCACAGCCAGTTTTTCACATTTTATTTTATTTCATACAACCAAATACTGCTTTTCAAAAAATCTTTGTTTGGAAAACATCCCAGTACTTAGCTGTTCCTGGTAAATTAAAGACATACCACTTTTATATTTTTTTTGTGAAAGCAGAGTCAATTATAATGCCGGCTGAGAGGGGTTCCCAAACTTTTTCATATGACTGTATATATATATATATGATTTTATTCAGGACACATGAAGATCCATAGTACAATGTATAAAAAATAGAGTCAATACATAAATAACAACAAAAAGCACACCAATGCATGCAGATTAAAAAAAAAATTAAAAAAAAAAAAAATAAATAAATAAGAGATCAGCATACAACACTTGCAGTATACAATACATGTTGTGCATCAACACCTAAGTTCCTAAGCACCTCAATTTGAATTGGCTGAAAGTGCCCCACAAGTTTGTTTCCTGATACACCTGTCCTCCCATCATCTCTCCAGGTCCACCATGTTCCCTGCTAACCTGCTTCTTCTCATGGTCTTGCTGCTACCTCAAGCCTCGTCTGGTCGCCAGGGTGGAGACACCAGCAAGTTCGACCATGACAGGGTGTCGCCCATGCCATCCTCCGTGTTGCCCCCATCAGCTGGCTCCATCCTGAAGCCCAGTCTGGCTCAGACCATCCAAAGTCTCCTCCTGAGCCGACTGGGACTGCAGTCCAAGCCCGACCCTCGGCCTGGGGTGCCGGTGCCCCGGTATCTCCTGGATCTTTACCGCTTCCACCAGCAGCAGTACCATCTAGTGGAGGACCCGTCATTTAGCTTCCCCAGCCAGCACATCCAGCAGGCGAACACTGTACGCAGCTTTCACCACAATGGTAAGCTTGCTGGCACATTGTGCTGCCATGCTGTCAATCAACTTTAATTGACATAAAACGACAGTTAAAATATTGTAGGGGGAATTGTAGGAGTTTAGTATGGCCTTTGAACTTTTGTTTCAGGGAATCTGTTTATGCATTCTGTCGAATTCTTTTATCAGCCACAAATGAAGTGTAAAGAGCATATTTATGACAGTAGCAGATGTTTGCTGTGAGTCACCAGTCAACTATCTCAATACTTAGTGAGACCCATCTGTGCACTCTCAGATAAGATGGTTATCACAATCTAAAAGTCTTCTGTCAAAACATGTGGGAGTGCATGCTTAGATATATCTCACACCGAAGGGAAATCTGTGTTGGACTCTGCACAGCAGTTCTGATCTTGGCTGGATTTACCTGTTAGAAGGCCCCTTGGGCGAAATGTGTTGTTTGGCCTCCAATGATCCCCTTCAGACTGCCCTACAGGTGCCTCCAAGTTCCTATAAATTCAAGTGCAACCAGTTCTGGATTAGTTATCATTGTTAGTTTGTGGTTATATTATTCACACATTTTAGGAATATGCATTAGAAGGGGATTATGAAGCTGATTTTGATAGTTTCCCTGAAGCACATTTTGAATCACTGATTGCATATAGTGAAGGAGGAATCATCTTTTAAAAGCCTTAACAAGTTTTTGAAAGCAGAATACTATTCTGTTGTCAGTTTATTGCCACCATTTAACTCTTGGGGTCTTTTGAGAAAAAGAAAGATCCGACAAACTATTAATCTGATGTAATGTTTCCAGTGTCAGTTTGTGTCTGTTAGTATGACTAAAGCCTTAGTAAGTTTTGAAACATACTAAACTCACGTGATCCAATGTATCTCCTCCTCCTTCTCTTAGAACCGCTTCGAGAGACCCCCGTATCACAGGACCAGAAGAGGTTACACATCTCCTTTAATATTTCCTCCATCCCTCAAGATGAGAGGGTGCTCTCCGCTGAGCTTCGGCTTCTCCGAACTGACAGAGCTTCCTTGGGCCCTGGGAACCACAGACTAAACCTATACCTCTCTGAGCACCATGAGGACCCTGAGCCTACCTTGCTGGAGACAAGGTTACTCACCACTGGCCTCCACAATCATAAAGCAAGTGGTTTCTGGGAGGCTTTTAGCTTAAATACAGAGATTCTCCATAAGATACTTGCTGGGACTGGCAGCCTGGGCTTCCTCCTGGAGGTCAGCCCTGAGAACAGCACCACCTCACTCCCTGACCAGAGTCTCTCCTCTGATGCAGGTGAGGTAGAGGACGAGACACACAAAGAGAGACATCTGAGGGTATGCAGGTCCATTGGTCAGGACGAGCACAACTGGGCCCAGGAGAGACCCCTGTTGGTGACCTACAGTCATGATGGACGTGGAGAGCCCTTGGTCAAACATGGCAGGAGAACCCCAGGTGGTGGCCACAGGATGAGAGGGAGAAAAGGGACAAAAGAGAGGGCCAGGAGCAGCAGCAAGGGCCGCAATAGGGACCAAGCCAGGGGTAGGGGTAAAAAACCGGGGAATACAGTGGTGGTGTGGGGCGGTGATAAAGGAGGGGTCAGTTGGAGTGAACCGGGAAGGGTGAAAAGAAATGGCGGCCGCGCTGCCAAACTGAAACGCCTGTCCCGCAACAGATGTCGCCGCCATCCTCTGTATGTAGATTTCAACGATGTGGGCTGGCACAAGTGGATCATTGCACCCAGCGGCTACGACGCCTTCTTCTGCCTGGGAGAGTGTCGCTTTCCTCTAGCCGACCATATGAACTCCTCTAGCCATGCCATGGTGCAAACCCTGGTAAACTCTGTAAACGGTGCGGTGCCCCGTGCCTGCTGCGTCCCGACCTCCCTCAGTCCCATCGCTTTGCTCTACCTGGACCCGCAAGACCGAGTCGTGCTGAAGAATTACCAGGACATGGTGGTGGAGGGCTGTGGCTGCCGGTAGTGTGCCGGTACACTCATCTAAAGGAAGCAAGACATGAACAGAAGAGCTTAGAGGGAATAGGAGCATAGTGAAAAGAAAAGACTGCAGCAGCTAACTGCTAACAGACTGATTTAGACAAATGTAGCAGCGTAAGAAGGGTCGGTAGAGACTAGGAAGAAAAGGGAATGCACATAGCAGCTAAATAATCAATATCAGGAGCAAAAAAAGGGTCGGACGTAGAAAGAGAAAGAAAGACAGTGAATGAAACAGACATAATCTGACACACCACAGGATAAATGATAAGACGAGTAGGCAAAGGAAGAAGTGTAAGCATAAATATATGGTCAACACAGGTAAACTGCCAGGATTGACTTCTCACTTTTTTCTCATTTAGCTATTATGCAGCTGTTTACACCATCAATTGTGCTCTCATGAGAAGACCACGCTTTAATATCAGATGGCAACTGCTATATATTCCAGAGTTTGCCACTCATCTCGCTATGTTTAGCTGTTAAACACCGGTAAGAATTCAGAGCAGGCACTCGTGGACATACGTTTTATCTCTGGAGAGGAAACTGTGACTTTCTGATGGACTACCTGATGATCAACAGTGTTGGTTATACGACGAGGGCACCAGAACGGCACCTAAACGTTTGCCTGACAGTATTGTTTCTGCCGTATTTAAACCGAGAAGTAGGGTGCATCATCTGTTTTTATGAACGTTAATGTAAAGACAGACTGTCGCTTACAAGCACCCCTACATCACAAGATATTTAAAACCACAACAATAATGCTGAGGAAATATTATGCTATCGTTTGAATGTTCTACTATCACTATTATTTAAAAAAACAGAGACTTTTTTGTACATTGCTTTTGCAGACGTGAAGAAAATCCAAGTGATGGCTGTCTTGTGATTATTCATTATTCCACTGAATGGCAATTCTAACTTAAAAGGACACATTATGTATTTAAATAGCAGCAATATGGTGTATTTAATCTTGAAATTATTTAAGACACCTGCACTCAACGGAGTGTACATCAAAACTGAAAGCCAGCCGTCCACATTTAGTAAGTTTTGGTAGCATTACATCCGTACAAATGTTCAATGTATTGAATTTAACAGTCTGTGTTACTTACACGTCCCACCTTATCATTGCACACATTTTGGTGTCCTTCACATGCTATAGCAGACATAAGCAGTGTCGCCATTAAAAAGCTCAACTAACAAGTCAAATGAAAGCTCTGTGTATTGTAGCTACTGAAGTGTGTAACATCAGGTGTCTTTGCTAGTCGTGTCTGCACGTGTCAAGAAAAAAATGGAAGACTGGCATTGAAACCGGGACTTTAGTGCCTTTCAAACAGGGGCTATACAAGTGGGGCTAGGCTTAGTAATTGTTTTTCAGTGTTGCATTTTTCTCTTTCAGTGGAAACATTTAAGCAACAGCTTGTAAAATGTTTGACAATATACCTCTAATAAACAAAGCAAACAGCACAACTGGCCCGTGACTTTTATTCTTTATCAACCGTTTTCAGTGGAATTATTGCCACGTTCAGGAAGAAAAACAAAGCCAGACGTCCCACAGAGGGTTCACATCTAAACAGATTTGCGTAAATGATACTGTAGCTGAGGAAGTAGCTTTACATTCCAACAAAAGAACAGCTGTGAGATTGAGATTTATAGGGAAAGGTCTTCTTACTAGTGAACCAATGTATCACTTCACACTACCGCCCGTAGCTCACATTTTTCTGATCCCAGATATCGCACAAGGAGGCAAAATAACACAAAAAGAGGGGAAAAAGAGGGTAGATAAAGAAGAGCAGAGGTTTGCACACTTGACGGCAGGTCATCCCTCAATGCGGGGGTCTCTGACCTTAACATTCCTGCGTGTTTGTGAAAAAGGACCTTGCCCTCTCTGCCACCACCAGATGGACTGGCTCACTGAAGATTACAGGTGAGTGAAGCCCACAAGGTTTGCGTGATGTAGAGAGCAGGAACAAGACTGGGATGCTTTCTAACCTGGTATTCCCTTCCTCTTTTTTGATCAGATTCCAGAATAAATTGAGATTACTTCCTGTTATCTTCAAGGTGTACTATATTTTACAAGAAGAAAAGAGGTGGTACCTCTATTCCCCAAGGCTTTGGTTTCCAGTTTTAATACACCCAAGTCGTTACATTGGCGAGTAAGACCATCTCAGTGCTGGCCTGATACTGTGTGGAGTTGCGTAATATTCACACAATCTATGTCTTTGTTTTGAGGAATGTGAGACTTGTTTATGGAGGTTTAGCTGTATCAAAAAGATTTAAAAAGTAAAAATACAAGCATTTTAAGAGAACATCTTCACCAATTTGACAAGACAAGCAAAACACATTCACAACAAAATTCAGCAAAGTAAGGAAACACAACCAAATACAGAAACTATGCAACTAGGAAGAATGATACTAACAAGTGACAAATATGTCAGGCTGTCACATGCTTGTCTACCGAAAATAAAAAAATTATGTAACAGGTTTTCACTGATTCCACATGTCACAAAACATGCCAACAAAATAACTATGTGTTCCTAAACCAATACTTCCATACTATTTAGCATGCTGGAAAAAGGTTGATGATGTTCCAATACAGTATGCCAAAATTGTCCGGATGTCCTACTACATCCGGTTGCATCTTGTGGTGTGAAACCAGTATGATATTGTGGCTGTTCTGACCGGCAGACAAAGTCTCTCCACTGACTGAGGCGCCCAGAGAGCACAACCATGGACTGTGGGGGATATATAAGCAAGAGGTTAAAAGTTCAAGGCAAAATGTTATGACTAAATTGTAGGTCTGTATAATATAGAATGGAAAGAACATGCTATTCAAGGACAGATGCAGTGCTTACTTAAAGGTGAACGATGCAGTTTCAGGGGAGGGGCATTTGTTTACATTGGCAGAGCCTGCTAGCAAGCTAGACATATCTTCTCGACAGGTAATTCTAAGTATTGAATAAATCTATTTGTCATGATCTTGCCTGGGCCTCTTTGCCTCTGTGTTGTTTTTGCCCTTTGTCTGGTGTAATTGCGAGTCAGGTGTGTTGGAGTCAGGTACCAGCATTCACAGCTGCCATCAATCACTAATCAACCGCTCTTCATATACCCGGCCCGACCTTCCCGACACTGCCAGATTGTAGACTCACATAGTGATAGTTTCTCAGTCAGTCGCGCTCTCTAGTTTACCTACCTGTTTGCATTTTGCCTAATCCTAATTCTAATCCTGTTCTCTCTGCCACCGGCTCCAGCCCGCACCAGCCAGCACTTTCTCCCAGACCCCTCTGCCTGTCTGCTCTGGCCTGCTCTCGCTCAGCCCCCTGGACATTCCCCGTTGCTCTCCCCCTGGAGCCCCGTGACAGTAGGATTCCCCCCGGATCACGGCCCTAACCCCCAGCGGATTCCTTCTAAATAAACCTTCTTAAACTGGTACTGTCTCCGCGCCTGTGTCCTCCCTGTCCAGCCGTAACACTAGTATCATCAATCAAAAGAAAATTATTTTAAGGCACCTGTAACCAAACGTGGGATAAGAATATGTTTGTAAACTTTACTGTGGGCCCTGCTGATGTAAACAACAAAAGTGATAAAGTAACTTGTAAGTAGCTTTATAACTTCAAACTGTGTTCCAGGGATCCAATTCTCCTGTGGGAAAAGTATGCTTAGTCAGTGATGAGAATATAAAAACTGACACACCCAAAGTTACATAGTGTACCTCAAAGTAAAATGAAAAGGTGTGCGATTTGGATTGCCTGGCAAGCGTGTCCCAGCCATGTGTATCACTTTTTAATGTCCCCTGGAAACCGTTTCCGTTGTAGTCTGTGCTACTTGCAGCAATTATCTTGGCTCTGAACTCTATCATTATATTCTGCCACACAGCTGGACTGTAAGCTGCTGTTTTAGCAGGCAAGTAACCCACAGCTGGAACTCTTTTCCTTTCCCTGCGTATTTCACCTCTCAACACTTGTCAGGAGTACACTGTGTGGTGTGTGTGTGTGTGTGTGTGTGTGTGTGTGTGTGTGTGTGTGTGTGTGTGTGTGTTGTGTGTGCGTGTGCGAAAAGAAAAGAAAGTGTAAAAGAGGCAGGTGAAGATGCACAAAGAGTAGCCTATATGTCATATCATTGTAACAGATGGTCTGTGCCTCTGCTACTATACTGTTCTTGTATAAATAACTCTTTGGGTTAATGTCAGTACATTTCATCTCATGGGCTGTAACACATCGGGGTTCATTTATTGGTTGAGTGATAACCTCTGGCCTTTTCCCTCCATGACCCCCTATTCACTCTCTCACCTGCAATCCAGTCCTTCTTCCACCTTTTCATTACTCATCTATCTCTCTCATCGTTCAGCATCCCCTTCACAGCCTCTGCAACCTCGTCTTTTATCTCAGCTCATTCGTCAATCATCTGCCCATCAGTTTTCGCTTCCCAACCTTTTATTTCACTGTCAAACTTACCCAACGACTCCTTTTTCTCCCGGGTGCCAGATTGGAAACTGGTGTTAAACAGTCAATTTGTCCCTCGTTATGATGCGAGGGAAGGGACTATTGATGAGCCCCCAAAAATTAAGTTAATTATAACATGGGAATCTAATTGGTTCATCAAGTTGGATTGTTCAAAGCCTTTGTGATTGTCCAACTTGTGTTTTGTGCCTTGTTATTGTAATATTACTTACAGGAATAAAGGCCAAGACTACAAAAGTAAGACCCAGCAGAATTGATTAAATAAAATAAAAAACTTCTGTCTTCGATCCAAATATTATGCTTGTGTGATTGTTGTTACAAACTCATTAATTTAGACATGTGTAAAATGATATTCAAGACACGTAGGGTTTTAATATTCACTTCATAAATTGAGTAAATTAAGGTCTGCAACAAGCTGATAAAAATATGTTGATTTAGTGAAAAGTGTGCTAACACTAACACAATGAAAGCTCCTTAGGAAGGGGAAATGAAAATAAATAGATTGTTACAGGGTAAAATACTTAATCTTAAGAGCTTGATTCATGTTCAATTGTTTATGTTATGGACATCATCACAGACAGTGCTGAAAATGTTTTTTATCTTCTTTATCTCAAAGGCAGCATACGTCACTTTTCATATCTCTCTTTGAAAAAAAAATGTTCTGCTCCTCACCATCCACTCACAGGTGCCCTGCTTATGAATTCTGCAGGGTGGGGGTGTGGAGCACAAGGCAGGATATGAACAGGCTTATCTTGTCAGGTGTTGAATCTGTTTGAGGCTGGGTAGCAGCGGCCTTGACCCAGTCAGCCCCAAAGAACCTCAGTCCATAAATCATGCAGAGGGTTACGCAGGAGCTGTGGAGGGTTACTCCCCAGTGACGGGGGATGCATGGACACACGGACGCGCTTCTGACCAGGTGTCTGGGTTTATCTGTGATCTACGCCATATAAGCACTGGATGAGGGAGGGAGGCTTCACATTACAGAGCGTTCTTTACACAAGGTCTATCAGGGATTTTGAGATAATTACAACCAGGTTATGGTTAAAAAAAACAGAGCAGCCAGAGCCATAGTAAACCTATTTTAGAAATACTGAGGTCAACAGGGTCTGGATTAATTATTCACCCACTTCCTAAGAAAGTTTCCCCGCTCTATAAAATCCCATTTCAAATGTAAATTATTTGTTTCTTTGTATGTTTGTATGTCAAAAACTATAGAAACTTAAGTTTCCTGGGAAAGTACACAACCAAAAGTCTCTGCTGCTGTTATGTACAGTGGCTTGCAAAAGTATTCATACCCCTTGGAATTTTCCACATTTTGTCACATTAAAACCACACACGTACATTTATTTTACTAGGATTTCATGTGATGGACCAACTCAAAGTGGTGCATCATTGTGAATTGGAATGAAAATGAAATATGGTTTTAATTTTTTTTTAGAAATAAAAAACTGAAAAGTGTAATTGCAGCAATAGGTGGTTCTACAAAGCATTGACTCAGGGGGCTGAATACTTTTGCACGCCACACTTTTCAGTTTTTTATTTATAAAAAAAATTTAAAACCACGTTTCATTTTCATTCCACTTCACAATTATGCACCACTGTGTGTTGGTCTATCACATAGAATCCCAATAAAATAAATGTACCCGTGTGGTTATAACGTGACTAAATGTCTAAAATTTCAAGGGGTATGAATACTTTTGCAAGGCACTTATTGAGTTGGCCATTTGGGAAGAAAACATGTCTCTATAGTTGCTGAATTAATCCAGAACTGAATTATTGTAAACTGTAGTTTGTCAAATCAATTTACTCAACATCAGACATAATGAATTTCACGCTTTGGAGAAAATAAACAGTCATTTAGCTTCCAGAATGAGGACTTGAAAAAATGTCCTACATTTTTTTTTGTCTAAATAAGGATTATAATTTTGTAGAAATACAAAATGTATTGAATCTTCAATTAAAATCAATTCAATTGAAAATCTTCAAATGAATATCATCATTCTTGGCCTACAAGAGAAAGCAGAGAGCATCCAGATATGACTTTAGGGCTGTGGCAGGAGGATGGTGGGCGTGGGGATTGCTTCCTGGTTCACTGCAGGGTAGTCTGAATGTAGACAGAGGTCATGTAGGCTGTGTCTTGATTCAGGGGTTGCACCCTACGTAGGCTGCATTTGAAGACCGATTGCGTCATAGCGGCGCGCAAAGGCTGTCCCGTTTGCAAGGCTCCTTGCAAGGCTCCTCATATGCGGCCGAGAAATGCAGCCTTCGTTTCACGGTTTTGAAGGCTGCATCAGATGTATCCTTCGTGGCCCAACATCATTGCGTTTTTTTCAGAGATGGCATAAAATAAAATAAAAAATAACAAAACAGCAACGTGTTGCTCCATCTTCTTAACTTTTATCTTCCTTTCTTTTTTTCTTGTACTTTTTTTTCTTTTCGTCTGGTAGGCAACTTCTTTTTCTTTTTTCCTCCATTGACAGGGCTGTCTCCGTTGGCAGCAATCAGGGTTGCTAGGCAGCACAGGAGCGGCGAGTCGTCACGCTAGGTAACGGCTTGTTACGTAAACCGGAAATGCTCGTAAACCGAGACCTGCGGAGACCGTCTCATTTAACAAGGCTCGTTGGCCTTAAAACCGGCCTTAAAATCGGCCTTCATAGGCTATAGCCTTCATAGACCGCGAGACTGCGTCCTACCAAGGCTGCAACCCCTGAATCAAGACACAGCCGTTGACTGGTCTGACACTCTTCCCGCCCACTCTGACATAGCTGAGGTGATCCAGAGATAGAGGCAGACTCTTTCGTCCCTGGTGTCCCCCGCTGACTGACAGACTGCTCCCTACCTGTCCGAACCAAGGAAACTACAGTACCACCCCTGTGATACTGTTGGACTCACTGCTGGCTCAACTGTGCAGCCCACCCACTGGCCATATGAAACAGTTAATGATACCTGCAAAGAACATCTTGAATTACTAGCAGGAATAGCGTATACATTTTTTTATATTTCAATTTTCAAGATGGAATGCACTCCATACACAAAAAGGCATCTTCAGGCAGAGTTGCATGAAATGCGGAAATCCCATTGGCTATATTTTACAAAAGCCCTCTTTTGTTCCATGACTTTTTCCATACATTTCTGACGGATCATCAGATCTATTTGTGGGTTTGGCAAATAGGCACAGCTGCAGGCACATTCACTTTCAAACAGCAAGGATAAATAAAAGCCAAGATGACAGTGATATACCAGCAGCAGAAGTACCAGGGCATCACTTATACTGCCGGGGTCACGGACCCTTAATGGCTGCAAAAGATTCCTTCTGGACATCAGAAACTGTTTTCAATCATGCTGGCCCCTTAAGTACACTAACTTGCTGTTTGATACATATAGTGTGTCATACAATAAAATGATAGTGTCCCAAATCGCTGTAGCAGATGTGGATGTATCTACCAGTTGTGCGCTGATTCTGATGCTGCTGCTGCTGTTGTAGCTGCTGCTGAGTTGGTGGTTCAAGTCTGGAAATCATAAAACAGATAGCAAAGGTCTCTGGTTTCTCCTTTGAGCTTCAAAGACCGACTCGAGCTGAAACTGAACTAGCCAAACTGGACCTCTGGGTCACAGAGTGAGGCAGGTGCAGGCCGTCAAAACGCCCGGCAGGCCAACCGGAAGCAGCCCTGTCATGAGCCAGAACCCTGACCCCTGAGATCGGGGAGGCCTGCTGTGTCCGCCTGTCTCTCTATGTCTATGTCTCTTTTACTTCAACTCTGTCTGTGTGTGTGTTTGATGAAACAGGGCAGAGGATTCCAGCTACTGTCCGAAATTCATCCATTTCCATTATCTCCGCCTTTAAAATGATACAGTGAATGATCGGACAACCGTCTGTATACCATGCACATTCACTCTTTTTTCTCCCACTGTCGTCATCTGTCCATCTCTTCATTTATGTTTTTCTCTCATCTTCCCTTCTCCGATTCCCTCACAGCTCAACGATGAAAAATTATGTTTATTCAGGTGTCTCGTAATGTTGATGCTGTCCCTGCTTGAATGAAAATTGCGTTCATTCCTTCCTTACTCTCTGCTATTCCTACCTCCTCTCTCGGCGCACTGCTTTCGACACTTGAGGCATAAGTTCATAGAAATATACCACCAGAGTCGAGAGGAGGGAGGGACTTTCACTCCCTTTTTACCTCTTAATTCTCCCTTTGAACACCAATCATTGGAGATTATTTCCCTTTTATTACAGTCCGAGTATTGATTTGCACTCACTAATCTCGGGGATCTGGAAACTCAACAGGGTAAGAAACACGATCAGACAGGTTGTAAACGAGCCAACTTTGTAGCCTTATCATTGAAACCCAACTCTTGTATTTGGAGGGAAATGGTTTTAAGTTCAAAATTGTAACTTGGGTTTCTACCAGAAATGGTTTCCATGGTGTAGTGTCTAAAAAACACTTTATATTTCTCGCAGTTCCATTACTGAATCTCCTCCTTTCACCCTCCGTCTGAAACGCTTATCCAGTGGGTGGGCTTTGCTACGCCCCGCCTTCCAAAAAGCTCAATCTGCTCTGATAGGCAATGAATCTAACTGACAGATAGATTCAGTGGTATATGGGGGTGTGCTTATCGCAGGTGGAGGTAGTGCGAGGTTAGATTGGCAATAGGCTTAGGGGAGTGTGGCTTCTCGCGTTATAACATAATGTTCTTTCTTAGACTTTGGGAGTCTCTAGATACACCGGGGACCCTGTGAGAAACAATGAAAAGGTGAACTTTAAAGTGAATGTCCAACCTCATTGTAGGTCAAAGTTTAAGCAGGAAGTCTGAAAACAGGGATAAATGTTTAGGTCATTAGCCTTCATTAATCCTCCCAAATAAGTTTCCCTATTCTGGAACCAACCACACCAAAATTGCAACATTTGATCATTTCCTCTCACTAATTTTGACAAATTTTACTCACTCTAAACACCATACAACCCATGCACGGCCATGTCAGTGCAACAAACAGACTGTCAACTGAAATGAATACTCAAGTTGCAATACATTTTAATTATCCTGTATTTTTTTTTCCTAACTCCCAGGAAACTTGTTTTGTGCAGCCTAAGAAATCTGACTTCAAATTATAACCATCAGTCAGTGTGTGTCCTCATTGTCCTCCATATCTCAGATCACAAGGCCCATCCAGCCGTGTAACAACAACGTAAACACATCCATCACTGATGGTTATACCTGTTGATAACACAACAGACAAGAAACAAACAGAAAAGAGGGGACAGAATGACTGAAACAGAAACTGTCATACAGCCAATGAAAAAAGGAGAGAGAAATATAAGGAGGAATCAAGTGATGAAGGAAGAGAGAGATGGCGAGGGGAAAGAGAGGAGCTGGTGGACAGATGTTGGTCTGTTTACTTTGAGGATATCACTCTTCTCCAGATGTTTAGCGACACACAGAGGAAAAGGGAGAGAGAGATAGAAGGGCAGGGGCGAAGGAGAGAGAGCAACTGAAGGTTGTGAGTGATTGGAGGTTTGGTGGCGGTTGCCAGGTTGGACTCATCAGGGTGTATTTTATGACTTGTGCATTCAAAGTGCTACATGATCGGCAAACAGGAGTTAGTGGCAGGAATGCCTCGTCACCGGACAACGCAGTAAGCAAACAACAAGGAATAACGTCAACTGGTTCCCCTGAATCACCTTGAGGAAAAAAAATTTAACTGAAAAGTAAAGGGAAAATCCCAACGGGGATATGATATGATATGTTAACCTATATGAAATTAAAAACACATGTCCTCATACAGAAAAATGATTCAGTGGTTTGTTTTTTCTCACACTTCCACATGTACCTCTAATCTCTGGCTATTTTTGCAGGCTTTGTGACCTGGGGGATTTTGTTTGGCAATGGCCTCTCTGTTTCTTGTCTAGCATGGAGGAAGAGCTTTAAAACCACAGGATTTTGTTTTGCTGTTGAATTCTGTGGAGTAAGATTAACTCCTGTGCAAGTACATCCGCTGAATCTGAGGGAGCTGTCAGTGTATTTCAAATTCTCCCTTCTATCGGGCAACCAGAGGTAGGACAAGGAAGAGAGTGACAAGGAGGGGAAATGATCTAAAACTCAAAGTGGGGACTAAAATGTATTAGCTTCACAAACATGAACAATGTGATCCCCCTTACTCCCTTATCTCAGTCACAGCGACACACTTTTACCAGAGTTAAATAACAGGCAAAGTCCGTGGACCAATAAGGTGTCAGAGTGTGATAAAAGAAAGTAATTGAACGTGTTGGATGATCACCATGGGTTATATTCTTAAAATGGAAAAGTCAATCCAGCACCTCCCTTTTTTCTTATTTACCTCGCTTCCATCATTTCTTATAGGCAGCTTTGTGCATAGTTCCCGACTCCTTCATTGCAATTGCACATGTGTCTGGGCCTGGGCCTGAAAAGAGGGCTGATAACGGGCCCATGAAAAACTAGGGCCCATCATCGAAAAGCAGCAAGTACATGATGCTCCTGAGATGCATTAACGCAGGCCGCTGCCTTTCCAACCTCCCTCTGAAAAAGTATGAGGAAAAGAAAAAAACCTGTGACAGGGGGGGAGAGAGTAAGGAGGGGGAAGGCCTGGCATAAAGATTAGATTAGCACTTTAAAACATCTGTGAACTCGTCCGGCCCAAGCTACCGCTTCCCCACAGATTTGGGCCTGATCTCACATTTTCTTTCCTCCACCTCCCCTCCCCTACTCTACACCTCTCCTCCCTCAACCCTCATTCCCATTTTTGTGGTTTGTCTGCTCAGTTCGTTCTGTCATCGGCCTTTTAGTTTAGGGGTAAGGCTTTTGTTTTATCTTTTTAATTTTTATCAGCTTGATTTGCTAATGTCACTGTGCTAGAGGTCATCTTAAAATGAGAAACGTCAATGACTTAAGATACCGTTAAGATCTCTGGAGAATTGCTCTTTCATGTCAGGAAATGGACAGCATTTTTTGATCGTTCAAACAGCTTTAATCCTCTCCTTAATTGTTGGGTACATGATGTGTTGGGATGTCTCTGCAGGGTGCTATTTAAGTTTTTAAAAAATTTAAGTTTTACAACTGCACCTTAACCTAAAAGATGGACAAAAACTAATAATTGTACAAAAACAAATTGGCCTCAAAAAAGTAAAGGGAATAGATAGCTATTTGCTTGGAAAAAATAATAGCATGCAACCAGGTTTAGTTTAAAAAACAGTTTGAGTTTCTGAAATGTATTAATCTACTGGTAGAGACATTTAGGGCCGGTTTCACAGACAGGGCCTAGATTAAGCCAGGAGTAGGCCTTAATGTGGACTAGTTAAACTGGGACGTTTAAGTCACTGTCATGGATATGTCTTAAGTTTGGCTTAGTTTGTCTGAGACTATGAAGTCCTGGGGCCTATTTCAGGTAGCTGGTTTTACATACTCTGAGTTTAATCCTGCGCTCTGAGTTGGTCAACTCAGAGCGCAGGGTTGATGAGTAACTCTGGGTTTTCGGTTACAGAACAGTGGATCAGCGTTGGGTCAATCAACTCTGAGCGTGTTCACTCTGGGTGGAGCGTGTGCATAAAAGCCATCGTCAATGGATCGCTGATAACATGATTCACCATGGAAACAGAAGAAACAAATGCGTGATCCTCCCACTTCTCCACTTCTCAAAAAAAAAAAAAAAAAAACTTCTCCGCTACTCCCACTGGAGTTAGAAATATTAACGAATGAGTTTATGGTAGCCTATGGAGAAGAATTAACGGGGATATTGTCACATAACTCTGATCTAATCTCCTCTGCAATTCAGAAAAAAACTGAGCAATCATTTCTCTTCCGTATGAGAAGCCATAGTCTATTTTAAAAAGTTACGCATATCAGCAGTAAAGTAATAAAGCTGGCGCGGCACAGCATTTCTGACAGTGTTTTATATTCGCTGTATAATATGTTGGGAAGCTAGCCTAATAGCCCACTGTGCAGTAAACAGACTGTCGCTTCTTTTAAATGGGGAGTGAAAGACATTAATAATAATAATAATAATTATTATTATTCCGTTCAGTGGCACAGACGTTAAAAAGCATACAATACAAATAGGTTTATTAATCTGAATGTAAAGCATGTCACGATGTGTAAGGTGGCCGCCTATATGAACGGACCGAGGGCTGAGAACAAGGCTACTGATCAGATAAATGATCGGTCAAACGTAAAATCAACAGGAAATGATAAAAACATCCCGATTGAGATTTCTATGGAGTGATTTTGCTTCAAACTGTACAGGGACGCGTGTGACAGTGACACTCTTTCTTCAGTCGGAGCTGCAGCGTAAAGTGAAAACAAACTCAGGGTAGGTCTAACCACCTCCCGAGCAGGTTAGACCCATGGCGTATGTTGCCGCAGTAACAGACTCTTGGTTGCGCTGAACCTGCTACCTGAAACGGAAAACCCAGAGTTTCCACTAACTCAGAGCGAACAAACTCTGGGTTGCCTCAAAACCAGCTACCTGAAACAGGCCTCTGGAGTAAGGTAAGTAAGCCTGATTGTAAACACCTGCCCATGAGCACATGCTGCTGTTCCAACGGCGATCATAAAAACCCGGAGTGGAGCTGAAACACCATTGCTTGTGAGAAAAAACAATGGCAGAGGCTAAAAAAATCCCGTCAATAAACTTTAATGAAATTGAAAAAAAAAAATAGTTTGAAACCATCCGGTTATTGAATCTAAAAGCCATACTGCTGGGACTGAGCAAATAAATAGTTGGGCCGCAATTTGCAACAAATTAAATTAATGAAAATGTTACTAAGACACCAACTTCAGGTTATCTTCATTATTATCGGCATTTCATATCTTTCTCATTTATAATTTTGACATTATATTTAATGATATCTGCACTGATAGACTCTGGAAAAACCCGAATCTCGCCTTAAAGAAGAGCTTGCCACAACCTTTCAACAAAGGACAAAAAAGATGACGTTGCATGAAAGTTAGCCCGAGAAAATGCAATATCTGAAGGAAGTATGACATGAAAATGAAAATTCTAGGGCTGCAACTAACGATTATTTTGATAATCGATTAATCTGTCGATTATTTTCTCGATTAATCGATCATTTATCGATTAGTGTTTTGGTCCGTAAAATGTCAGAAAATGGTGAAAAATGTTGATACATTTTCCAAAGTCCATGTTGACTTCCTCAAATGTATTGGTATGTCCAAAACACACAGATTTCAGTTTACTGTCATAATAGGACTAAAGAAACCAGAAAATATTCACATTTGAGAAGCTGAAATCAGAGAATTTGGAAATTTTTTATAAAAAAATTACTCAAAACGATTAATCGATTATCAAAAAAGTTGGCGATTATTTTAATGATCAATTAATAATTGATTCGTCGATTAATCGTTGCAGCTCTAGAAAATTCTACAGGTGGAATTGGACATTATTTAACCTTTATTTTAACAGGTAAAATTGCTTGAGGTCAAATGACCTCTTTTCCGAGGAAGGCCTGGCAGAAAATGGCAGCAGTTAGAATGAATGAAATATAAGACAAACATAAGAAGAAAGGGTAACACTTTACAATAAGGTACACAAAATTGTAGTAGCTACTACATACCTACTACATAGTTTTTTTTTTTTGTGCTACCTATGTGTTAGGTAGCACAAAAAAAAAACCCCTATGTAGTAGGTAGCACAGGGTTTTTTTTTTTGTGCTACCTATGTGTTAGGTAGCACAAAAAAAAACCCCTATGTGTTAGGTAGCACATAGGGTTTTTTTTTTTGTGCTACCTATGTGTTAGGTAGCACAAAAAAAAAACCCCTATGTGTTACCTACTACATAGTTTTTTTTTTTTTGCGCTACCTATGTGTTAGGTAGCACAAAAAAAAAAAAACCCTATGTGTTAGGTAGCACATAGGGTTTTTTTTTTTTTGTGCTACCTATGTGTTAGGTAGCACAAAAAAAAACCCCTATGTGTTACCTACTACATAGTTTTTTTTTTTTGCGCTACCTATGTGTTAGGTAGCACAAAAAAAAAAACCCTATGTGTTAGGTAGCACATAGGGGTTTTTTTTTTTGTGCTACCTATGTGTTAGGTAGCACAAAAAAAAAAACCCCTATGTGTTACCTACTACATATTTTTTTTTTTTTTGCGCTACCTATGTGTTAGGTAGCACAAAAAAAAAACCCTATGTGTTACCTACTACATAGTTTTTTTTTTTTTGCGCTACCTATGTGTTAGGTAGCACAAAAAAAAAACCCCTATGTGTTACCTACTACATAGTTTTTTTTTTTGCGCTACCTATGTGTTAGGTAGCACAAAAAAAAAAACCCCTATGTGTTACCTACTACATAGTTTTTTTTTTTTTGCGCTACCTATGTGTTAGGTAGCACATAGGGGTTTTTTTTTTTTGTGCTACCTATGTGTTAGGTAGCACAAAAAAAAACCCCTATGTGTTACCTACTACATAGTTTTGTTTTTTTTGCGCTACCTATGTGTTAGGTAGCACAAAAAAAAAACCCTATGTGTTACCTACTACATAGTTTTTTTTTTTTTGCGCTACCTATGTGTTAGGTAGCACAAAAAAAAAAACCCTATGTGTTACCTACTACATAGTTTTTTTTTTTGCGCTACCTATGTGTTAGGTAGCACAAAAAAAAACCCCTATGTGTTAGGTAGCACATAGGGTTTTTTTTTTTGTGCTACCTAACACATAGGTAGCGCAAAAAAAAAAAAACTATGTAGTAGGTAACACATAGGGGGTTTTTTTTTTGTGCTAACTAACACATAGGTAGCACAGAAAAAAAACCCTATGTGCTACCTAACACATAGGGTTTTTTTTTGTGCTACCTAACACATAGGTAGCGCAAAAAAAAAAACTATGTAGTAGGTAACACATAGGGTTTTTTTTTTGTGCTACCTAACACATAGGTAGCACAAAAAAAAAACCCCTATGTGCTACCTAACACATAGGGTTTTTTTTTTGTGCTACCTAACACATAGGTAGCGCAAAAAAAAAAACTATGTAGTAGGTAACACATAGGGTTTTTTTTTTTTGTGCTACCTAACACATAGGTAGCGCAAAAAAAAAAAAAACTATGTAGTAGGTAACACATAGGGTTTTTTTTTGTGCTACCTAACACATAGGTAGCGCAAAAAAAAAAAAACTATGTAGTAGGTAACACATAGGGGTTTTTTTTTGTGCTACCTAACACATAGGTAGCACAAAAAAAAACCCCCTATGTGCTACCTAACACATAGGGTTTTTTTTTTTGTGCTACCTAACACATAGGTAGCACAAAAAAAAAACCCCCTATGTGCTACCTAACACATAGGGTTTTTTTTTTTGTGCTACCTAACACATAGGTAGCGCAAAAAAAAAAAAAATATGTAGTAGGTAACACATAGGGTTTTTTTTTTTGTGCTACCTAACACATAGGTAGCGCAAAAAAAAAACTATGTACTAGGTAACACATAGGGTTTTTTTTTTGTGCTACCTAACACATAGGTAGCGCAAAAAAAAAAACTATGTAGTAGGTAACACATAGGGTTTTTTTTTTGTGCTACCTAACACATAGGTAGCGCAAAAAAAAAAAAACTATGTAGTAGGTAACACATAGGGTTTTTTTTTTGTGCTACCTAACACATAGGTAGCACAAAAAAAAAAACCCCTATGTGCTACCTAACACATAGGGGTTTTTTTTTTTGTGCTACCTAACACATAGGTAGCACACAAAAAAAAACCCCTATGTGCTACCTAACACATAGGGTTTTTTTTTTTGTGCTACCTAACACATAGGTAGCGCAAAAAAAAAAAACTATGTAGTAGGTAACACATAGGGTTTTTTTTTGTGCTACCTAACACATAGGTAGCACAAAAAAAAAACCCCCTATGTGCTACCTAACACATAGGGTTTTTTTTTGTGCTACCTAACACATAGGTAGCGCAAAAAAAAAAACTATGTAGTAGGTAACACATAGGGTTTTTTTTTTTTTGTGCTACCTAACACATAGGTAGCACAAAAAAAAACCCTATGTGCTACCTACTACATAGGGTTTTTTTTTTTTGTGCTACCTAACACATAGGTAGCACAAAAAAAAAAAACTATGTAGTAGGTATGTAGTAGCTACTACAATTTTGTGTACCTTATTGTAAAGTGTTACCGAAGACATGAGAAAACAGAGACAAATACATTCCAGAAGGCGAAGAAGAAGAACAATTTTGAGGCAATGAGAAAAGTTTTAAAAATCATTCTTAGTGATGAGTTCCTGCAATTTGAGTGTTTTTTGAATAGTGTTCCAGGCGGAGGGAGCAGACTCATGAAAGCCCTCTTCCCAAACTCAGTATGGGTTCTGGGGACAGAGGTGGAAAGAAAGTCCAGAGAGCGTAAACTGTATGACATGAAGTTGGAAGAGAGAGCTATGATTCAAACAAGATACAGTACTGAGACAATTGTGATTACTAATCACAGTGAAGATATAAGTAGAAAATAAAAGGTGTTCATGTAGTGTTTTGTCATTTTGTTATTCACGTGTGTCAGTATTTTAAATCACAACAACCACATTTGAAAACTGAATTGTTTTAGACACTCATTGTATTGTGAGTATCTTCAATTTAAATGCATCCATCTAATAAACTCAAGCAAAGTTGTTATTTTCAGTGCATTTTCCATATTGAAAGCGGGGAGTTGGTCTTCATTTAGATATTCCAAATAGTTCATGATCTCTCACAAACACCACTAAGCTGAAGTTAAACCTGCCTCCTTGGAGGATTAATTTAAGATAAAATTTAGACCTAGAGTAGCTCTAGTCGACAGTCTTGCAATTGGCTTTGTTTAATCCAGAATAGCTTTAATCTAGGACTATTTTAAACTGAGTCTGTGCAAGTGGCTTTGAATTAATCCAGCTCAACAGGCATTTTAGCCTCGGACTAGCCTTAAGCCTTGTCTGTGAAACCGGCCCATAGCATTATAGCACATGTGACATATTTAGTATAGTGCCACCAGGAGTTTCCCAGAGGAAATATTGTGTTGACCATTGCGGGAAATGCAGAACTATATTTTTTAGCATTAATGTGTAAAGCAAGTGTCTTGTTTAGGTTTTCCTTAAAACATTCTTTTACAATCTGGCACTTTTGTCCTGGATTTTGAATATTCCCTAATTTCCATTCATGCTCGGCAGGGCTGTCTGAGAGAAGTTTGCACTCATTTCCCGCTTTGCTTGTGCTCTGTGGATTGTACAAATTTTTTCTCTCATTTGCACCGGTTTAGCGGTCGTAAAAGCAGCGCAATCCTTTTGATGATCTGGCCATTAGTCTTTTTCAAACCTCAATTATACACTAGAGTGAATAGACCTTGAAAATTACATGGATCCTAACATGGATGCAAAGTCTTGAAGGTACACAAAACAGTGGAGGTTTGAATATAAACTTCTTCTGTTGATGACACTACAGAATTGTCCAGGACAGGACTCAAACATGAGATAGAGCTTGGTGAGCAATTCATAGTACGCATAGTATATCAGCTCACATGTGTTTCCTATGGCGCGCCGCAGCATCAACACTCCCAACTTCCCAGAGGGTTTTGTTTATTCAAGACTCGATAATGTGTGTTCCAAAAAACACCTTCTGCGAGTGAAGGTATGCAACGACATGCCTCCTCACTCTGTTCACATCACCATTACGCACCCATTGGGAAGAAAGCATTGGCCTGGTCTGGAGGAAAAGGGTTTCCTTCGTTCCTTTCCCCTTTCACTATGAGCTCGTTTCCAGCAGCTCTGAGCTGTAACTCCAAAGGGAGGAAGGGTGGGAACTGTATGAAGACAAAGCGATGGAAAGACTGATATATAGCCTCTAATCTCTGCTGGTGGGCTCCTGGGGGCTTAATTATTCTGCCGGAAAATATAAAGATGAGCTGAGACTCTTGAGGGACCACAGGAATGTCAATCTACAACCAGAAATTGTGACTAACTGCTATTTCATCTTGTATCAGCTGCATGATATAATCTCTAGAAGGTTTCGTTGGCATCCCCAATGCTTTCTAAACTGTCCTAATGTTATATAGAGACCAATAACATGCAGCATGCAGAAAAAGAAATCCATTAGCGAATTGCAGACCTAACGTTTAAAGTCATGTTTTCTGTTGCTGATTTTGATGAAATTTGGTTCAATTTTGCTAAACATTCAGATCGAAACATAATGGAGGATTAGGGCCATGTGAAAAATGTTTAAGAATTCAGACTTTATACTCAGAAGTATGGGTGGCTCTTATCCTCTTCCGTAGAAACTTGTAAACTCCATAGCTGTGCTAAACAATAAAGCTTGACGGGCAAAGCAACTGTAAGCGGGGCGTAGCTAAGCGAATGATCAGCGGATCGGCTCAGGTACCCCAGGTTGTTTATGGCTGGCTGCTCTAAAAATATTTTTTTGGATGAAACACCATACTCTTCATGGCCTGCTGCAAAGCTCCTCTCATATCTTGATCTGATGTATTCCCCTTCCATATTTTCTCATGTCTACTATCCTCTGGTAGTACTAAAACACAACCTTTTACTTTGATTCAAAATCCAGCTTTTGCAGAGAATAGCACCATCAACCAGATGTCTTGCCGGCATCAGTGGTTTACTGGAAGCATGTACCCTTTTAGATGAAAACAAGCCTGCACATGGTCCTGCAGATTCCCAAAACTTTGTCTGAGTCAAGATCAGGTGTGTGGTGTGTGTGTGTGTGTCTCTCTGTGTGTGTGTGTGTGTGTGTGTGTGTGTGTGTGTGTGTGTGTGTGTGTGTGTGTATGTGTGTGTGTGTGTGTGTGTGTGTGTGTGTGTGTGTGTGTGTGTGTGTGTGTGTGTGTGTGTGTGTGTGTGTGTGTGTGTGTGTGTGTGTGGTGGAATAGGGTGATGAGTGTGTGGGGATGCTATGCAGCTCCCATTTGGCAGATTGTGACAACATCCAGTAGGAAGGAAGAGAGCAGAAGCCAGCAAGAGGCCATGGAGCATTTCCATGTAAGCGCTTACTGGACATCAACAAAGCCTGTTGTAATAACAATGAGCACTATAGCAGGTATCCATAAAATACTTGTTTTGGAGATACCTGGCAACAGTGAGAGTCAAAAAATGCTTACTTAATACTAAAAAGGTATTGTGTTTTATTGGGAGAGAGAGAGACATCCTGATTATGGTTTGGTCACAGCATGAAAAACACCAAAAACATGTTACATAAACATTCTTCACACTCCATTTGATTGAATGGAACAAGAATTTAGAGTGTTGACACGATTAAATCATTGATAATGGTTATCGCAGAAGGAAGCGTGAGACTATCCATTAAACAAACAATATCCTGCAATAGGCTGAATTACAAGACTTTTAGGAACTAGCATTCACTGCAAATGTTTGTCCGGCCACAAAATGTTTGTAAAAATGTTTATAAAAATCAGCCAACTATGAGCTACTTAGATGTAATTCAAAGAGGATTAAATGTTTGAAATGACCACAACTTGAAGAATTTTGGAACCACTGCTGTGGTAGATAATAATTTATTTAAAATGAATTGAACAACTGGTTATGCTCCTGTATAAGTCCATAGATAAAGACAGTCTACAGAATTATACTAACCCCATTTTTGTTTGATTTCATTGTGTTCTTCTTTCTTGTCTTGTAGATGTTCTCACAGGTGTATAGATGTCTGTAACCGTTTTCTTGTTGGCGTCATAAAAAAGGGCAGTCATACAGTTTATGCGGTAACACTTTATTTGAAGGGGTATGCATAAGACTGTCATTACACTATCATAACCATGAAAAGACACCTATCATGAACATTATGAATACGCCTAGTTATGACTTTTGTCATAAAGTGTCTTTCGAATTATGAAAACCTAACATAATCTGAGACAAAATAAATTGTCGATGTCTTTGTTTCGATAACCTGACATAAACTAGACGAAATGTCTAGTCGATGACTTGATTATGTCGACTTGACATTAACCAATAACATTACCTCTCATAAACATGTCATAGTAGGCTTAATAATCAAATGTAAAGAAACTATTTCGATTGTGGTAAGATAACATTGAAAAGTGTTTGACATTGACACTTAATTACACACACAACAGTGTTAATATGAACACTTCGTATTCACTTACAATAATTACTAATTTATAGTTAAGGCAACAGAGACTGTCTTGACTTGTATTGCTTTGGTAAGGTATTTTGGTAACACTTTACAATAAGGTAATTACAAAATTGTAGTAGCTACTACATACCTACTACATAGACATGTGTTACCTACTACATAGGGTTTTTTTGTGTTACCTACTACATAGGGTTTTTTTTTGTGCTACCTAACACAAAGGTTTTTTTTTGTGCTACCTAACACATAGGGTTTTTTTTGTGCTACCTAACACATAGGGTTTTTTTTGTGTTACCTACTACATAGGGTTTTTTTGTGTTACCTACTACATAGGTTTTTTTTGTGTTACCTACTACATAGGGTTTTTTTTGTGCTACCTAACACATAGGGTTTTTTTTGTGTTACCAACTATATAGGTTTTTTTTTGGTTGTGTTACCTACTACATAGGTTTTTTTTGTGCTACCTATGTGTTAGGTAGCACAAAAAAAACCTATGTAGTAGGTAACACAAAAAAAACCTATGTAGTAGGTAACACAAAAAAAAACCTTATGTGTTAGGTAGCACACAAAAAAACCCTATGTAGTAGGTAACACAAAAAAACCCTATGTAGTAGGTAACACAAAAAAAACCCTATGTGTTAGTTTTTTTTGTGCTACCTAACACATAGGGGTTTTTTTTTTGTGCTATCTAACACATAGGTTTTTTTGTTTTGTTGTGCTACCTATGTGTTAGGTAGCACAAAAAAAACCTATGTGTTAGTTAGCACAAAAAAAACCCTATGTAGTAGGTAACACAAAAAAAATACCTATGTAGTAGGTAACACATATCTATGTAGTAGGTATGTAGTAGCTACTACAATTTTGTGTACCTTATTGTAAAGTGTTACCGGTATTTTCAACATATATTACCCACATGCTTCATGTTACATGATGCATGTCAAAATTAGACAGTGTAGTAACAATTTGGACATATTATTGAAATGTCCAAATTGTTTCACTTTACTCGAGGCAAACAGAATCATTCATGAGCATGTTATAAAGGCATTAGACAGTGTAATAACGCTTCAGGACATGTTATTGAAATGCCCAAATTGTTTCCCTTTACTTGAGGCAAACATATAATTCAAGACAGTAAAATAAAGGTCTCATGACAGTCAATGTCAAAACCTTCCGCATATGACAGTTTAATGTAATCTTACCACATAAATCATAATAGTTCATTTAAGTTTGATAATCAAGCCTACTATGACATGTTTATGAAAGGTAATGTTATTGGTTAATGTCAAATAGACATAACCAAGACATCGACCAGATATTTTGTCTAGTTTATGTCAGGTTGTCATAACAAATACATCGACAAGTTATTTCATCTTAGTCTATGTCAGGTTGTCATAACAAAGACAACTCATACAATGTCAATGTTGCATTAATCGTGACTTAATTGACCGAATGACACTTTATGACAACAGTCATAACTATTCATAATGTTCATGACAGGGGTCATGTCATGGTTATGACAGTGTAATGACAGTCTTATTTATACCCCTTCAAATAAAGTGTTACCGTTTATGCTCATATGATGCTGAAACATTGTGTTCTAAGTCTATTTGATGTAAGTCAACACTGTATTGCCATCTTTTAGAGCCATTTGAACATACACACTGTGATAACACCACATTTGCATTGTTGATGTTCACCGGTGGTGATAAAGCTTGGACAGTCAACATCTCAGGGTCTTGCCATGCAACAATTGAGCAATTACCACTTTCTTCTATCCGGTGGCCCCTCCGCCCATCCCTCTGTCCCCTCATCTCTCTTCCAGTCTTGTTTTGGCAAAAGCAACAGCTCAATAACATAAATCACAGGTCTGTGTGTAGCCAGAATAAAAAAAAACAAGCACCAAGCTACGAGAACATCTGTCCTTCCCCCCCGAAGCATACATATGTACACAGACATGCACGCAAACAAACACAAGCCTGAGAACAGCCTTGAGCTGTCAGCAAAGGGGCTTGGATCCTGCAACAGGTTATTTTTATACATATTGACAGGCAGGGAGGGACAGACCTGAGGCGTTGTGTGCTCCAGATGGGAGAGGAAGGAAGGGATGAAATTGTGGAATAACGGTGGAAAAGGCAGAGGGAGGATAGAGGATGCAAAAAATGACCATGAACAGGAAAGTAAAGATGCAGAAATGTGCATACAGGCCATGATGAGATATCTCTGAAACTGTATGCTTTGCACATCAGTATTTAAATGGAAACCTTTCTCGGCACAATCAAATCATTAGAATCAGTGGATTTTCTCACAGGGGCACAGTATAGCTGTGCACTTTTTCTTATTTAAAGGTTCAGTTAGCGGAATGGTCAGTTTAGCTAACTTCCTGTCAGTGACTGCAGTTAGCAGTCCCCTCCCTCGTCCCCCACGTCACCACATTAATGCACTGCAGTCTTCAAGCAGAGAGTTATCTAGCATTATCTCAGATCCGTAAGTGTGATAAAACATGATAAAAACCATCAAAACAGACATTGGGAAGAATTTTTACCTGCTGCGTCATTGTAGGCGCATAAACATTCACCCATCTGTCGCTCTGCGCATGCACCGGCAGTAAGACGGGTGCCGGTTTTTAGCGTTCTCTCTTCTGATTGGATATCAGTTTCGGGATCATCGAAAAGTTTATTTGCCGATTATATACAGAGCGGGTGACTGAGAGATCAGCTTTATGAAACGCGCACACTATGTAAGTGATCACTGTATAAATAAAGAGCGATTTAACACAACTATTTACATAAATAAATCGCTTACTTTAATTAAAACTTGCTATATAATTTCCCTACAAATTGTTGCCTTCTTAAACCAAAAGCAAGCAATCTTGAAAGTGCAAATCTCTGAGGGAACAGAGAGACATAGATTTTATTTATTTTTTAATGGGGTAAGCTATCACATCATGTGATCAGCTGTGTTGCACCACCCATTTGTATTTAACATCCTCTGTTTACGAATAAACTTTTCCACAAGGAATGGTTTTTCAGATGGTTATGAGACAGGAGTTGATGATAAAAATAGTTAGAAGTAGGCATAGTTTTTTTAAATAAACTCATGGATTTATTGTCCTGTTAGCAACAGAGCCATTTGTCATTTTTGATTGGTCGTCAATCTCAAAAGCACAAGTCAACCTCAGATGTATAGTGTTGCATTAGGAGAGCTAGATACAAAGCCGACAAACAGTAGTCCACCTTCTAGCCCAGCGAGTATCTCAACAGGCTTCTCAAACCAGACATTGACCGGGGTCTTAAAAACTGATTGAGCAGCAAAATCAGTTGCATACGTATTCACGGTATCCCTCTGTACCCAATATTTAACTTCTCAGTAGCACATCTTCTGCTTTAGACCCCCAGAGAAACTCAGGAGAGCTTTCTCACCTCAGAGTTTTCCCTTCCTCTGAGCAAATTCTTCCCCAAAGGTTTTTGATTCTTCACTGTGAACCTTGTAAATGTGACCTTAAAATTGAAAAGTAATTACAGTTCGTCATGTCGGATAAAACATATTTTGCAGTCTGATATAAAACACAAATACGCAGAGTTTGCATGTTTATCTTGGGGAAAACATGGGGATATTTTCTGTCAGAAGAATTAGAGAAATTCTAAGAAACTTCCAGCTGTGAAATTGAGTAATACCCTGAGTTTATTAGCGTGCGGGGTTGTGCGGGTTGTCCACTAAAGAGGGTGATACTGTCTGGGAAAAGGCTATTGCAACAACAATTTTTGTAACAGAATCCAGATACCAGTAATATTAAATGGACAGTAACCGCCATGGCAGTGGTCCATCTCTCTCTTCCCCCTTCTCTCCATCTCTCTTGGCCTCTATAAGCTGGGAATGTGACTAGTCGAAGGGGGAGGAGGAACCGGTGCCAGGACTGGCACTTCCTACATGGCGGTTCTCAGGGAAGCGGGAGGGCTGGGAACAGGAAACTGCCCAAAACACATCAGAGACAGACGGAAATGAATATTTAAAGAAATGAAGTGTGTGAATGCCTCTGTGTGTGTGTGTGTGTGTGTGTGTGTGCGTGCGTGCGTGCGTGCGTGCGTGTGTGTGTGTGTGTGTGTGTGTGTGTGTGTGTGTGTGTGTGTGTGTGTGTTGGATGATGACCAATGGTGTAAGAGGGAGAGAGAGAGAGAACAGGAAGAGAATTACATAAAAAAGGAGTTATACAGTGGAGAATAATGTGAAGGGGAGCCAAAACAGGTTATGGTTGAAAAGAAAGAGAGACAGAAAGGAAAGAGAGAAAAACAGATGGAGGAATTAAAAGCAGGGAAGAACTGGAGTTTTGCACAGGTGGGATGAGCGGATGGGTGGCTAGGTAGAGGATGGAAAATCTCTTGTCCTTCCTTCTTCCCCCATCTTCTAATGACGTGGCGGTGGATTTAGTGGTGGTTGTCTTCTTCTTCTTCCGCACATGCAGGTGCACATTGCAGATCAAATCCTACTAAGATGTTGTGTTATAAGTCCGAGCTGTGTTTTCAGAATGTTTAAAAAAGGAAAAGTTTTTCTTTTTTTTATTGGGAAACCGACGACATGTGGTATGGACATATGGCAGCCATCAAAGCTGAGGAGGATGAAAGATGCGTAGGATGATGCAAAACTGGGGAAGGTGGAGAGGAGGAGAGAAGAGAGTCTTTTCTAGACTCCTCTCAAATTCACAATTTCCAGAAATAGCAAGCGCAGGCGTAGCTTCGTTTGGAAGATTCAAGATTCATATGTCATATGCACAACAATTACAGCAGCAGTCATTGGTGATGAAAGCCACCTGAGACACAAATTTAACACAAAGGTAGTGCAAGGACAAAAAAAAGTGTGGAGAAATTTACTCTATTTTTATATGGTGCACCTTGCACATAAAAATGAAGTAAATTTAGAATGCAAAATAAAATAAAGTGTGGACGAAATAGAATACTGTACATGGAAATAACATTAAACATGTTAACTGTAGTGAAGTAGTATACTGTACATGAAATAGAATATTGTTAAATATAATAAAAATATGTATGAGGTATGTACAGATGTAGCCTATATGAGGTTGTTCATGTTCTATTTTTATGCATTCCATCAGCTTATAATGACCAAGTTTTTCTATTAGCTGTGAATGCGATAACTCTGCAAATTTAAATCAATCAAGGTCCCAAAAGTATTATTTTACTATCCCTCCCCACTGCCTAGGCCAAACACAGAGAAGGAATTTCATACTAAAAAGATGGTTACTTATACTCATTTTGATTTGTCTAAATCTATGTTTTGTATTTGTGTGCACGTTGTTGTCGTCATTTCGTAAAATAAGTTAGAAAACCAAAAGGAAAACCTCAAGTGAATATGTTCAGAGATTGACAATAAAATATAATAAACTACAATATAAAAATAAACAGTCTAAGCGCCTGCCTATAATGTGCCCTAATACTACAAGTTTAAAAAAGGATTCTTCAGCTTGTCTTCACATCTCACTGGTGCGTTGGTAGAGCTGGAGGTTTGTGAAAGGAGAGAGTTGGCCTCCACATCAAGGCTGAGGAAGTGAGAGAGTCCCCCTGCTGTAGGTCTGTTAATTTTTTTATGAGAAAAATGTAAAATCTGCAAATGTGTGTCTTAAATGGTCTTGTACTACACTAAGTATATCGAGCTCCTGTATTTTGGGCCAATAAAACTTCCTAAAAACCCACTAAATTGTACTAAAATGTATCATCAATGTTAATTATTGATGTTTAGAGTATCAGTCCAAAAACAAAACTAAACCATATGAAAACAGGTGTTTGTAAAATAGTCATAAAGCATAAATAAAGGCAGTTGTCACTTTTTGGGAAAACAATGGCATTGATAATGTCTGTCATGATGGTGACTTAAAGCTGGGGTATGTGATTTCTGATTGGTCAAAGTTAACATGAGCTGTACACTTTGACCAATCATAGCGAGGCTCCAATTCTCTGTTTGGCACGACTTTGTTGGTGTAGAGTGTGTCAGGGAGGGACCATAGGGGAGGGACCAAAGATAACAAGTGGAGCAGTTGAGGTATTTGGATTCAAATCTCTATCCCAACTGCCATTTTCTCCCCAAATCCTCCACCCCAGCTTAAAAGACTTAACTTATTAATTAACTAATTATTTAGATTTGTGAAAATATAGGTCAGATAAAAAAATAATTAGAACCATGCAGCTGTTACTTAAAGCGGCTCTTGTGTTTTGTCAATGACTTTCAGTGACATTAATCAATGTTTATTTACTTAGTTTGACATTTTCTAAATCGATCATTTGCTTTCTTTCTGAGGGAAAGCTGAAGATCGATACCTCACTCATGCTTGTACAGTAAATATGAAGCTATAGTCACCCGCTACTGTAGTTAGCTTAGCTTAGTAAAAAGACTGGATGTTTGGTACCTTTGCATAGAGGTTCCCATTCCCCTGTTTCTAGTCTTCGTGCTGCGCTTAGCTAACTAGCTGCTGGCTGAAGCTTTACATAAAATAGATAAACACGAAGTAAGAAAGCAAACAAAACTATCCATTTAATAATTGCTTCAGGAAAGAAAGGAAATAACTTCGAGGCCTAGTCTCTTATAGTTGTGTCTCCTTTATTTAACAGGAGTGAGCCCAGGCTGTTGAAGAAGTCATGGAAAAACAATCAAAGCCTCGCAGGCAGTGTTTTCAGGAGGCGATAGACTTTAAGCAACTATGGATCCTGGGACCTCGGGACAACCGGCTGCACTGTGGGTGTCCATCGGGTTTAATAATTAAAGTAGATCTACTCAGATCTACTCTCCAATAACCGCGTGGACACCTCCCATTAATTGTCTTTTTATTAACTTCAGACTACAAGAGGGGACAGATGTGTTCAACACCTGCTGTCAAAGCACCATGTGAGACTAATGTCGCTGGGGGAATTTATGTGGGAGGGTAAAGTAGTTAATGGTGAAAGAGGTGAACAGTTGCAATGAAAAATCTATATAAATTAGATTTTTTACAGGGGGGTATTGCCCTTTGAAAATTGTCAGTAATTCAAAAGTGAACACCACTCTATCCACGACAAAAGCATGTCTTTCGTGTAGGAATTATTGCTTTCCTAGGATCGGGCACTATCTCCTGTTGCCTCCCTAAAGCTGAGGAGAGGGGAAAAACTAGTAGTCAAAGTCACAGCACAGTCCTCCTAAAAGACACATCTACAGATTTATTACTGCTCAGGGGGAAGAGAACGAGGCCTCCGTGCGCCAGCTTAAGGCCAAGGAGGAGACCCACCTGTAACTCTAGCCCTCCATTTTGTGAGAAATCTTTGAAAATTTGAATTATCGCTTCTTAGCATTGCCGAGATGAAAGAAATCTTGTTAGGGGTTTTGGTGTCTGGTTTTTGCCTTCAATCTTTGAGTTTAATGGTATGCTTGGATCATTCCGTGGCTTCCTTTCGCTCTCACTTTCATCTCCTCTCCATACTCTGCAGCAGACTGCAGACTTCAGTGTTAGTAGCTACTGTTGCTAATAAATACAGAGAAGCTTTCGGCCTTCATCCAGACGAAGACTCTCAGGAGATCTGCACAAAAACTACTGGCTTCTTTCTATGATGACAACTCACATGATGAAAGGCTATAGCGTAGGGTCCTATATGCGCGATGTGGTTTCCACTGAGTGCAAATAAATCGGAGCCAGCTGAATGTATGTGCTGGCTTGCTTTATACTTTACCTGTTTGAGAGACAGGCTGCAGAGGCACGTCCTGGGAGCTGCTCTGTGAGTCCCGTCCTGCCCTCCTCCTGTCGGGAGGATGTTGAGAGGTTGAACAGAATCGCATTCAATCTGGCCAAGGACGACCTGCTGGGAAGGTCCCTGCTTAATTTGTCTCCCCACTGCTCTGCGATTGGCCCTTTGCCATCTTTTAAAGTGAATCCGAACAGTCAGAATGTCTCCCTGCCATCTCTCACTGTCGGCATGTTGGGGAGATGGCAAATGGCACAGAGGACAAAGATGGCTGCCTTCAAATTTGGCAATGAGGATGTTGACAATGACAGAGCCGCCCGTCATTGCATTAAAGCAAATGTGTTTGGCTAGGGGTGCGCCACCAGCGTGATGTTAAAATATTTACTTTTGACTTCATCTTCATCCATTCTGTTTAAATTATGTGTGCCACTGAGAGCTTAAATCCTTGTTTGGTGCGGGAACCTTTACAAACACATATTAAGGCAACGAGGACAGTGTGTCTTAAGTCAATCAAAGAATACCATTTGAAATCTCGCACTCTTACTAAATACCTGTGCGTGTTCTCAGATGAGAAGTAGGTTTTGTATGCTCTACTGAACAGTATCAAACCCTTCTTTCCATTTGATGTAACTGTATAATCAGCTGTTTGACACACAGCTATGTCAAAATGCACTCTTTTTCTTGAGCTTTCAACATTATAAAATGGTATTCATCGGCACAATTGGCTTTGTGAACATGAATAATCCTGAGTTTGGTCTGTTTTTTGAGTGGGTTGTAACAAAAGACTTGTTGTACACATGAGTTAGTAAGCACATCCGGCCCTCAGGGAGACAGGAGTCAAGCACCTAATCATGAAGTGAATTATCATGACACTAACTGTGGTTTTACAAGTGCTCTACTATTATGAAAACACCATTTAAGACAGAAAATAAAGACAAACTGCTACAGGCGACAGGTTAAATCTGAGGTCTGTACTGCCACCTGCTGTTGACGTTTTTTGGAGCATTTATGACTTCCCACATTATGAGATGAAATTCATTAAAAATGGATGGAACAGAGGCATTGAATCCATTTTCTGTTTCATTAATACATTTTTTTTAAGTACTCAATTTGATTGCTATTTTTTTAAATAATATACTGCAGGTTGTAAGACAGCATAAACATGTGGTGTATTTACTCCAGGAATGAATAGGTTTACTTTACTTGAGTATGTCGACTTCATGCTACTTTATTGTACTCTGCACTACATTCCAGACATAAATACTATACTTTGTACTGCACTACATTAATCTGAGAGTTTTGAGATAAGGTAACTGTAATAGTACAACACTTAGACGAGGTGTTTTGTTTTGTATTATATGAGTACATTTTCTTGATACATTAGATTTTGGCAATAATGAAAATTCCCTTTTACTTAATTTACATTTTTACATTAGGACTTTAAATTGTAGTGGAGTATTTTCATTAGCAGTATTGCGACCTTTACTTCAGCGAAGGATCTCAACACTTCCTCCAAAACTGCTCCAAGGAAAATTAGGGAGTTTAAACAAATATTTGGATTAAGGTGTATATACACTGTGGGGACGATAGAGCACAAGAGTAAAATACACAATAAAGCACAATACATTTCTCAAAGGTTGTCAGATTCATTGCAGAATATGCACTTTACTGTAGGCTTATTCAAATATATACTTTCTCATTCTGTGCATGCAAAATACTTTTGCAACAGAAAATGTGTTTGTTTTTTCTTAATCTCTAACCCTTGTGTAGTTCAAAAATGCCCCACCACTGTGTTAGACTGCCTGTTTATGTCCTAGCAGCTATAAAGTGATTTACACACTGCAAAAAAATAACTCAAAGAACAAACTCACACACACACACACACACACACACACACACACACACACACATCAACAATATTTGTGCTAATGCTTTTGATCTTCTATGATCTTCCCAGACAGAAGAAAAATGTCTTGAAAGCATTGTTTACAAATGGGGAAAGTAGTCAGAGGATAAAATAATAAACCTCTACTTAAGACAAAAGAAAACCAATATTACTGGTGTGTCCACTGTTTTAATAAAGTCTTACTGCAAGATATTTCAATATTTCTTCATGCAAAACAGATTGGGATTAAGGTCAATCAAAATGTTCCATTTTAGAGAATCGTTGAAAGCACATCATTTTGACCTTTATAGAACAAGGGGAGTATATGATAAGTTGAATAATATAGTTACTATGTTTTATTTAAGATTTGGTTCAGATTTAAATGCTGTCCGTTTGCTTTACTTCGCACACGTTATACAAAAACAAAAAACAACTATCTAACTATCCAAAGTCAAAGTGCTCAAAATGCATAATAATGCTCCTGTACTGTTATATTAAATATGATATTATTTCATTCGTACAGATTTTTAATTATTTATTTTTGTAGCTGGTTTCGAGTTTTTTGTTTGTTACATTTTTATCCAAAGAAATGTTGTGCAGTTGCAAGTATATAAACACGCATAAAATGGAAATGCTTGAGTACAATTACCTTACAATTGTATTTAAATTAAGTGCAGTACTTGATTTTTTAAGTAATATGCATATGCAATTACTGCCTATAATGCACACATTTTGATCAAATTATTTAAAATGTTACCTTCAGCAGGTACAATTTTGGAGCTCTAATCTTTTGTAAAAATCTCATCCACTGCCATTGAAATTTATATTGAAATCCGTGCTTTCCCTTTTTTAATTACAGTGTGTCTCTGCTAATTTAAAGAGATAATACCTGTGCATTCAGCTAAACCCCACGGCCACTCACTAAACAAAGAGGTTTGTGGCCTACAAGACTTCTCCACAGATAAAAGGGTGCCTGTACAGAAAAAACACAGCATTGCATCAAGAAAACTAAAGGCCATGAAATTGTACCGTTCCTCGGCACAATGTATGTGAGGGTTAAATATGGGCTCCCACAAATACCAAACAGTCTATATAATAATGGCAAAGGTAGGTGATCAAGGTAACTCCATGCAGCAGAGGAGCCAGGTGTCAGTAATCAACAAATGACTTCCCCACTCATATAAAAGCAACATGCTGGCTCTCAGTGGGAAGCTGCTGTCTCAACTTGAAAGAAGTGCAGAATACTGGTGAGTGTTTATTAAAGTTCTACCTCGAGAGGACATTGTTGATTAAGTGTTAAGCATTATTAAATGGCTAATGTTCACCTTTATTCTGAACACAACTGCTTTAAAAATTCTACATTGACTAAGAAAATAACTTGGTAACTTTATATACTGCTCTGTATTAAAGTATTTTTCTCATCTCAGATTAAAGATGTCTGGTCGTGGAAAGAAAGTTGTGGCTCCAACTCCAAAATCTTCTATATCCCGGTCCACCAGAGCAGGACTCACTTTCCCAGTAGGCCGCACCCACAGGCTGCTCAAGAAAGGCAACTATGCAGCGCGAATTGGTAACGGCGCTGCAGTGTACCTGGCGGGTGTCATCGAGTATCTCCTCGCTGAAATCCTGGAGCTGGCAGGAAACGCCTGCAGAGACAATAAGAAGCGCCGCATTACTCCTCGCCACCTCTTGTTGGCAGTGAGGAATGACGAAGAGCTCAACAAACTGCTGGGAGGGGTCACAATTTCAGAGGGTGGTGTCATCCCAAACATCCAGGCAATTCTTCTGCCCAAGAAGACCAGCAAGGTGTCAAAGGATGACAGCTCTGCTAGAGATGTTGAGTCTCAAGAGTTTTAAAGTGTGACTGTGCAAATTTTATCCCAATAAAGTCTTATTTTTTCTACTAATGGTTGCTTTTATTTATTTGTACTTGTGTATGGCCCAGGAAGCACTAGGATATAGTCTTTCTGGGAAACCACTTTACAGCTCTTGTAGGGACTTGCATGTTGGTATAGAAAACTGCACATTTCTTAGAATGCTAAGGAAATGTGCTTCATACTCTTCAGGACTATTTGAATTTTTTATTTTCTTGATACTTGACATCAAATTGATTGTCAAACAAATGCTCCTTCTGTAGATCAAATGCACAATCTCCTGATTTTAAAACATTGTCTACATGCAAGAAGGTGCACTCACCTGACTTGTATCGTACAAGTCTGCCTAATACAAGACTATTTTTGTAGTCTAGATGAACAAGGCCATTTGATTTAAACAGAACTGGATTTGTACTTGTAGTGCTTCTAGTCAGACTTAAAAGCGCTTAGACTTCTACTGCATTCGCTCCTTTCTCACACTGATGGCAGAGGCTGCTAAAGTTCAGATATTGATCAACCTAAATTGTTTGCCTCTCACAATACCCCAATGGGAGCATCTTGGGGTTCAGTGTCTTGCCCAGGGACACTTTGACATGTGGCAGAAGACGGGGATCGATCCACCCTGCGATAACTCGACTACCACAGCCCCTGTGGCTGAACGGGGGCATGATACAATATTGAAAACTGGACATTCTAACTGGCTTGTTGAAGTTTCCACACATCCAGACATTACGCTACAACAGCTGCTAGCAGCAATTAAATGCCAGGGGTTCAAAACTAGCTCTGGCCCATGTGCACGTTGCTGAAGATAGCCTGCTACACTACTAACCTATTTGATGGATAAATGCTGACGTTCAGGCTATCTTATGTGTGCATTTAAAAATGTAAAACAATCACAACTTGAATAGAGGCAGAATGTGGAATAGATGGCATAATGAAAATTCCAGGGCTTTTTGGCAGAAAGATTCCCATGTCGTGAGTGTTTTCACTGGTTACTGCTTTCAATGAACCCTTTTGACTAGATCAACTAAATCAGTTGATCATTAGTTTTAATTTAGCCTATGTAGACCTAGGCTATGAGGGATTGTGGGAAACGTGCCATTAAGTCAAATATATTGTGTTTGAGTGAAAGGACTACAATTAAAGTAACACTGTAACAAATATTCCTGTACACATTTAATAATATAGCCTATTGCCCTTTTGTATGCCTTTTCGCAACCCTCTGTAACACTGCGTCTGCTGAACGCAGCCCTGTGGGTAACGACGCGCTGACGTAAGACGTGTGAACAACAAACAGTTGTTGGACTTCAACAAGCTCGCGACTGGTAATGCTGGACAAAAACAGGTTCAACGCACTTCTCCCGGATAAGAAGACACCCACGAGCCCTAAGCGGTCGGAATATCTTTATATTCTCATGATAATTAGGCGTTATTGCTTCCGACAGGTGTAGCTTCGGCACGGTTCCCCAGCGCTAGCGTTAGCCAACGAAACATGCTCATTGCTCGGAGTGTGACGCCTGTTTTTTTCCTGGCTGCTCGAGGATTGTGATGCGAGCCGACTGAGGGTGAGACAAGGGCTACAGAGAGGGGGACACATTTTCTTTCCTGCCACTGAAGAATGGACTTTGTTACGGAGAAACGCAAAGAAGTAGACATGCGACCGCACTGGGGCCTGGATGTCATTGTTGAACAACAACTTTAGCAAGCTAGCTCACATTAGCTCGCTCGAATTCATGCAAATGAATTGGTTTGATGTCGGGCAGTAAGCTCACTTTGCTAGCGTAATGGAGGCACCCTGAGTGACTTGTTAATTTACAATTGACTGTCCCGGTGCACTATAATGTCCCTGGAAATGTGCTGACGACCAGTTAGCCTTTAGTCGGTTCCCACTTGGACGAATAAGACACGGTTGGCAGAAATTATTAAGAGGTGATTGTCTGGGTGACAGTTAAGCAAAGTTGCCTAGTTTAGCATATTAATTATTCTTGAAACAGCATATATTTCACACAGATATCACAAACTCCTTGCATGGATATTTGTGTGCAATTGCACTTTAATTAGTTCCTTTTTAAGGATTTGCCAAAGTCACCTGTGATTTGTGAAAAATAAAAACCACCCCCAGCACAACAAACCAGTCAAAATACAAGTAGCTTTTTTTTCTAATTGCACTTCAATACAATTTGGTCAATAAAGGACCAGAATATGGGCACATCTATTTGAATTGTTATGAGACAAAGGCCAGAATCGGACCTATCCATGTTGGTTGGTTGCTAGTTACTGTTTAACCTAGTATCTAGGCTGTCTGGCACAAAGACTGAGTTTCACTGGAAATGAAAACATGAATATCGAAGATCAATGTCTAGATTTGTGCAATGTCAAGACAAAAAGCAACTTGGACGATGATCACAACACGTCCATCAACTCGGAAGGTATCACCCCCCGGATCTCTGAACTGATGACGGACAGTGGCACAGAAAAACAAAACATTGATCCCACAGAGGCCTCCCAAACGTACCTGATGCCTCAGCTCACCGAGAACCTTCAGGTGGCTGATGAGGATAACCATCAGGCACGAGAAACACTGGAAATTGATGAAGTCAATGGAAATAGACAGAGCAGTGCCCAAGACACCCCAGCCGTAGTTAATCCCACAGACTTGATATTGTCTAACGATGAGCAGCACAAGGGCGATACTGGGGTAGAGACAATGAAGGAAGTTAAGGACGCTGAGCCTGAAAAGTTTGTTCTGGGAGAAGGGGATGAGAGCGGGGACATGGACATAGGTGTGGATCTGACTCTCGATGACAGTGGGGTGCTGGAGGCTGAATCGACCAATGTCAAATCAGTCTCAGACAATACTTTAGACTCAGAGTCCTCCATCTCTCAGGATGTCCTAGCTGGCAGCACGGCAGAGAGCCCATCGGAGGCAAGCCAGACCAGCAGCACAGAGGCTGCTCCCACAGACCAGGCGGGACTGTACCCCTCAGTGGAGGAGGGGGACGATAAACACAAGCCAAGTGGAAAAAAGGTGACGTTTCCCACTGACGGGGACATTGTCTCGGGAGCAGTCGAGCCAAAGGACCCCTGGAGACATGGTAATACTAAATGTTTGTTTCAGCATGTCTGTATGTGTGAAGGACTTTTTCTATTTATTGTACTTGTCTATTGTGCCTGTACGAACATGTCGGTTGACTTTAGTTGTCAGTCGTTTCCCCATACTCCACATCTAAAGTCACTATGTTCAGCTTGGGTTTAAAATGTGTCCTGTGGTGGTGCATATTGCTTTGGTGTGTATATTCCATGTGTGGTCGGTAATAGCATAATTGGTGTATGGATGTTGACACTGACACGTGAGAGGTAAGTCATTTTAAGAGAGGAATTTTTCTTTTGTCACTTTCTTCAAACTCGTCATCTCTTGTACAACCAAACTGAAGTGTTTTGGCAGCACTTGTGCCAACGCCAGTTTTTAAAAAACGGGTTAATTTGGTAGTATGAACAGTCAAATCATAGCGTAGATCTGGTTATCCCCATTTCCCTGCAGCCACATTATAGGCAAAGGATTGTGCTGTATGCCATACTGTAAGTGGATCCCACCACTCCTTGAGGTGTGCCATTGTACCACAGTTACTGTTTGTTCAGTGAAAACAAGTCTAACGGAAGTTCATGCAGGATATGGCACTGCCATTACTGTGTGTTGATATAAGGAACACAATCTCTAAAAGTTACAGCAAAAGTAGAAGTTACTTTTCCAGCTTTTAAAGCTGATCCTGGTCATACATGATCTGTCCATGTTTTAAACGCTGATTCATCCAGGGTGGACAATATAAATTATTTGATAAACAGAATAACTGTCACAATGTAACAACTGCTGCAAAGTTGCACGATTGATTGTGGGCTGAATAGCTTTTAAATGTGTGTTTATTTTTACATTACTGCTGTAGAATGTGTCTTTGTGACCTGTGTGGTTTTATGGTTAATCCTGTGAGCGTTTTTTTTCTTGATGTGTCGAACTGAAAATCTAGGCCAGACCAAGGCAAGGGTCAGTGATCCGAGATGTCCATGGGGGAGGAGGCATAGTAAAAAGCACACAAGCGTCAAGGGTATTATGCATGGGCAATGCTGCCCCATGTTGAGCAGAATATCAATTGTCCTATTAACTAGGGCTGGCCCGAATGCCATTTTTTAGGCTTCGAATATTCGTTGGTTTTTCCGAGCGAATATTCGGATATTCGTTCCAGAAAAACACACCATCAAACCAACATTAATACCGCCAATGTACTCACTGAAACCGAGTGTGTGAGCCAAGACAGCAAGCTGCGTAGTTTGTTGATGCTTTAATAACTTTCGAACGGTAGTGAAGTCGGAGTTCCTTACTTTTTCCCCGTGGAGGCAAACAGCTGTTTTCCGTTCCAAATCAGCTGTCCTCCGCGCCATCGTAACCCATACAGGAGCTTATCAATTCATCCAGGAACGTGCATCTTTTCGGCGATTTATAAATCCAGACAAAGATCCAATATTGATAGTCTTTTGTGTCCATATTATATCCATTATTGACCGCCTATTCCCATGATGCAAGCAAGTCACGGTTGATGATGGCTGAATAGCATGGCTGAATGTAAACAAACAGCTGAGCTAAGCTAACGTTAGCATTACGTCAAGCATTACATTTCCTTTCGAAATCGCGCTAATGTTGTGGTAGCCTATAGAGTTATTAGGAACACATACTCTATTCTTCCTCCATCTCTCTCTCCCTCCTGCGCTTGGTGCCGCTTTTAGTTTGCCTCTCTCTGGTAACATCACGCAGCCTACTACAGCTGATATCACCGGAACTTGCGCTTTGAAAGGGCAACTGCCAACTAGGTCAAAGTTCAAATCATTCGATAATATATTTTAAATGAACGTCTAATCAGTATTTTACAATTGTTTTATAACTTGTATATCCAAATATTATTTGCTGACAAAATATACTGCAGTTTGAGCTACCTTTGCAAAAAAAAATTTTTTTTAAATGTTTTTTGAAAAAAAAAAAAAACGAATATCCCGAATACTGAATTGAGCTCTGAATACTAATTTAAGAAACGAATACTCGGATATTCGAATAATTCGGACCAGCCCTACTATTAACACTCCTGGAATTGGTCTGAAAGCCACTCAAAAAGACACTCAACACTTTCCCCCATTTATCCTTAGATTACACTACATGGAACTGTAATTTTATTTTTGTTCTACCCGATTAAAATAATTTATGTTTGTATCATGCAATGCTCATAACGAGTTGTCACATAATCCTTTTGCATTTCCAAATGTTTCTGTATAATTTAAGAGAGCCCACATCATGCCAGGCTGCCAGTCTGATGGTACATTGGAAATTGAAATATCTTTAGCCAACCTCCATGGGGGCAAACTCCAAGCAAGTTAGCCAAGATTTGTGGGACCTTTTGAAACTCATAGCACTGGGAACAGTGAAGTTTTTAGTTTACTGTAGTGTGGGCTCACATTTTATCACAGCACGGTTTATCATGTAGTTTATTTAAGTTCCAAAGGTTCAAATGATTGTGCCGTTGATAAATAGGAGAACAGACAAATAATCACGTGATGAGTAATGTCCTTTTTTTATGTTGGCAAAGAACACTTTGGTACATCAAACCTTTTTCAGTCCAATGGATTAGAAGTAGGGCTGGGCGATATATCGAATATATGCGATGTATCGCAAGATGTTCTCCAGGGGATGTATAAAATGACCCTATCGCGACCATCGAATACAAATTGGCACATAATGTGCTTTTTTTTAGCCGCCGCCTCCACCGGCAAACTCACTGGTGTTCGCTTCTCTCGCTCTTTCCTGTGGCTCTCTGCCTCACAGACTCACATGCATTGGCAACTCACTCAATCCCCCCTCCCAACCAGAGTCTCCTGGGCGCACATCTGTGACGTAGTCTGCAGTGCGCCCTGTGTGTGTTACTGTTACTTTTATCGCCATGTGAAAACAACGAGAGGGGGAGAAAAAAAGACGAGGGCTCTTGTGTTCTTATGACAGCCGAACGAGCGGGTGGAGGGCATAGATAGTAAGGTGGAGGGGGGCGCACATGACGGCGATGGTGGCCGTCGTTCATAGCGTGGACCTTTTTTGTAGGTCCATGCTTATGAGAAGAAGCACACAGGCGAACGACCGGGGGAGGCGGGCGCACATGACGGCATTAGTGGCCGCAGCCTGCCCTGGTCCTTATGAGAGGAAGGCTAGTGGCTACACATGCAAAAGAACGGGGGGGGGCGGGCGCTTGACAGCATAAGCGGCCGATGTACAGAGCCTGGTCCTTATGAGAGGAAGGCGAACGAGCGCCGGGGGCAGATTACGCCGACTTCACGGAGAGTTTTTGGTCCAATGTCACACAACCACGGCATCACATTTATTACGGGCAGCCTCTTACAATATGTCCATGTCAGCACCAAGGGAGGTGCACACCGTTTATTAACTAAAAGTCTATGTAAAGTAGGCTACATTTGTGAGTATTTTTATAAAATAAAACATAGTGTTTTAGTGATAATGCAGGAGGGCTAGATCAATAGGTATGAATAGCATCCAGGAATGGTGCATCGGTTAGAATGCAGGAACTGATGATGAGACTTTGTTTTCTTTAGACCAGTGGTTCTCAACCGGTGGGGCGCGCCCCCCCGGGGGGGCGCGGACACTCTACCGGGGGGGCGCGAGGGGGATGAAAAAAAAAAAAAAATCTTATTTTTTTTTTTGTAATTTAAATTTTTTTCCTGATATGTAGCCTAGTTCAGAGATGATATGTATTTTTTTTTCTTTCTTAACTCTTTTTGATAGGTAGTTGCCAAGTTCATCACACAAACACTCCAATCCACTGATATGAGATCAGTTTGCAATTTTCAAGTACTGAATTAATGGTAGGACTGTGGCCACTAGAACTGGTCTCTGGTCTGCAAAGGTCTTGAAAACAGCATAAGTGCGCTTGTGACATGCGTGCCACCCATGCATGTGTATGGGCAGGTGTCCCAGCAGATTTTTGAAATCTGAATAAAACAATTTAAGTTTGTAGTTAGCAAGTGTAACATGTTCTTAGGGCAGAATTTCATAAATAAAGGTTTATTTTTTTAGCAAGATATTTGGTCAAAAGCTAGTTGTCATCCGTCCCTCTGTCCAGTTGTTAGGCATCTGGCTGCTAGCAAGTTATGTTGTCTTGCTAATTTTACTATTCATCTGAACTGAAATAAATATTGACTTTTTCCTTTATTATCTTCGCCAGAATGCTTAGATTACATGTTAAAAACACAAAAAAATCTTCAGGGGTTTAGTTTTCTGACAAACATTACAATGGATACTAACATGATTTGGGCATTTGGGATTATAAATCATCTTTGAATTGGTTGTACAGCATATCACATGCTATTCATTCAGGGGTGCGAATTCTCTGAACTGGGTTGTCAGACAGCAGTGTTTCCCATTGATCATAGACTTTGTTTTGTGAAGCTTTTTCATAACAGGTATACCTATTGTAGAATTTATTCTGTGTATGTTCTATTTAGGCTACTATTTTCTTCTCTTCTAAGGAGATTTTAAAAAAAAAACATTTCCTCAGTGTCTCATTGATACAATCTCATAATTAGCTTTTAAAGTGCACCAGAAAAAATTTCCGGACCCCAACCCTAAACCCAATGTTCAACTCAAAGGTGCGCCACTGGCCTAGCCCTTGTGATAATAACAATAATAGATTATCTATCTATCTATCTATCTATCTATCTATCTATCTATCTATCTATCTCTATCTCTATCTCTATCTCTATCTCTATCTCTATCTCTATCTCTATCTCTATCTCTATCTCTATCTCTATCTCTATCTCTATCTCTATCTCTATCTCTATCTCTATCTCTATCTCTATCTCTATCTCTATCTCTATCTCTATCTCTCTATCTGTGTAGGGTGGTGTGTGTGTGTGTGTGGGGGGGGGGGTGTCAGGGTCGGTGGGGGGGCCCAACTGCAATGACCCAGCTTTGGGGGGGGCCCAGCTTGCAGAAGGTTGAGAACCCCTGCTTTAGACTATATTATTCTCAGCCGTATTTATTTAAATCCTCTGATTGTGTTCCAGTTTTATTCTCATGAACTCAATACAGGAGAATTAAACAATAAGGCAGGTAACAGAGGGACGATGAGCCACCTGCTGTTTACGCTCGCATGAATCTCTCTCTCGGACTAACAGGCAGAAAACGAAACTTAACTTATACACTATAGACTGGGAGCAACTGCTCTTAAAGCGACAGTAACCATTATACAGGTCCTTCTCATATAATTAGCATATTGTGATAAAGTTCAATATTTTCTGTAATGTACTGATAAACATTAGACTTTCATATAGTTTAGATCCATTACACACAACTGAAGTAGTTCAAGCCTTTTATTGTTTTAATATTGATGATTTTGGCAAAAAAGTAAAGAAAAACCAAAAATCCCTATCTCAAAAAATTAGCATATTTCATCCGACCAATAAAAGAAAAGTGTTTTTAATACAAAAAAGTCAACCTTCAAATAATTATGTGCAGTTATGCACTCAATACTTGGTCGGGAATCCTTTCGCAGAAATGACTGCTTCAATGCGGCGTGGCATGGAGGCAATCAGCCTGTGGCACTGCTGAGGTGTTATAGAGGCCCAGGATGCTTCAATAGCGGCCTTAAGCTCATCCACAGTGTTGGGTCTGGTGTCTCTCAACTTCCTCTTCACAATATCCCACAGATTCTCTATGGGGTTCAGGTCAGGAGAGTTGGCAGGCCAATTGAGCACAGTAATACCATGGTCAGTAAACCATTTACCAGTGGTTTTGGCACTGTGAGCAGGTGCCAGGTCTTGTTGAAAAATGAAATCTTCATCTCCATAAAGCTTTTCAGCAGATGGAAGCATGAAGTGCTCCAAAATCTCCTGATAGCTAGCTGCATTGACCCTGCCTTTGATAAAACACAGTGGACCAACACCAGCAGCTGACATGGCACCCCAGACCATCACTGACTGTGGGTACTTGACACTGGACTTCAGGCATTTTGGCATTTCCTTCTCCCCAGTCTTCCTCCAGACTCTGGCACCTTGATTTCCGAATGACATGCAAAATTTGCTTTCATCCGAAAAAAGTACTTTGGACCACTGAGCAACAGTCTAGTGCTGCTTCTCTGTAGCCCAGGTCAGGCGCTTCTGCCGCTGTTTCTGGTTCAAAAGTGGCTTGACCTGGGGAATGCGGCACCTGTAGCCCATTTCCTGCACACGCCTGTGCACGGTGGCTCTGGATGTTTCTACTCCAGACTCAGTCCACTGCTTCCGCAGGTCCCCCAAGGTCTGGAATCGGCCCTTCTCCACAATCCTCCTCAGGGTCCGGTCACCTCTTCTGGTTGTGCAGCGTTTTCTGCCACACTTTTTCCTTCCCACAGACTTCCCACTGAGGTGCCTTGATACAGCACTCTGGGAACAGCCTATTCGCTCAGAAATGTCTTTCTGTGTCTTACCCTCTTGCTTGAGGGTGTCAATGATGGCCTTCTGGACAACAGTCAGGTCGGCAGTCTTACCCATGATTGCGGTTTTGAGTAATGAACCAGGCTGGGAGTTTTTAAAAGCCTCGGGAATCTTTTGCAGGTGTTTAGAGTTAATTAGTTGATTCAGATGATTAGGTTAAGAGCTTGTTTAGAGTACCTTTTCATGATATGCTAATTTTTTGAGATAGGAATTTGGGGTTTTCATGAGCTGTATGCCAAAATCATCAGTATTAAAACAACAAAAGACCTGAAATATTTCAGTTGGTGTGCAATGAATCTAAAATATATGAAAGTTCAATTATTATCATTACATTATGGAAAATAATCAACTTTATCACAATATGCTAATTATATGAGAAGGACCTGTACATGTCAGAGCCTTGTATACACATAGACTACTATTATGGAGCAAAACCTGTTCTGTGTTTAAAGTGTGGCTGCTATCTTCAGGGGGTTAGTGGTGATAAACAATTTAGTGAGTGGTTGTAATGAGTCATAATTAGTTTTCTCAGTTTACAGATTAACAGAAGATGGAAAAAACAGTTTCCAAATAAAATAATGATGGATCCATTGTATGGGAGTGGAAGGATATGGAATAATCAATACAATGTGCAAACTCTTTGCCATGTGCAAGTTTCAAATTGTTCCAATAGAAAGCACTAAAGAATATTAACAAGATGTTGTTTCATGTAGCCTAATAATGCATCATTAGTGCAGACACATTTTGCAGGGACTATTTAAATCATATTACTGGTGTGATGTTATGCAAAAAATAAATTAAATTGAGCATTTAGGATGTGCTCTAGAGGAGATTTGAAATATATCTAGATATATATTGTGTATCGAGATATAGTAAAAAAATATCGAGATATTGATTTTAGCCCATATCGGCCAGCCCTAATTGGAAGCATACGATCATTTTAAATTAGTCAAATTGATAGAAGTAGTTGATTTTAGTCCATACTGAAAATGTATCAGATGTTTTATCGTCTTAATAAGGGGTCGACCGATTATCTGCCCTGGCCGATTATCGGGCCGATATTTAGCCGATTATCTGTATCAACATTTTATTTAAATGCGCGCTACTTTAACACTGTTACAGCGATCAGCAAACAGTAGCCTACACTAACGTTTAACAAGAAACTTTATAAAGACACACTTAAAATATCGATCTCTGCCCCCAAAAAAGCTCTGACTTGGATAATGCCCGAATATGGTTAGTTTTTTAGCGGTGATAACATTAGTGCACAGACCTGCGTTAAATCAACCCATAAAACAGGGAACGTGTGGGGGGGAGGGCGGGTATGAAATCTGATCCAGAAGGTCCAGTTGGAGTGACAGATTGCTGCATTTTCATGTGTGTCAATGCCAAAAAACTCAACAGTGGTGGTTTATAACACTCACAAACAGGATTTCACTGCTCTAGAAAGTTATCATGGCATCAACTAATTTATATTTCACCATGACGATCATGAGGGAAGCAGTATAAATACTTACATACTTACCTACATTATGGTTCACTCTTTTATGTAAAAGGTTATGGCCCATACAAGGTAAATGTTTAACACCCATCAGTTGATAACACCCATCAATTTTGGCAAATTAACAAAGTCTCATAACAACTAGACTTGAAGTTCATTAAATAATCACTGCTTTATAGTTACATATCATGTTTGCTACATTACGTACGAAAGACAGCGCAGATGACGTAGTTAATGTGCGCTTTGAAACCACATCGAAAACCAACATATTTTGTTAAGCTCCATTATTCAAAAATAGCTGAAGATTAGACAAACGCCGAAACAAGGCCCATCCAGTGTACTGCTGGTCCCTGTCTTATGTCATCTGTCTGAAATGTAGTTCACAGAGCCTCAAGCCTCATCCATGCTCTGTATGATTTACTACTGCTGTAATAGCAAAGGAAATCATTTGTTAGATGGGTATTAAATGCTTCTGGATTGAACAGAGTCGGGGAAACAATTGTAGATAGCTGGGGTGACCCATTTCCATTAATTTCTTGGCACTCTCCCGTTTCCAAAATGTATGTTGTAAAGTCTTGTGGTATCTGCTTTAATACTATGTGTGAGGCTTCAATTTACATGCAAAAAAGTCTTGTATTGGGTCTGGGAACTATGATTTGTAATATTGTTCTTGAGTAAAATGTTGTCCGCATACTCTTAAACAGCGTAAGGAAAGTAGTAAATATGTCTATGCCAATGAACTTTTTCCTTTCCCTTATCCCTGCCGAAACTTGAGGGATGCTTGTTCCTTCCCTCTAGGCCTGCGCAAATACTACATCATATCCTGAGATTCCTGAACTTCCCAACATGCTGCGTTGTTTCCCCCGCTCTCTTGGCTTCTCCTCCTCTCATGTTTCTTCTATTTACTGACTGGCCAATAGGTACAACTCATGCTTATGTCAGAAAAACACTGGAACGTAATGGAAGCATGTTAAGTTTGTTTTATAAGACTTGTTGCTGCAAACACTTTTAAAGAGAGAGAGAGAGAGAGATTGCCTTTTTTGCTGTATGTCTTGTTGCGAGATAGTATTTCTTTCACAGCAACAGAGAATAATAGACTAATACTACATTTGCATAGTAATACATTGTGTACAATTGAGTTAAAACAACTACTTTCAGTGCAGCCAATTACTTCACATGAATCACCGTAAAGACCAACAAACTCTTTGGCCTACGTGCAGCTCTGTCTCATGTCATCGGACCCAAGGCCCACTTGGCACAAGGTTGTTAGAGGCCCTGTGACCCATGAAATGTTTTGTGTTGTGGCTGTGGACCAAGTTACATACTGATAAGCAAGGCTTCCAGTATGTAATGGAAAATCTAGAAATGGTTCACTTTTTTTTTTTTGTATAATTCTTTTTATTTTGCTTTTTTTTTGTAACAATAATCAAACAAACAAACAAACAACACCAGACAATACATACAAACTAAGAAAAGACAGAAAAAAAATTAAAAAAAGGACAAATGTGTGTGTTGTTCATTATTGCATGATCACACACACACACACACACACACACACACACACAAAAAGAAAAATCCATGTCCTGTGATCTCCACCGTAGTTCCCCCCTCCCTTCTCAGCAATGCTACAAGCTTTATTTCTCATAGTGCCTCATAGATGTGTTTCCATACTTCATTAAATTGATTTGTTTTGTTGGGTTCACTTTGTGCTAGAGGCCGGAAGACTAGTACTGGCTTTGATAGGGGAAGGTGATGGACTGGCCAAGCATGTCTCCAGACCTAAATCCTATTGAGCATCTTTGGGGCATCCTCAAACTGAAGGTGGAGGAGTGCAAGGTCTCTAATATCCACCAGCTCCTTGATTTTGTCATGAATGACTGGAAGAGGATTCCAGTGGCAACCTGTGAAGCTCTGGTGAACTCCATGCCCAAGAGGGTTAAGGCAGTGCTGGAAAAATATAGTGGCCACACTAAATATTAACACTTTGGGCCCAATTTGGACATTTTCACTAAGGGGTGTACTCACTTTTGTTGCCAGCACTTAAAGGTCCCATATTATGCTAAATGCACTTTTTAAATGTGTTCCAACATATCCATGCGTCCACGGTGTGCCTAGAGACTGCCAAAATATATAAAAAAATAACAATCTCTCCTTTTCTCACTCTCCCCTTTTCTGAAACCCCCACCCCTCCCCCTCAATATACTCCAGTCAGAATTCTCCCAGTTTCTGACCTCACAAACTGGAACGCCAGAAGCTTCCACTGTGCAGCCCACACCCCTATTTCTTATTGGTCCACGGCCCTGACAGACAGAGGCCGAGGCGTATCTGGCTTCGCTTCCGGACAGGGGGCGGGGGCAGCTCAAAGATTGTATATTTACGAGGGGAGCTGCAGCTCTTTTTAAAAAATAGGCCATTGTGAGATTAGCTGAACATCAGCATAGTACAATAAATTATCAGAAAGTTTTTTTCAGCAAACAATTAAAGAAAAACGTATTAGGGACCACTAAGACCATATAATATGGTGTATAATAGTACCGAAAAATTTATAATATGGGAGCTTTAAGACATTAATGGCTGTGTGTCGAGTTATTTTTAGGGGACAGTAAATGTACACTGTTATACAACCTGTACACTGACTACTTTACATTGTATCAAAGTGTCATTTCTTCATTGTTGTCCCATGAAAAGATATAATGAAATATTTAAAGAAATGTGAGGGGTGTACTCACGTTTGTGAGATACTGTATATATATTTTTTTTGTTGAATGGACCATAAGTTTTGAGAAAGTTGTATATCCTCTTGAATAAATTAACATCATTGTAGAAATATTAAAATGCAGAATTAAACTATGAAAAACATTTTAGCATACATGGATTACTAATATCCTTGAAATGTGTACTTAATTGTGCAGATGTGTTATCTGTGTGACGGTATAAACCTGGTATTCAAACCAAGAACTTGATTGGTACAACCCTATCTATCCACAGACTGGGCCCCAGCATCTGCTCAGCTGTCAATGATAATTCCTCCTGATAATATCAGCCCTCTGGCATAGCTCTAGTTTTAACATTAATCTATTATGCATTTCTGCCCGTCACTGCTACAAATGCACCTTTTTGTTTTTTTTGTAAATACAAGAAGGTGTCAATCGGTGTTTGTTTCATGATGAACCCTGCCCTTGAACTTTGTCTCATTCTGTAGCACTGTAGCCCTAAACATCACAATAATTTCTACAACAAGGCTGTGAATTGATAATAAATGGTATAAAAGACATACAAAAATTCTCAGTCCTCCAGATAAAAATTCCTTACTCTTATCTCTGGTGAGGAAGCTGGGAGTGACGAATATGAGTATACAATGCACAAAATGCCCCCTCATTCTAACAAAAAACATATGACTGTTGTATGCTCATCATTTCCCCTTCCATTTGGTCTAATAGCCTTTTCCCCCTTTTTGTTTGTTTTTCTAATCAGCACTGTTCATCATATTATGAGAGAGGCTAATATCGATGCGTAGTTATGTCTTATACCGATTAAAGCATGAAGTCAGAATAGACATGTTGTGATAAAACACACTATCCAGCTTTAGTGGCTGTGTCTGCAGTAAGGATCTAACAAAACTGAAATACTGCAATAAAGTGAAGGCCAGTGGAGGACTGGTATTGTGTGGGATCAGATGTGTGTGTTTTCGTAGGAAGCCTGGGGTTTACAGGTGTTGTCAATGCGTCAGAATCTGCCAGAGTCTGACCCGAGTGCACTATGTTAATTATAGATATGCACCTACACTAGATTCCAAGGTTTTTGCTTGCATAATTAAACTTGCTAAATACTTGCAAAGTCCTGAAATGTATTCAGCTACTTCATTAGAAGCCATCAAATTTACTTTGTTTACTTAAAACCCACTGCCCTCGTGCAGACCTGTGCTTCTAAATAATAATTTAGCTTACACAAATTGGTTTAAGTAGTTTAAACCTTTAGGCTAAAGCAGAAGCTAGCTCCCTTCTAAAATGTGCACTTTTATTTCTTTCTTGTGTTCACCCACTGTTACCCTCTTGTCAATAATCAAGATTGTTAGAAGGCAGCACACAGCAGCAGTGGCACAGTCCCTGTCTTTCTGCCCCACCTCTGACCAGCTAGGCAGCCAGCTGTCATGTGTGAATGACGCTGCTGTCACCATCCAAAGCACAGAAGTCTGAAATGGCAGGGAACAGGACTGGAGAGAGGGGGGGATATTTCGAACACTGGCACTTGCATGTTAAGTAGGAACTGGCAACACTTCTGTGTTTCTCTAGCACACTTGCATCTATCTCTTGGGGTTTGCCCAAAGGCTGTACCTGCTAGTTAATTCATTGCTGTTGACATGTGAAAACACTTGAGGTGACGGTTTTTATCTGCAGTAACTTAGCTGAGGCCTGTACAGTTTTTACCACATTCCCAGTCACTGCCAACGATTTGACTGAAGCTCTCCACGTGTATGTGTGAGTATGCTGTATCAACCATACTTTGAATGTGAGCAAACAAGGGAATTTGAAGACATGATGCATGTCTTACATTTTCAATGGAATCTTCTCTTTGTGCAAAGTCAATGTGTCAGTCACCTGTCTGACTTCAAATATTGTTGCTGCGTCTCCCTCTAAACACATGACTGTGTGTCTCAATTTTTTTGTTACTTTCCAGAACTAGCAATATTGCTACCTTTTGCAGAAACTCAGGTCAAGTGTGAATGGGTGTAACTGAAAACGGGCAGAGCTCAAAGTCCTCTACATATTCCTCAGTCCTGTTTTTGTTTATTGAAACAACACACTAGGAAATGCCACGTGTGCTGTGCTATCTTTACATGCAATATTTCAAATTTTTTCAGTAGCCACTGCTTATGTGAAATTATAGCTTCTAGCTTCTCTCGGAAGAAGTTTTAAAATTTACAAATAAGTCAGAAATTAAAAGTGCTGCTTCATATCTCGTATTCAGCCTTTTGTGATGAATAGTAGGACTAGCACAAATTGAGTCTGGGACCAAAGCCCACGCTTACACTGTGGGCATTTGTTCCGACCTTTTGTTGGGGGTGGTTAAAGCTTTGAGTGCAACAGTGTTGTGATGTTATCAAACTAAAAAGAAGTGAAGTCTTTTAAAGGTTTATAATTAGGCATCACTTTTAATAAGTTGTTATACTTGCATGGCGTAGGAATCTTTAATTGTAAATCTAAAATAAAGTACATTATATTTAATTGGTTGTTAATAATCGGAACTGGCAGAATTAGGAAGGATTATTAAAACTAACTGTAAATAAACAACTCAATGACATTAGTTCAAACCCAATTACTACTATTCTGTTTTACACGTGACAACCATCTCGTCATATTATAATTTTTAAATATTATGATAATGCATGTTTTCAGATAGTCTCACCTGAAACCAATGCTGCCTGTCATTTTTATGCAGATGACACTATTATTTATTGTTCATCCCCATCAGTGGCAGACACTTTTCATTTCTTGCAGTCTGCTTTGGACGTTCTGCAGTCACAGCTGACAAAATTGAAATTGGTTTTAAATACAGATAAAACTAAATTAATGCTTTTTTCAAATGGAAAAGCTTTACCAAAAGTTTTGCCAAAGCTTTTAACTAGTCATGGGACCGAAATTGAAAGGGTCAATTCGTACAAATACCTGGGTTTCATTATTGATGAAAAATTGTCTTTTAAACTTCATATTGACAAACTGGTCTCCAAATTAAAAATTAAATTAGGTTTCTTTTTTAGAAATAAATCATGCTTCTCATGGCAGGCCAGGAAATGTCTGTTCACTGCGACCTTTTTACCGTTGTTAGATTACGGTGACCTGCTGTTCATAAACGCCCCTGACCAGTACCTCAAGAAATTGGATACCGTCTACCACTGTGCTCTGCGATTTTTAACTGGCTGTGGAAATCGTGTCCACCATTGTACCCTGTATGCCACTGCAAAATGTCCATCGCTATCTGTACGCAGACTCTCACATTGGTTGTTTTTTGTTTACAAGTGTCTTATTGGGCTGGTCCCTTCATATCTATGTGTTTACATGTCCACAAACAAATGTAGCTATGGTTTGCGTTCTAGGGATGTGTTACAGATGTTGGTACCCAGAGCTAGAACTGAGTTAGGGAAAAAGGCCTTTAAATATGCTGCGCCTTCTGCCTGGAACACTGTGCAAAAGCAGCTGAAGCTACCGGAGCTGGTCACCTTGGGAGAATTCAAAGGAATCCTGAAGGACAGAGAAGATAGTTCTCTTGGTCAATGCAATTGTTTGTAAAGCTATTTTCTGATAACGGCCGGGTTTATTCATTCATCTGTCACCAGTTTATTTATTTAATTTTTAACTGTACTCATTTCAATCTTCATATAGTCTTGTCCCTGATCTTGTATTGTACTTTACCTGACGTTGAATGTGGTGTATGAGAATTGTGGTTGATTGTGCTTATTTTATAATGGTGCTGCCTTCTTGGCCAGGTCATTCTTGAAAAAGAGATTTTAATCTCAATGAATTTTACCTGGTTAAATAAAGGATATTGATTGATTGATTGATTGATTGATTGATTGATTGATTGATTGATTGATTGAAAGATTTCCTTAGTCACAAAACGTGGCTGACAAATAGTATTGTAAAGAATTTAAACCCAGCTTACATTCTCACATCCAGAGACACTAACCACAACACGAAGTGGGTGTCAAATGTCTGATTGTTGTGTTTTGGAAAGTAACAGATATTGTCGAAAAACAACATACCCCACCCCCAATCTGACGTTGGTAAGGTGTGAAAAAACTTCAGATTTGAAAAGAAGTCAAGTTATGGGTTTCTTTTGAAGCAGGAAGTTTTACATACAATCACAGTAATGTTAACTAGTAAATCATGCAATGCTCAGGGAATAGTGATATGTTTGCAGTACAGTGCAAGTCCTCCTTCTATGAGATCGAGACAAGTTTGAGTAAAAATGCAATTCTGAGACTAAACGTAGACCTTCAAAACTGGTCTAGAGACCATCTCAACTACGAGACTTGTCTCGAGTACTGCAACCCTGCTCAAAGGTGCTGCCTAAGGAGGGCAAAATGTAACAAAAACAAATGGGAGAGGCCCATAAGCCAACAAATGATCTGTTGCAGATGCATGGATGGACGTGGATATCACAAGTAAATATCAGTAAGTTGTTTTTTATTAATCAGCTTGATGTATGACTTGTATACCAATTACAGGCTAAAATTCATTTTGGTCATCAAATTTGGTGGTTTGCAATAGTTTCGAAGTAATGCCCTCATATAGAGGTTTAGGTGTGTCGGTTGACGTTACTCCAATGCTTGCTAGCCATTGTTGAAGTAAAATGACGTGTTCATTCATTAACCTTTAACTCAACTTGTGCTTAAAGCTCCAATACAATTAAGGTGTGGGAGAAGGGAAGACGAAGGGTTTACAAAAAAAATGCTCACACTCGATCGCTTACTGTAAATGAACAATATTTTCTTAACAAAGCTTTGACATACTGTAAGTGTAGCTCTCTCCTCTTAACATATGTGCCTGTACTTGTTGCAGCTCTGCCGGTTGTTCAGCTTAGGGTCATTAATTTATAATTCATGGCAGTTATACGTCCTTTGTTGCCTGCAGTTTTTCCATGCCCCAAGATACCAATCAATCTGGCTGCAGCATAGGTGTAACAGCCATCATTTTTAAACATGACAGACAGACAGACACTAGATCATACAAAATCTATCCGTTGAATTGGAGGGAACATTTTAAGTTTAATGGCATTGATATCCTTTAAATCCTTCTTAATTGTGAGGGCTACAAGTGAGGAAAATAATTTAGAGAGACAGAGTTGTTCAACTCAATCAATTAGATTCACTTTCAGTAAAGTATTATTCTGTTATGTAGTTGGCCGTCTAGCTTCATTTCACCCTGTTGTTGATCTCATCGCTCAGTGTTTTTGCCACCAAAGGGTATAGCAAAATAGTGGTTTTATCTTAATTTACCTTCAATAATCTGAGTTAGCAAACTAGGTGTTGTTTGTAACACAGTGTCCTGCTTTTCTTTTCTTTTCTTTTCTATTTTTCACTTTGCTCACAAGCTCACCAAAGGCAGCAGAAAGTGGTTGAGTGTGTTGTTGTTGCACAGTGGATGCCGGTGGCCAACAATAATAACTAGAACTGCAAGCAGTTGTGAACGGGGGCCAAGGATGTAAAGTGTTTGAACATGGGATGTTCGGTTTGGGAGTTATAGTCCAAAAGGCCAAAAAAATCGGAGAGAAAGATGCTCAAGGAGATGTATACTTTTTGTGTTTTTGGCGCCCCATTTTGGAGCAATCTAACGAAAATGTAGAACCAACCTGAGGACCATAGGACAAACACGTGTGAAGTTTGGTGTTGATAGGATGAATAGTTTTGGATTTAGCAGTTTGGTACAAGGTAGCTAATGCGCAAATCTTTAAAGCGCTACTGTTTGGTATTTTCCGACGGTCTTAAAAAAAATCTTTATACAACCTTTGCTCGTGGGAGTGGTTAGAGCATAATGCTTTTGGTTTCGTCCAAATCGGGCAAAAACTGTAGGAGGAGTATGTTTTGGTGACTGACACAGTTTTTGGGACGTAGCAAAAAATCTATATCTCCGCAAATAGGCGTGGCCTATGTAAAAAGATGCAGCTGACTTGTGGGCATCTGTGGATATAATGTTTTTGACTGTGGGATGTTCGGTGTGGAAGTTATAGCCCCAAACGCGTTTTCTCTACTGTTGTTACAAGATATACATTTTTTGTGGTTTTGGCGCCCCCTATTGATACATTTCGCAAAACTGCCTAAGGTAGAAAGCTGCAGCTCAATTTACCGAACAAGTGGATGTCAAGTTTTTGAATGTGCGATGTTTCTTTGGGGAGTTATGAGCAAAATAGGATTGTCAGCCTTTCCACTGTAACTTTCCAGTGGAAAGGTGGCCGCGCGAATCGCAGGTTCCGCGCCGCGTGATCATATTGTGTCCGTCGCCCGACCAGAGTACCCTTCTCCTACTCTGGGGATATGCTGGCGCTGGTGCTAACCGGTGCTGAGAGCTCCAGTCTGCTGTGCTGATGGTGCTTTACTCAAGCTAACCGGTGCTAACTTGGTTTATAAAGCAAAACTGATAACTGTACACAGCAGGCAACAGACAGATAGGCTATTCACAGAACTTATGGGAGCAAACTGTGACTATTATGTTTTCATCCATCTATTAAGATGGATGAAAACATAATCATCTCCCCTTTTTATAAACGTAACTTTATCATCTGCTTTGAAATAATTGGACAGTTATATTCCTGAAAATGTTCTGGAGAAGAAAGGAGAGACCGTGTTCAGCTCCGCGGTGCTGTGGAGAACACAGGCTGCGCTGCGGTGGCACGGAGGTGGCAGTTATTTGCAGTTGATGTTTGACACAACGCTACAGGCGTGTGTAAATCCTGGCAAAGTGACCAGGCGCTATAATAGCTCTTGTAGTTACATTAAATACAAGCTGCGACGCAGCCTACTCTTTTCTGTCCCCCACCTTCCAATAAACATGTAGATTAAAAGGTGTTGTCTCACTTGGCTTCCTCAAAAAAAAATCCCCACGCCACTGGTTCTTTATATCCATGCCCCCCCCCCCCCTCTAATTAATGTGTAAAAATACTGTGAATGGATGGAAACCAACTTGTCCCCCACCCCAAAACCCCACCTCTCCCTCAGGAAGTGTTTACACACACTTGCTCCACAACCACCCTGCACAATAACACTTTTCCAAGGACACAGTGTTCACTGGAACGCTCACACTGTACTGTACACATTTCCAAGACTGTCCCACACTGGTGGGAAACGCATTTAGGTTCAATCCACAGTTCTCTTTTCTCATTATTATTCTTTTTTTTAGATAAAGCCGAATAATAAATTCAAATGAATTGAGTGGCACTTCATTAAAAGTGTTTTCACCCTAGAATCTAGCATGCCTGTAGAATCAACCACAGAAAGTGAATAATTAGTTTTTTAATAAAAAAGGATGATTTCAGAGTAAAATAAGGTGTAGAACTTTAAAAATAAGTCATATATCCTCTCTAAAATAAATCCATCACAATTTTGGCGAAACTTGCTTATTATGCAAAATTCTTTTTTTTTTCATGGTTTTAAAAAATTAATATGGGTCCCAGGTGTTTCGAGAGACTCCATAGTACGTAAAAAACAACCTCCTCTTTTTACCCACCTCCACCTTTTATGAAAGCCTGTGTTCAAAAACACCAGTCAGATTTATCTCCCCTTATGGCAAGGCAAGGCAAGTTTATTTATATAGCACAATTCAGACACAAGGCCATTCAAAGTGTTCCTTATGACATCATAAGGGGTCTAACTGACAGTTAAGATTCACACACCCCTACACATTTTTTTGTAGGGGTATGTGAATCTTTTCTAATCATACGATTCTCGATTTCAAACGATTCCCAATTCAAAATCAGTTTCTACAAAGGTACAGTACAAAGGAGGGTTTCAGAATCTACTTAAGTCAACTGTGTGCTAAGAAAGGTGTTGTGGCAAACTATGGCATGAAAGCAAAGTTATATAGTTTATATGAGCGTGCATTGAGTATGTACCAGGATTTGCTGCAAGGTGGCCTGCCTGCTTTCTGTTTGAGTGGCTGTTGGGTCTGGGCCTCAAAATCTGTTCTCATTGTTATCATGTGGCAATGACTCGCTCTTTCATTTAGTCTCTCACATGCACAGACATGCACATAATTACTTCAGACTCACCACAGCATCATGTCTTAGAATATTTTGAGCCATGGTGCTAGGCTAGCCATGATGTGTGTATGTTTCAATGAGACAACAAATTACACAGGGTCAATTGTGTAGGAGCTCATACAGATTTTTAACTGCCCCTTTGTCCCACAAGCAGGTTATTTATTATGACATGCTCTTAGCAATGTATAGAACTACGATGAAATAGATATAACTCAATGCGCGTACACAAAAGAAATGTAAGATCTATAAATCTATGCGGCGCACACTTGTACACAGTCTTCCTTTTATAAATACCCATCTGCAGTGAATTGTGCGCACATGATCTCCGCCTCGTGTCATCCCACTACTACACCCATATATGATGGTATCATGTTTTCCAATAATAATACTTAAAAATAGAACCAAAACATGTATAGACCTATTTGATAAGTAATTCAACCTTCATCATAACTGCATGACTTCATAGACTACAGTAGCCTAATTCGCAACTATAGGTAAACTTACACATATTAATGATTAAATATATTAGGGGCCAAGTGTTGCCACGAGTTGGGAAAGTTTAGCGGGAGCTCTACGCATCGGTGAAAGTTGGTGTAAGGATATGGATACTTCTCAGCATAGAATCTTTCTATAACCAACATTTGTGGTGAAAAGTGCTCACACACATTTCACCCCTGTTGACGCAAGGTTTTTGTGTGCAGCAGCCTTTATAAATGAGGCCCCTGGCCCCTAAATCCTATAACTCTTCAGTGTAAGCAGGTCATGACATGCATACTTCAGAAGAACCACTTTATAATCTATGCAGTACATTATGTTTACTTCCAGGGCAACACTGACATTGTTTATATAAAAAGACTAAGGTTTTAGTAGTATTATTTTTTTACATTTTAAATAAAACTGTTTAATCCAGTCTGTTCTGTAAATACCCTGTGCAGATGGGGGGATTGAGAGTTTTAAAGGTGGACATTGTCGGTGACACATAGGAGAGGAGATGGAGGACACTGGAAAGCAAAGCGGACAAGTTCTCACCTTGGCAAGAGAAATCAAAATGCTGACTGCAGCACAAAGTCAGATTCACCAACCTCTTGTCTTGTTACAGTAGAAGTGTGGGCACAGGTTGTGTCTTTATCAGCATGCACTGCTTACTCTCAATGTATTAATCAATCCGTTACTTTAACTACTTTTACACATAGATTAAAATATAAGCGGAATGTTGGTAGAATCATCTATTTGTCTACATCTCTTTCTGAAATCCTGCACGTGTGCACTTTTTAGTCATTCTTTCTTCGTTTCTGTCAATATTTTTTGTCTTTCTTTTCCCTGTGAGTGCCTCACTTAATTTCTCAGCAGTTTCTCAGCCAGAACAGTGAGTATGAATGTTGCCCAGTCATCTGACTGGAGTTAGCCCCTGCAACAGTCTGGGATGGCAGTAGAGGCTGGCCTGTACACACACACACCAAGAACAATACCTCCTTTTTTCTCACTTGAGTAGGGAGAACTCCCGTCTCTCATGAGAGTGCTGCCAGACACAAATAAATGAAAGAAAAAAAGTGTCAAAAGTGTGTCTAACTGTCCCTGTCCTAGACTTCATTTTGATTGCTTAGTATCAATCAGGGCTGATGCAGCTAAACCCCAAATCCACTTCCGATGTTTGATTTGTTTGCTTTGCAAATGATGGCTGTCAGAAAATCACTATTGCAACTGAAGCATCACAATTGACCTTTGAGTGAACTGCAGACAGTATGTGCACATCATTTATAAGCATCAGTTAAACTAATGATATGACGACGTGCGCCAGCAAGCGATTCGAGCCGAGGCATTTTAGATTTACAACATTTCGCATTTATTACAGGGTTATATTGAAACTGTGGTGTCTTTCATCATTGGTTTTGCTGAAGTGATGGTTCTGCATCCCGTCCCAACCTTTATGCTGTTAACTGTCACACATGGTTGCATTGGATTACTAGCTTTAATTAATTTAAGTGTGTGCAGTACAGTTTTATTATGTAGAAGTAAAAATCAATCAAAAAATATGATAAACAATGATTATGGACAGAAATCTGACCATTTTTAAAGCTATGGAAAACATATTACAGGGACATAATTGTGGTACATTCTTTTTGGTGGCCGGCCGTTCATCTCCTGGAGAGTGTTAAAAGCAATCTTACATTTATTTTTCTGTGTTTTGCAGCTCAGAATGTGACGGTGGAGGAGATCCTCTCTTCCTACAAACAGACCTGTCAGAAACTCAACTGTAAACCCATAGCCAAAGTGCTCAAACAGATACAGGTGAGGTTCAACTACACACAAACACAAATGAACAGACTGCAGGACTGTTGTTTTAGACTGCATTCGTTTTTGCTCGGTGTACCTAATAACCTGGCAACAGAGTGTTAACTCTCTAGCTGCTGTCCTTTTTTCTCTCTTTTATAGCTTGGGCTGTTTGTGTGCTGTAGGTAAAGAAATAAATTAACACCAAATGTATGCGAAAGGCCGTTTCTCCTTCAAATTAAGTTAGCCACCACCAGTAGTGGAACATCAGAATCACTTCTTAAATCTCTCTGTAAGGTGGAAAGCCATCACAACCCTAGCCTCCTGAGCTCCTGCTCTTTACCCTTTTTACACCCCCGTTTAAAGTGGCCAATTCCCCTGTACTGTTTCTGACTAATATGTTCAATGTCAAGTTATATGGGTTTTGGACCAGTGTTCAGAACAAAAATTCAGATGAGACTCTGCATTGTGCTTTAGACGATTGATTGGCATTATCTGACATATTATAGATGAAACAATCCACAAATGAATCCACAAAATGTTAACATACGATAATCTTTATTTTCCATTATCACTAGTAAGTTGAAGGGAGTAAGTTAGTAACAGCAAGAAGCTGGACCTGCTCTCTGGATACAGTACGGAAGTCCTGGTAGCTCCACCCAAAAGTTATTTGTAATTCTAAAGGTTCCTGTTAATGAGGTTGAACAAAATTTTGTTCCAAGAATTACATCCTAAACCTTTTTATTTTGTGATGAAAACACTTAAAGCCTGTTATTGTGGTTTGAGGGCACACCATGATGCCACATGGTACTATGGACATGTAATGATAGTATCCAGTGGGCCTTTTTCCTCTTTTTTTTTAACAAAGGTGGATTTTACGACGACTGTTTCATGTCTTTTTTTCTGCCTTTTCTTGTGGGTTAGCCAGCACAGTCATGTGTCCCATAATCCCTCTGCATAAGCATTTCTTCAAGCTCCAGTGGGGGAAGCCTCAGGGCTGTTTTTACACTTCTGCCGACCTTGTGCCTTTTGTATGTGAATTGTTGCATCTGTATTGCGATATTTAACATGTTAAAATATTTTATCACATGGGGCCTGTTTCTACTGAATGTGTTTTTGTCTCAGAGAACAAAAAAAATAGAGGAAATACAGTGTTTCCCCCAGGTTCACATTTTTCCCGCCGCTGCTATAAAAATCATTTGCACATTTTTTATTTATTTTTTTGCTGCATATCCGCCCAAATAAATGATGTTCATAGCTTGACTGCTGTGCGTTAAAGGGCCGATGAATGCATTCTTAATAAGAGAATAAATCCAAGCAAACCAAAACATCTCAAAAATAGCTTAGGGGCAAAGGTTAATAGGGTTAAACTTGTTTAAGAGTCAGCATCAATTATCCTATCTATAGTAATACACAAGACTCCTTGAATAGGATTTAAGTGCATATTCTCCTCTCAAAGTGCACCAGATTCATGCATTCAAATGTAAAGGGTACAAAAGACTTTCGGCCGGGGGGCATGCCCCCGGTCCCCTCTAGAGGGTTCGGGGACCACACCTGCTGAAAAAAATCCTGAGGGAAACACTGAAATCTACATCTCAAGCAGATGTAAACTACTGTCCACTTATTTCCCAATCTTAAAGGTCACATATTATGCTAAATGCACTTTTTAAATGTGTTCTAACATATCCATGGGTCCACGGTGTGCCTAGAGACTGCCAAAATATTTTAAAAAATAACAATCTCTCCTGTTCTCACTCTCCCCCTTTCTGAAACCCCCACCCCTCCCCCCAATATACTCCAGTCAGAATTTTCCCCTTTTCTGACCTCACAAACTGGAAAGCCAGAAGCTTCCACTGTGCAGCCCACACCCCTATTTCTTATTGGTCCACGGCCCTGACAGACAAAGGGCGAGGCGTATCTGGCTTCGCTTCCGGACAGGGGGCGGGGGCAGCTCAAAGATTGTATATTTACGAGGGGAGCTGCAGCTCTTTTTAAAAAATAGGCCATTGTGAGATTAGCTGAACATCAGCTTAGTACAATAAATTATCTGAAAGTTTTTTTCAGCAAACAATTAAAGAAAAACGTATTAGGGACCACTAAGACCATATAATATGGTGTATAATAGAACCGAAAAGTGTATAATATGGGAGCTTTAATGATGCTCTAAATCTGATGATAGAGGATGGCAGTCATCAAAATATTTCACAAAGCAGTCGGAGCAGCTTTCTGGTTCCTTGTTTCTTGGTGGCCTGAGGGAGAAGAGTAGTTTTTGTTCTACACCTAGAAAATGCAAATGAATTCAATTGAATGTTTTTATTTTTTATTTGGATAAATAATTCTTTAGCATGCTAGGCCAGAGATACTGATAGTAACTTTGCATGTCGCATTGTCAAAGAGCTCGGTCACTCATGTCAATAACAGGGTCCAAAAAGGAATAAGCCTTAAAGGGTAACTGCACCCCCTGTTTGAGCTACTGCACGATTTTGAAAAATGCTTTCAGACCATGGATTCTGAATTCCGTTTGAGAACCATTGTTTTAAAACATTCCGACATCAGCCGGCCGACTTTCGGGAGGGAGGGGGCGCGCGGTGTCTGTGAAGGAGGGGGCTAGCTGCTAGTAGCTGTCACTCAGGAAGATCTGAATGACATGACTTCATTGAAATATTGAGTGACACAAAGTCTAACGGCACTATCGCTACACAGTGAGCTCATATGCCACACAGATGGGTCGTCTGAGGTGGAGGACTTTCTTATTCTAAATTGTTGGCGGGTGTTTCTATCGTAGTGTTAGGAGACCGAGTAGCGCAAGTGAACGAGCGGCAGTCTGTGTGTGTCTGTGTGTGTGAGCGAGGAGAGCGAGCGAGCGAGCGGTAGCGTGTGTCAATCAAGTGAAGTAATGAACAAGTCCGGGTCCGTGTGTGTGTGTGTGTGTTATACAGTGTGAGATAATGCAGACACACTGCCGATAGAAGTGAAGTGTGTTAACCCCCAAAATAACATCCTTGGAGGGATGGTATAACAGTAGTAGCTCATGAATCAGCCATGGACCTATGAAGAGCGTGACCGGCTTTGCGGCGACGTGATGACGTACTACTGTACCAAAAGTACAGTAGTACGTCATTTTTCGAACCCGATGGAAAAAAGTTTTTTTAAAATCTTAGTAAAGTTCTAAAATGATTTACAATACAAAACATTTCTTAAATTGCCGATATTTAACATATTGCAATTTTTTTCAACGTTAACACCAGCATATATGTGTTCCTTAACAACATAGTGATTTAATTCAGCTTATATCTCAAAAAACAAGTAAAAGGGTGCAGTTACACTTTAATATAAGGAAATAAATCATCATGGGCCCCTCAACTAGTAGGGGAGAAATACAAAAGCATAACAAAACAGCATTAGTAGCTCTGTCTAAAGGGCTTCATGATGAGCCTTTAGGGCCCCCACACACATACAGGAATAAGATTGCTATGTGTAAATTCTATACTGTTCATAAAAAGTAGCTATCCACCCTGTATCTGTTGAAATTAGTCTCTCCATCATAGAACATGAGTCTGCAGACCATCTACTGTTTTTACAGTTGCAGAGTAAAGAGTGCTGCCTGCTTAAGAAAAATCTGAAAAATAATGTTCCTTCTGCATCTCAGGATTTGATATAGCCTCTAAATTTCCCCCTCAAAGTGCACCAGATTGATGCATTTTAATTCAAAAGGCACACATTTCTTCCGGGGGGATGCCCCCGGACACCCCAAAAAGGACAAAGGTCCCTCCTACAGTATCCCTAAATCCTTTGAGAGACACTGACTTCCTTAACCCATTGATGAAGGATGCTGCGCGACGCTACATTGTATCTCCTGTTTGATGTTGCGTGGCGCAGCATTGTTACTTTATCTAATTTTCATAACGTGCGCAGCATAGAATGCACCATCATTGGTTCAAATACACATGAGGTGGGTTTTGTTGATTTTTTTAAGACCACGTGACCACCCAAATGTTGTGTGGTTTGCCGAAAATCACGTCAATAAAAAATATATAAAAAAATAAGACGCCGATAGTGTATTACAGAACAGTTAGTGGCGTTCGGAGCGCAGAATCTAGGTCTACTATAGACAACTGATGAAAATCACACAACACATTGCATCTATTTATTAAAGGTCACATATTATGCAAAACGCACTTTTTAAATGTGTTGGAACATAACTATGGGTCCACGGTGTGCCTAGGGACTGCCAAAGTTAAAAAAAAAAAAAATCTCTCCTTTCCTCACCCTCCCCCTTTCTGAAAACCTCTCCAATATACTCCAGTCAGAATTCTCGCCGACTATAACGTCACAGTCAGCACAGCCACTTCCCCATATTTTCTTTATATGTCCATGCTTCCCCCCCACATTAGTAACCAGAAACTTCCATGGACATATAAAGAAATTTCCACCGTGCAGTAGTCTATGATAACCCCACTCCCCCATTTCTTATTGGTCCACGGCCCGAGATCCTCTGGAACATTTTCCGAGCAACAGCCATGTTGTTTTCCCCGCTAAGCGACAAGATGCCCGTAGTACAGCAAACCATGCAGAGTGTTGCATAAACCAACACAGAAGCATTCTGCTCATAATCCACTAATTTATCTTAATCACAGCAGTCTTAATAATGCCGCGTTTATAACGAGACAAAGCTTAGGGAGCTACTTGTGTAGTAATTCCATCGGTGAAACTAAAAGGAATCTCCTCAATGGTTGTTTGCCTGTTATTTACCTAGTGTAGCATGTAGCTTCGGGAGTAGCACCCAACGTTTGCTTCTATTACACTAACTTAGCTTTCCCATTGCAGTTTAATAATGCCTCGTTTTTAACACCACAAAGGGTGGGAAGTTATTCCTGTATAAATCAAACTGAAGCTACTGTTTTCACTGGTTTTAATCATGTCATGTCAAACTGTTCAAAGTATGGCTTCGCTCCGGGTAAACACTGTGTTCGCAGTCACACAGTGTCTCTCTGGTATCACGAGAGCACGGCAGAGACGGTGGGAGGGACCAGCCAGATCGCAGGCTGCAGACACCAATATAGGTCATCCTGAGACCAGAGGAACATCAGGGTATAGAGGCTTGCTACAATAAATTTTCTGAACGGATTTTTCAGCAAACATTTAAAAAAATAAGTATTAGGGACTACTTACACCAGTGGTTCTCAAAGTGCGGTGGCCCGCGGAAACATATCTGGCGGCCCGCATTGAATTATGAATTATATAAAAAAATAATAATAATAAAAAAAATATTTAATTATTTTTTTTTTTTTTTTTTTTAAACGCACGGAGGGGATGTGTCCCCCGTAACATTAAAAACAGTACAGGGTCGAAACAGCCGTGACCAGCCGTCGTTGCAGACGGCTGGTCAGCCTCCGGCAGTGCAGCAGACAGTGTAGTAGACAGTGTAGTGGTCCCAATGTAAGTTGTTAGATAGTGAGCTTGTTAAGCCCAATACGATGCACTTTCTCACCTTCAAGGTGAATTACATTGGGTTAAGTGTCTAAGGATGGATGCTAACTTATCTGGTTTCTAACTCTTTTGCCTAAAGTTTAGCTAACAAGTTAACGTTAGCTGGCTGCTGATAGCCATAGAACTATCTGCCAGTTGACTGCTGAGAGCCCACCCTGTTTATTTCCAATGTATAGTGTCATAATAGTTAACACTGCTGCTGCATCATGAGTAGTGAGTCCTACAAAAAACACTCCAAAAGGTGATATGTTTTCAATGTGCAGAAAGTTTTGAACAATAAAGTAGAATAAATATTTGAATGCAATACAGAATGCCTCAGTGCCTTACTGATTTATATTCCATTAGATTTGCGTCAATGGGAGCTAGTTGTCTTTTCCTTAACATGTCCACCATAAATGAATACAGAAGACACAAATTACTGCATAAAAATTAACCAGAATGCACAAAGTGTTTGAACCTCAAATTTTTCGGGGGGACAAGACCCCCGCTTTTAATGTTTCCCCCCCAATGTTGAAATACATTGGGGGGGAAACCTAGCCCTTCATTAATTAATTAAAATGTGTTAATTACACATTACCGGATGAAGACCAATACATGTAAACTGTATAGACGCAACTTGGCCATTGAAATGATTTCATTTTCCTTCGGCGGCCCTCGGCCCAATGTTGGGTTCCTAAATTGGCCCTCAGCTATCAAAAGTTTGAGAACCCCTGACTTACACCATATCAAATTGACAGCAAAGTGCATAATATGTGAGCTTTAACAATATTTAAGAATTTAGGCTATATTTTGCTGCTCCAACTAAAATTTCGCCCAGCCAGACGATAGTTAAGTTTCAGTTTCGTTTTCATCTCCGTGGTATACAGCCGTTTAGACCAGCTGATCGGCTCCCGACAGCGTGAGTTATTCTGCATTCCAGTTGTACTGGGAAGTTGGATTTATGGTGCCAGTGATAATTGAACTAACTAATAAAATAAAGCTATCACCTCCTTCCTATATCTGTCTATCTTTATCCCTCCACTGCACACTCAGTCACTACTATCCATGCTAAAAGGAAGCAGGATTATAACCTCATTTAGCACATTATTTTTAAATATTTTATATTATTTATTTATTTTTCTTCTCCCATCTAATTTTGACGATTTTTAGAAAAATGTGTTGGTTTGTAAGCGCTGAGGGAGCATGTTTAAATAAAACCTTAACTTTTAAATGTATTTTATTTCATGTTTCTATGTGCTACACAGGCTTAGACATTAAGGTTTTGGTAGACGTTGACAATTCGTACTATTTTCTCAGAAAACCCTCAGGCATTAAGGACATGCATCCTAGATTGCCAGTCATCAATGGGTTAATATGTTTTTACCATTAATTGTATATGTGCGGAAAAGTCAGTGTACCTGACTGGATAGGTAGGAGTGGGGGGGCCCTTTAAGAGTCTGCACCCAGTGGCCCATCATCTCATAAATCATCTACGAACCAACTGGATTCTACGATCTGTTTTCTTTTTGCGGGCAGCATGCACAGCATTCACAAGAAATATGTATTTAACCCATTGATGACTATGGCAATCTAGGATGCATGTCCTTAATGCCTGAGGGTTTTCTGAAAAAATAGTACGAATTGTCAAGTCTACCAAAACCTTAATATCTAAGCCTGTGTAGCACATAGAAACATGAAATAAAATACATTTAAAAGTTAAGGTTCACAGGTTTTATTTAAACATGCTCCCTTAGTGCTTACACACCAACAAATATTTCTAAAAATCGTCAAAATTAGATGAATTAGAAAATTATTAAGTATTGTTAATAAATAGATGCAATGTGTTGTGTGATTTTCGTCAGTAGTCTATAGTAGACCTTGATTCTGCACACCAAACGCCACTAACTGTTCTGTCGCCGACATAGCTGGCGTATTTTTTTTATTATTTTGTTTTATTTTCTTATTTTTTATTTTTTTGATTGACATGATTTTCGGCAAACCACACAACTTTTAGGTGGTCACGTGGTCTTAAAAAAATCAACAAAACCCACCTCATGTGTATTTGAACCAATGACAGTGCATTCTATGCTGGGAATGCCATGAAAATTAGATAAAGTAATAATGCTGCACGATGCAGCATCAGGCAGGAGAGCCAATGTGGCATCGCGCAGCAGCCGTCATCAATGGGTTTAAATAAATAAATAAATAAATTAAAAAAAAAACACTAGGTCTTGAAAGGGGCCCCCAGATCGTTAAGGCCGCCCCTGATGCAACTGACCATGTAATTGTCAGTTATTAGCGTAGACTGACAATATTTCCACTGCCTCTGGGGCAGCAACACTCCCAGGTATATTTTAGAGTTACTATGACTGTACTGGCAATATGATGATGCATAATAAAGCATTATGTTTCCAGTGGATGTTTAAAAATAAATAGTGACCTGTTTAAATGAGAGATTCCGTCTAATAAATATCTGGAGCTCTCTTTTGTTTTAGCAAATAAATGACCCAGCCATAAATGGAAAGGTTGGATCTGATATCTTTGATGCTTAAGACCTGTGTTTATGTAAAGATATGGGTGCCTGTCCCTTGTTTGTATTTGTGTGGGAACATCCAAACTGACACATTGGCACTTTCTCCTGTTTTCTCAGGCGTACATATAAAACCCTTAACGAGGCCTCTCTCCTCTGGAGCTTTGCAAATGTGTACCTGTAGGTGCATCTCCATGTGTGAGTGATAATGCTAAAGTAAAGTAAGCCCAAGATGGAAATGTCTGTGTGTGACTCGAGAGACTCTCCAGAGAAATCCCCACACGCCCGGTCAGCTGAGAAAGAGAAGTTAACATCTCAGCTACTTGTGGAAATGCACATCTCTGTGCTAAACTGCTGCTGTGAGCCTCATTTAGTCCTACAGCCTGGGTACATTTCCACTGGGAGTTGACTTATCCTCGGATTTTCTCAAATCAAATATTCAGATTTTATGTTTTGGTAATTTTTCGCAATGTCTGGCATCTCTTCTACCTCTGTAGTCTTTTTTGTCCACAATCGCCCCCTCTCATTTCTGCCTGGTCATCCTTGCAGTAACCAGCCACATAAACAAGCCGGACCAAATGGCTGACTGGTGAGAGGGGGGTTTACAAGAGGAGATCAGCCTTTAACAGTGTTTTCCTCTTTCTTTCTAAATGCTCTCTTTAAGAAGTCCAACTGTACTCTGTACACATGGCGGCTTGCCAGGGGCCCTCAGGTTATGTACATTTCTGGCCATTTGTTTGTGTGTCTGTATGTTTATAAGGGTCTCTATTTAGCAGCTGCATGTTGAATGCCTGCTCTGCAGTAACTACCACCAGAGTCTTGAGACCTGAACACTTGGTGGCCTTGTGTCACATTTCTGCTGGCGCACTTCCCTTTGGATAGAGTGGTTTCCTTATTATGCAATGTCTTGCGCGCAACCAGGGTGCACACTTGATTTTATAGAAATATGCAGAAGCTCTCTTTAGACTTTTACATTACAGTCTGAAATCAGGGAGTATACTTTAAATCTGTGAAATGAAGAATTACATAATTTGCTGTATACGTCACACAAACATTAACGCTTAAAGACTTGGCAACGTCCGTATGCGCAGCACAGACATCTACGTCTATTATGCCATAAGCACAGACACATTATGTTCCTCATTTGGGATGAAAATGACCATGTTGGCAGCATCCCAATTCAAGGCCTGGACCCTCTAGAGCAAACGGAGTATGATGTCAACAAACTTAATGGGCAGGTTTCACAGACATGGATTAAGCCTAGTCCTGGACTAAATGGAATTTTGAATGGAGATTGTCCATTGAAAGTACAATTTAGTCCAGAACTAGGCTTAATCCATGTCTGTGAAACCGGCCCAATATGTCTTAAATCATAGAAACGTATGTTGTGCGGATGTATTTACCCTTTAACTTATAGCGCTTTCATGACATTCATCAACGCGCTGTGTCAAACCACCTGCAGTGTATTCTATGCACGCCAACACAACAGCGGCGCTGGTCACACCTCAGTGCAATGATGATGGCTATGTACGCCATAATCATTTAAATTCAATACTACTTTCTGTCTTTTAAGTGTGTCATGTGTTTACTTTTGCACTTAAAACAGACGTTTGAACCATTGGGAAAATCTTATTTGCTTTCCGGCGTAGAATATTAAATTAGAGCTGGTTAGTTTAGCTTAGCACAAAGAAGCAGTGTAATGTAATTATGTAATCTACAAACAAGATATTCCATGTTTTTCGAGCTTTAGAGGCGCTCACAATTTGTTTCACTTTAGCCTCCGTTTCAAGTATTTCTGCTACGCTAAACTAACTATTTGATGGCGGTAGCTTCATATCTAATGGACGAACATGAAAATGGTTTCAGCATGAAATAAAATAAGTGTGTATCCCTCAAAACACTTGAAGGATTATGATAGAGTTTTTATACAGTAGACTGCTTCTCAAAAGGTCTAATGAGTTTGGTTTAAAGTTAAAGTCCCATAACAGGTTTTCTCATGCATCTCCACCAGGATGTCATATCACCTTTTTTTCAGCAGCTCAATAGTCAACCCACAACACACGGACGCACACACACACATACCCAGCCGTACCCACCATATCACCACTCGTGCAGAGGCACACTATGAGTCATGCACTATTTTGGATTCGGGCAGCATTGTCGGAGAGGTTAAGGTAAATTCTCACTGACAGGTGCCCAAGGTATTTGTAAGTGAAGATTGTCTTTCTGTTAAATTGTCAAAATTGCGATAGTACATACATAGTCGAACCACCATCTGTATTATGATGCTGATCCAGATTCTTTAATTTATACCATATTTAAAACAGCATTTTGATTCCCATCATGAATGGTTCACTCGTTCTCACAGCTGAATTATTTTTAAAACTACTGCAGTGCGTTGTTTAGTATGGTTTCCTGCTGTATTATGACAAAGCTTTTTGGATGTGGCATTTGTTACTGTACATAAAAAAAAATGTTGGTACCAGTTGAGTCATGCAGTAGGCCTTGAACCCTTGGTACAACTAAACCAGCCTCAGTATGTTCACAGGCACACATGTGATGGCAGTGTGGCACCAGGGCAGAGGTTATTGAGTTCATGCTGAATGGGCCGAGCAGTCAACGAGAGAGAGGGATTTGCTGGTACATAGTTTCGACGGCAGCACTCTTATGTTTTCGTGATTGTATGGGTGGTTGGATGTTTCACCAGGGCAAGAGGTTAAATATCTTTCCACCTTTTGATCTGTGACACTGTGGTGTCACACTACATCACAGGATATATGACATGGTCAAGTTGAACACACAGACAGACAGCTGTATATGCTTTGAAGATTCAATTGGCATATAAAGTGGGCTCACAGTTTGAACTGGGTTTGCCCACTTTAATGGCAGTGACCTGCACTAAGTCCTGAAAACCTGATAGTGTTAGACCTGTTTTTGTGGTTCTGCTTGTTAGCAGGGTCAACCACAGCCAACCTGGGACTCCCCTCAAAAGGCTGTGTCTTGTGCTTAACTGATTGTTCTACACATGAGCCATTAGTTAAGGATGTTTCTACTGATGAAAACCAAATATTTCAGTGCAGTAGACATACTGTACACCTTTTATTGTGAGGCAACTATTGGAAATGCAAAAACAATCTGTCGACAGATACATATATTGAAATATTCTGCACTATTTGGTAATCAGATTTTAGTATTCCATGGATGAATATCACAAGCACTAATAGCCACAATGAGCAACAAGTTTCAAAGAGGTTTACAAGGAAATCCAACTTATTTTACTTTGCCATGCTGTCATGTTAAAAACCATTTCCACCTTAACTTGAATGTTGTCACAGTTACTGTTACTCTCGATTACCTGCCCTCCAACAATGCACACAGAATCCCTCTTTATCTATCTGTTGACATCAAGGAGTCTTGATCAATATTTTGATTATATTTTTTTAGCTACTTTATTTTCATTGTACACAAGGCTATCGAAATTTGCACTTTCCACATATCTCTCCCAGAAGGGTTCATAGTGCAGCAGGGACAGCATCAGTGCAGCGTCCCTAGAGCAGTTTTGGGGTTAAGTGCACAATGACACACATATACAATATACAACATTGCAGGAACACACCACAGCTGAGTTCAACAACAGGTCCTGCTGATGCTTTTCTTTAACTTTGCAAGATCTGTTTTATATCTCCAGTACTAATCTATTGAAATGCCTTGTGTGTGATGTAAAAGTTTCAACAAAAGTTTACTTCAGTCCGTTAATACACTAATTCAGCTTTTACTGACACTGTTCTCTCTGTCTGTGTAGGAACTGAAAGACCTGACGCTGCGGAATGAATGCTTAGATCTTAAAGGTAAGCACCAACAACCACAGCCTGACAGTCAGACTCAGCACTTTAAATTTAACTGGTGTGAATCAACACATCTTTTTTTAAACTTGTGTTTTATGAATTAATGTATAATGTGCTGCCACAAAACTGTTAACTGACCAAATGTGTGTATCTTCAGGTGAGAAGCTCGACTACAAAGCATGTGAGTCTCTGGAAGAGATTTTGAAGAGGGTCCAGTTTAAAGTGATAGACCTGGAGCAGACCAACTTGGATGAAGATGTAAGAAGATCCTGCCTTTTTTATATCTTTCTCTGTCTCATTCCCACCTTTCATTTCTCTCAGTGCAGCTAGCATCAATCCATCTTTCATCCTAAACTCAATTCATGCCTTTCTCACTGTCGTTTTCTGCCCTTTTTCACTCATACTGCTTTGGCAGGATGTGGAGTGTTTGTCATGGCTTTTTTGATTACTCCAGATGTCCACTTGTGTAAACACTATTAGGGATGTTTGGGCTGCAGACACGTACAGATACAGACAGTGCTGCTGTGTGCAGAGGGACACGGGCTCTGACCACTTCCTGTCACAAAGGGCAGTAAATATACTGTACAGTACTGTATCACACACTGACACACGCTCTGCCTTTAGCCAGAGTCACACATGATACGTTCCTTCATGGTAGGAAGGGTCACTTTAACTAAGGGCCTGTTCTCACGGTGAAAACGTGACAGTTTTCTCGTTTTTGGTTTTAAAAAAAACCCCGTTCAGACACAATTTATCTGACATCTTCACCCGTGCACATGTTTTCAGAGGAAACGGGACAAAATCGATGTAGTAAGCATGCCAGGCCAGCAGTGGGCGGTACAAGGTAGTAGTAAATAGCATTTCCGGCACAATTTGATGCATAAAACCTTACTGAAACCGAAAATTAATGCCACTAACGTTCATAAAGCGGTTGGTGTAAGCATGGGGTTACAAGTATTGTAAATGACAAGCTTTCTGTCCTCTTATTTCACCGCATTGAACTCGTGAAAACAGAAGACATGCTGATAGTGAAGGGGCTTTGTGAGCGGCTACTTTTCCTGTTAGGCGTACTTCAAAATAAAAGTCAACTCACGTTTGTCCGGTGAAATGCTGTTAATGTTTAGCCAGTGAAATGCTTTTACTGTGAAGCCGTAGCCTTAATGCTCCTTTTGTTGAACAGTAACTTAACCGCTGCGCGCTGAACTATGGATAGTGTTTTTTAATGTAGAGAGAGCCGTGTATACAAGTTTATTTTGCGGGTGCATGGTATCAATAACTTACTAATAGACTACAGACTAAATTGGCGAGTGTTATAGGCCTATTTAAGCCCTGCACGTTAATTATCTTCTAACTTTATAACTCGCGTGTGGGTATTGACAGCAAATGTTATAGACCATGCATACGTGAAGTGGAGCCGTGACGTCAGCGTTACCAGGGGAAATGTTTTCGGTGTTCACATGAAACCAAAACCGTTGTGTTTTCCAAAATATCCTCCCTGGGAGTAGCCTGGCATTCCCAGACCTGCCACTAGGCGCTGGCAAATTAAATTTGCTGCGCGTGTTGGTCTGGACGCGCTCCGTTGAAGCTTTATCAAGAAAGCCAGAAATCTGGCTGGTGGTTTCAATTGGTTCTATCTAATATGGGCGCGCCAGAGCCCTTTATATGGTGCTCTGGGGAGGACGTAACCGGATGACGACAGTGACGTGCATGCGACGTCGAAGCCGTGATAGTAAACATCAAAGATGGCTGCGGATATGTTGTGTGAGTTTGAGACTGCTTTGGCCTCGACCCTTAACAATTTGGAAGACGGCACTCAAATCTTTCATTAGCAAGTAAGTGGAATGTTCTATTTTGCCGACCGACAACGGCAAACGTTTAATTTAACAGTTTAACAGCTGTTCGCTAAACGAAAGGGGCTTACGTCGCCTTGTGCATCGCTCTGATTGGTTGTAGTGCTATCCAACTGCGTGCAGTGGCATTTGAAATGCACGAGTAGGAGCCGCCCCTTGAGTTGGAAATTAATTGATCGTGGCCAGACCCTCTATCGTTCAAGATATCAGGGTCTGGATTTCCAGGCTACCCTGGGAGTAGATCTCAAAAACTTGCGGTTTCATGCCTGCGTTTGCTGTTTTCATGGACATGATATAGTGCAACCGCAGGAATTTTTCCGCGTTTGCACCGTTTCGTGTTGCCGTGAGAACAACGCCTAATACTAATTCTTTCATTCCTGTCTTACAGTTGTGTCAGTGTTTTCACCCTTACCCAAATAATTGTTTAGGCCCCAATCTCCTGCTGTTTTCCTGCACACTTGTAGATGTTCTGTTACTTGTGGTTCATTCTTTACAGACACTTGACACCATTTTAAATTTGGGTATTTAAATGTTAAACTTGATTTTCGTGAAAGTCAATATGATTTAAATCAACCCTTTTGAGTTTTTGACCACAAAGAGCGATATGTAGATTTGTTTTAGGAGGAGTTTCCTATTTTGTTTGAATTGTTGTTGGACACTCTTGCACCTGCACGCAGCTGACAGGACACATTTAACACTCTTCCACCGATTGACAATTGGTAGTGGAAATTCAATCAACAAATGCAAGGAAGAAAGAGACTGCTAGCGTTTAAACCTTGAATTTTTTTTAAAAGGTACCCCACATAATATCCGTCTTGAGAGCTTATATTTACAACAGTTTAACAAACGTCTAGAATATATTTTACCAACAACCATATTTGGTATGATTGTGTTCAGCCATAACAGTGTTTCAGTGGAAGGACTATTATGTATCTCTTTTTGTGTTAGAGAGTGCTTCTTCTCCTTACATTTCTGAGGTTATTTTAGGTTTCTCCCACTTTCTAAGTTGAATAAAATAAAATCATCAATTCAAATCAAATCAAATCAGTTGTATTTGTATAGCCCAATATCACAAATAGACATTTGCCTCAGTGGGCTTTACATTCCATGCAATATGACACCCTGCCCTTACACCCTTAGCTCGGCTGAGAAAAAAACTCCCAGTAAAAAAAACCTTTGCTGGGATTTTTAAAAAAAAATTGAAATCTCAGGGATCCCTCTCCCAGGACGGACATGCTGCAATAGATGTCATAAGTAGAGAAAAATTACAAAGGAGTTTGATCATTGACCAGATGTTTACATGGTAATACTAAAGAAAAGTGTGAATAGTGTGGATGCAGGAGGACTTCAGAAGCTGCCAGAGGGGGGACCGGATCCACACCGTCTCGTCTCCACCATGGAAAACTGGAAGAGGACAAACAGACAACCCATGAGCGAAGCAAAAATGAACTTAAAAGGTTGAACAGGCATTTGAGTAGAAAGAGTACTATCCTGATGGACGGTGAATCAATGCTGATGTGAGACTCTTAGCAGCCAGGGTGCGTCCGTTCCTAGGACGGCTGATTCCGCACAGAACTCGAGTCAGTCGAGCAGCATGGAGAGAGCTTGGTAGAAAGAGGGAGAGCTCCCCCCGGGGCATCGCTCAGCCAATCATGGAAGATAAACAAAAGAGCACAAATGTTAGGGAAAAGGATGAATAGATATTCTATAAACAGTTATGCATTTTGCATCTGCAGGACAATTTTGCAGTGGCATGACACCGGTACTCAGACCCAGACAAACCCAGACCGAGGCAGCCCCTCTTCCTGCTCGGTTAAGCAAACCCTACAAAAGTAGCAGTTGCTAGCTAGTCCTAACCTGAAAATGAATGAGAGATGACTGACATCCGTTCAAGGCATTGCTTCTCTTGACCTGGGACATTTCATGTCAAGTTCAATACGGTAGCTCTGCCAAACTCATTTCCATATTGTGATCCGAGATCATATGTTAACACCAGGAGTAGATGGTGCCAGAAGGCTTCTACTTGTTTACTGCTATACATGGTATGTCCAAAACATCAACAAGAGACAACGGTATTTCTGATTTGGTTTAATAACAATTTTATCAATAAATAAAAGTAAGATAGTTGTAAAGATCCCAATGTTTCTTTGTACAGTTAAATCACAAGAAGAGCCAATTCTCCAACAGATTCATTTGGGATAAATTGTGTAAATACATTAAATATTAGTTATTATGATGAGAAGCCGTGCAGGGTTGTTTTTTTATACACAAAGCAAAATGCAAGCTGTTAACATTCATGAACAATATTTTACATAATTTTAAAACAGTTTGACAGACACAAACGCACACCAGATCTTTGCATAAACCAAACAAATTGTGTGTGAGTGACATACGCTCTTCTCTCACCCAACATGTAATACTGCCCCAGAAATGGGAAAACGAAGTAGCTGAATGAGTCAGTGGCTGAGTCACCAGAGTGCAGCATCTGGGTCTGAGACAAGTGTCTCGCCTTGGGCTCTAATGAAAGGAAGGGAATTATTGAGGAAGTGTTCCTAAATTAGGTAAAAATAGGAGCGTGGGATAGAAAACGATAGTCAGATGTACCGTGGATGGCTTCTTGATTTGGCAGAGCCTCATTTCTGCATTAGTGGCGTTTTAGGAATGATTTTGAACATGAAGGGAGAGAAAATAGTTTTAGAAGACATGTATTGAGGAGCAGGCTCAGAGTACACTAACATAGGCTGTCTTTTACGGGGCTGAAAGTGACTCATCTTACCCTACCCTGAAGATAAACACATTTCTGTATACTCTGTAATGTCTCTTAGTGTGTACACACACACACACATAGGGAAAAGGTTATGAGACAGTATGCAGCACAGCAGCCTGTCTGATTGTGTTGCTTCTCATTAGCCTCAGTAGAGGATAAAAGCATACGCACAGCCATTTTAATCTCATCCTCCAAAAGGACTGCAGGGGCGCAAATTCATCACTGGCTGTAGGTGTGTTGGTTTCAGTATGGTTGGCTAAAGTGTGCTGATGACTCAGTAGTTTCTTTAAAATATGCTAAAAACTTGTTATGTAATGATGTTAAATAAAAATAAATAAAAAGCAAAGAAGCAAAATACCCTGCCATCCACTTCCGCTCTATGGTCATCATCATCTTTACATAGTCAGTATATCAAGGATTGATGAGACCCTCGCAGCGACACCAAAACCAAAACATTTTTTAAAGCACTCACATGAGTGTGCTGCATCACCTGATATTTCACTAATAGTTCTGGACTGTTGATCAGATCAAAATAAATGTTGTCTCTGGTTCTGAACTGTAGAATTATTTAAAAGAATATTCTGCTAATTAATTTACTGTTAATTTGTCAATAATCTATAGAGTTGTAAAAGCTAATCAACAGAAAATGTATTGAAGGCTACTGTCATAGTAATGTTACAATCAAAAGAGCTGGTTACAGGATTTAAAGCTTTCTCTGTTAAACATAAACTAATTATCTTTGGATTTTGGACCATTGAACTGACGAAAAAAGACATTCAAAAAAATTACGTGGCCTATTAGGAATTTTAATCGACGTATTTTCTGATTTGACTGATCAGGGTGTTGTGACCAATTGTGACATTTGTTTTTACCCGTTTGATTTTAATCTAAAAAGACATAACGGTTCCTCCTGTTTCCTTTGTGCCTCTCAGGGTGCATCAGCTCTGTTTGATATGATCGAGTACTACGAGTCAGCGACCCATCTCAACATCTCCTTCAACAAGCACATTGGCACCCGGGGATGGCAGGCTGCAGCTCTCATGATCAGAAAGGTGAGAGATGGTCCTCCCCTACAGTAGATAGTATTAACATTGTCTGCAGAAAAAATAGGAAAGTATTTGACTACATCTACATGATAAATTGAGAATTTTTTTTCCAAAAAGGTCAAAAATGTTTAAAGACAAGTATTTAATATACTATTAAACAAAACCACTATAATGAGACTAAACCATAAAATACATATCCAGACTGAATGCAACAAACAACAGATATTATACACAAGAAAAATTTAAATAATGACATTAATATGACCTGACTTGACCTCTAGTTTCAAGGTGATCTATATTTAATACTGAGTACAGAGAGGGAAAATGCATTCCTTTGGCTCTAGGTCATAGACATTTAGAACAGATACATTAATAAATAAACTAGTACAAACACAGCTAGGTAGTGGTATTTTGTTTGGGTAAAGTGCAAATCATTTTTTTATTAAAACGGTAGAATATACCAATCGATAAAAAATGTAAAAAAAAAAAAACCTGCAACAATAAAAAGAAGAGATTAAAATTGCAACAAGAAAGCTTCAATTAGCAGCCTCATAGCCTCTAAAAGTCCCTGTTTACATTTCATATAAGCTTTTCCACAGAGCAGTGTAAATAATATTAGGAAGATCACAAGTTGAGTATAAACAAGATGATTTCTGTGTTGAGATAACTATTTTCTTTCATCAAATAAGCAGTGATTTGTCTCCTGCAAGGAAGCTCTTCAGACCGAACTCTGTGCAATGTTTCATGTGTATTTTGTTTAGCCAGCGAACCGGTCAGTCAAGTCGTTTCCTCTTCCCCGGTAATAGTTGCTCTGTGCTCAAGGGAGAAGATCGATCATTCCTCTGTGGTTGTCTTTTTATTCTTTATTATTATCTCCGGCTGAACTCGTGTCGTGCAGCGCTGCCTTTTTCCTGTCAGCACTCATGACACTCAGCCTTTTGCCTTGTGCTCGCTACCCAAAGTCTAGCTTGTCTTGTGTGTGCTCTTTTATGTTGCTCTTTGACGTCAGTCAACATTTCTTACTGTTAGGAATACAAATGAGTTGCCACTAGTCAAATGCATTCAAATATCACCTGCCAAGCAATATATGTGAGAAAACACAAGGATTCAACTGAAATGAAGAGCTGCACAAAGACCCCACACATATATTCCAGTTTTGTTGTAGCTTAAAAAGTTGTAGAAGCTCATTTCAGAAAAGCCTAATAAATCTCAACACATTAATGTTTTGACGCGGGCACGTCCTTGAATCTCTGAGGGCGTGAAGCATTGAATCAAGCAGATGAGAAATGATATTGAAGTGCTTCTATCTGGGCGGTAATGTGCGGAAACATCATCCTATTCATTCACTTGAAAGAGTTCATGCGAGGATACAGTTTTATTTGGGGAGTCTGGTGAAGCTCTCAGCGGAGTTGTCATTGGTGTATTACAGCAGCTGTAATTACATTCAACAAGAGCTTACTGGATTAGGTATACAGATCAAAGGCATCCAACTAGACGACAGAGGATGCAGAGGTGGGAAATGTGTGTTTGACAGATGTTAGAAATCTTCTACTTCAACTCATTAAGACAAAAACAGTGAGACGACCTCTTCTCAAGATCCACTTGTACATCTACACTCCCATTCCCTTTATAGTTGTGTAATTTCTGCGCCAAGATAGTTTTCATCGCGAGTACAAGGACTTTAATTCGGTGGCACTATTAGGATTTCTGAATTTGTGAATCCGAGCATACCTCATTTTATTGTATCTTTGTTGGCAATTCCCCCCTCAGACGAGCTCTCTGCAGTATCTGGATGCACGTAACACTCCTTTGCTGGACCACTCGGCTCCCTTTGTGGCGCGGGCGCTCAGGATCAGTGGCAGCCTGGCAGTCCTCCACCTGGAGAACGCTGGCCTGTCTGGGAGGCCGCTCATGTTACTGGGTAAGCTGGGCAAGAGTTTCTCTAACCAGCTCCACCTTCAATGTCCAAGAATGATCTCAGAAATTAAACCTCTATTCCCGTTTTCACCCGTATCCCTTTTCATTTATTTTTTCCGGTACAGCTACGGCTCTGAAGATGAATATGAACCTGCGGGAGTTGTACCTGGCCGACAACAAGCTCAACGGTCTGCAGGACTCGGCTCAACTTGGCAACTTGCTCAAGTTCAACTACAACATTCAGATCCTGGACCTGCGCAACAACCATATCCTGGACTCTGGTACGCAGTAGTGATGGAGCGCTAAAACACACAGTAGCACATATGTTTTATACTCCTTTACTGTTTTGTTACAAATATTTGTTTATTTTGTGTAAACTTCAGTAACTTTCACAAACTCATGAAATAGTCAGTAGCTGCCCTACAAACCAATAAAGTGACGTAGGCCCTAATCTCATGCTTTCAGAAATTGTCTCTGTATTTACCAGCTGCTGGACAGAGGTGACGTGTTAATAGAGAGAAGGCAATGATTAGTGTGATCATCTGTTCACTGTGTTTAAAAGTGACAGCGTAGTGTTATCAACACAATAACAGCTTTATTATGTTTGATAATTTTGTTTAAATTAAATCTGATTACTGTAGAGGATGGGAAACAAACAAAGTAGTACTGTAAGTACATCTATCACGTTTGGTCCTCTTTGTTTTTGTTTTGTGAAAGATTATTGTCTTGATGTAATTGTCACCGCTGAATACAGTATAGTACTGTTTATCTTGAATTTTCAACAGCATGTGGCCAAACACTCACAACTATACCTGTGTGGATGTCTGAATAAGAGACTGATTGTGTGTCTTAATCAATAGATGCACACACAACACTATACTCATTCGTGGCTTTGTTTGATGTTTTTAGACATCAAATAAAGCTCATCACATTTGTCATCATTGTACTTTTGAAAGTGCTGTTTAAAGAATTGTGTAAAGTATAATCCATTTTAGTTTTTTAGTTCATCAAATACATCCAAATATATTGTTTTATCTTCCATCAAGATAAAACTTCACAGTTTACAGTTATTGAAATCCTCTTGCAAAAGTGCAAACAATGAAAAACAAGTTGCTGCTGCTGCTGCTAATGCACCAGACTCTCAAAATTAACATTTTATTTCGGTTCACATGATGTTCTTTTTAAAATTGTGATTTGTTTTGAGGTAAAATACAGATGTTCTAACTGCGTCTGTGCTTGTCATCACAGGCCTGGCTTACGTGTGTGAAGGACTAAAAGAACAGAGGAAAGGCCTCGTCACTTTGGTGCTATGGAACAACCAGCTCACACACAACGGCATGGGCTACCTCGCTGCTGCACTGGTACACACACACACACACACACAGACACACATACTCAGCACAGGTTTTATAAGTGAAACACTGGCTGTGTGTGTCTAACAGCTCATGCAGAGATTATTTTATTTTATCCACATTAATCTATCAGACAAGTGATCAAAATAGTGCTCTGCTGTTTGTTGGACCCCTTTTCTCCTCACATTTTCAGTAGCTGGACCCTAAGCTCACTTCCACATGTATGCATTCTACTGTAGCTCAGTCTCTCCTACACCCATTGTGTGTTTCATTGTATTTTAAGGATGTAGTTTATTGATGAAATCCTGAGACCACAAGCAGCAGTACACATTCACACATGTGGCTACTTGTTTCCCAGTTAACAGCACAGAGATGGTGATGATTGTCTGCTAAAGACAATATTTGAACATAAAACTTTCACCTTCTTAGTGTCTTTAAGGGGAATGGTTCTTTTAGCTAACCTCCTGTCAGTTACTGCAGTTAGCAGTCCCCTCGCTTGTCCCTACGTCACCACATTAATGCACTGCGGACTTCAAGCAGCAAGTTATCTAGCATCATCTCAGATCCATGAATGTGATAAAACATGATAAAAACCATCAAAACAGACATTGGGAAGGATTTTTACCTGCTCCGCCATTGTAGGCGCATACACATTCACCCATCTGTTGCTCTGGCGTGCACCGGCAGTGAGACCATGTAGTGTATATACTATATATGAGTGAGACGAGTGTCGGTTTGTAGCGTTCTCTCTTCTGATTGGATAACAATTTCGGGATACTCCAATAAGTTTATTTGCCGATTACATGCAAAGCAGCTGACTGAGAGATCGGCTTTATGAAACGCGCACATTATGTAAGTGATCACTGTAGGAATGAAGAGCGATTTTACACTTACAGTATATTAACATTAATAAACCGCTTACTTCACCTTTAACTTGTTAGCATTTTTTGTGTGGCTGTGAGATGAATGACTCATATTTACCGATCACTAGAGTCACCGCACCTTCTTTTCCTTTACAGTAACAGGTGGTGTTGGTTAGAGTTTAATTTGATGTGTAGATATGTCTTATGATGTCTGATAAGACGGGACATTTTCCACGTTAGCCCCTTTCATCAATGCAGCTGGCATTTTTGCAGTCGTCTCGTCTCTCGCTCCGTCAGATGTTTCTCTCGGTCAGTCTCGTTTTGATGTCACATCAATTTGTCGTAGATAAACCTTCACTCAAGTCATTGGTCTTGTGTCTGTTAATAAGTGATAGCGGCATTATCTGCACACTCATTGTTCACTTGCTGTTTTAGTTCTGACTGTGTTTATATTTAGACACTGCAGAGTCATTTTAGCCTCCGTCTTGTCAGAGTGAGATGCACTCTGCTGTATGACACTTTTACCATATTAATAGAACCATAGAAAAGTTGACAGACATGGAATAAATAATATTAAATACTGCAGCATCTTGCGCTGTGTATTCCCGATTTGCGAACAGTGACCATGTTTACATGCACAGCATATTATGTTTAAGGTCAATATTCTGGTTCAGACAATAATCCAAATAAGGTGTTTCCATGTGCCACAGCTACGGGAATATTCAAGTTTATATGTCAATCCGCATATAAACCAGCGACGATCACTAGTACTGGTAGAACAGTCATGATGTCAGACGTCAGCTCCAGCGTCTCGGATAATAATTGCCGTCCCATCCAACGGAAATTAACATTCTATATGTCTTTGTCTTGCATTGTTATGTCAGCCAAAGATGACATCTTATTTTAAAGAATTTGTTTACACAATGGTTTGGCAATGCAAGGGGGAAAGTTAAGTGCCATTATGGTGTTTATATGTCTCAACAATGCGATTAAGATCATCAGTCTTAATCCGATAATGGCTTACTCTGACTATGACCTTATTCTGATTTAGGTGAACAGAAACTGCTGTTTGTCTAAGTCAGAATATGATCTTAACCGGGTTAATATCGCAGTATTGCTGTGCATGTAAACGTTGTCAATGTCCGATGAGTGATCCAATGTAATGCAGGGTTCCTACAGGTCCTGAAAATCATCGAAAGTTTGTGATTTTATATTTTGAAAATAGACTTAATAGATAAGGGTTATTTAAAGTTCTTGAAAAGTATTTCTAATAAATCTGTCTAATGGGAGTTTCTACTGAGGATTTATGAGACACACAAATGGCCTAAAACCTTATTTCATACTGACGAAGAACATCCCATGACTGCCCTGGCTGCTGACTCATAACCCTGGAAATAACCACAGTGTACAGGAATGCTTTATTGCGATGATGTGGTAACAGTAAGAAGTGTAAGGAAAAAATTAAAAAACTGGTAGTGTCTACATAGTCAAAAAGGTCTCAATGCATCAGCAAAGCTCACTTAAACATTTAAATTGGCAGTCAACATAAGCAGTAGCTAACAGCAAGGATTATTGGATTATTAATAATCAGCTCATTAAGTGGTAAAGTGTGGCCTGCAAGGAAACGGACAAGCTATTCCAGAGTTACTCTCAATAATGTCAAAACTATCAGCAGTTAAGAAACTGATGCTCCGAGAAGAAAAAATAAAATAAAAAACATAATTTTGAATATAAAAGCTACAATATTAACATATATCCATAGAATAGTTTAAAATCGGTCTCTTATCAAAATTAACTGGTGTCATAAACACAATGAAACGCACCTTTTGACAAACTGCTCTCAAAGCTTAACCTCTTCTTAAACGATGTGGTTTTATGACTGCATACTCTCCCACCACTAAAGAAACACTTGATTCTTATAATATCTTTGTCCACATTCTCCTCTGTTTCTCTCCCTCCCTCAGCCATGCACCCAGAGTCTGGAGACTCTGAATCTGGGCCATAACTCTGTGGGTAACGAAGGGGTCCACAAACTGAAGGACGGCCTGATCGCTAACCGCTCTGTGCTCAGACTGGGCCTCGCATCCACCAAACTCTCCTGCGAAGGTGAGAACTAGTACCTGGATGCCTCTGCTTCTGTTTTTGTGTTGTATTTCTTGACCCCTGTGTCTTTCTATCTACTGTGCTAAAGGAGCTGTGGCTGTGGCCGAATTCATCGCAGAGAGCCCCAGACTGCTGCGCCTCGACCTTCGAGAGAATGAGATCAAGACAGGTGGGCTGATGGCCCTGTCGCTCGCTCTGAAAGTCAACACCTCTCTGCTGCGTCTCGACCTCGACCGGGAGCCCAAGAAAGAAACTGTGAGCATGGGAAAGGGGATATAGTAGATCAGAGAAAGGGAAATGCAGTCCACCACGATAGATGTGGACATGCAGGCACATAAGAGTTTATTGGCAATAATTGTTCTTGTTGCTAACAAATCCAATTAAAATACCATAACCAACATTGATTTGATCTTTTTTTAAATGTTTTATTCCACTGTGCCAGAAGACCTCGATTGTTGTCCAAAACCTGTTGATAACACATTAGTGCACCACCACACATTTCAAATGAATCCCCCAAAACATGCAATTTACAATTTGAGTACAATTTGCTTAACACTACAGTGCATATCATTTTAAATGATTTGGCAAAGTATATATTCATGACCTGTGTTTTTTGTTTTTTTATCAATATCTCATATCTATAAACTTTGGTTTTGTTTTTTTCATTGGATTTATTAACAGTAACTAACAAACAGAATTATACCAGTTTGGCTAAATAATAAAGCCCTAAATACCCAGAGAAATAATAATAATTTAAAAAAGAAAAGGTTGACTCAGCCTAAGCTTTTTAAAAGAACATTGTGTTTTGAAAGAGAAATAATATTAGTGACTTAAACCAAAGACTGTCTTAAGAGACATCAAAGAATTCCCTTTGATTGATTGCTTATTCTTGAATTCCTTTGGTGTAGTTTGCTTGTTCAAGACATGTCTTTTTTTGTCTCTCTCAGGTAAAGAGCTTCATCGAGACCCAGCGCGCCCTGCTGGCTGAGATCCAAAATGGCTGCAAGAGAAACTTCATCCTGGCTAAGGAGAAGGAGGAAACGGAGCAGAAGATGAGACAGTCGGCGTCCATGGCTGAAATCGCCACAGAGGACGGGAGCGGAGTAGAAGAAGAAGAAGAAGAGCAGGAGCCCACATCGGAGAAACCAGAGGACACACAGGAGGGGAAACCGGGAGAGGACGTGGAAGATGGCCGAACAACAGGAAATGAAGTACAGACGAGCAGCCAGTCTGGAGCCAGTTCTGAGACAAGCATTCCTCAGATAACCCTGGAGTCAGACTCAGACACTGAGGATGAGGAGGAAGAGGAGGTGGTTACCAAGTCCACTTCCACGTCAAACTCCTCCACTTCCATAAACCATACAGCCGTTCAAACCCAGCAGCAGACCCAGCCCCTCCTCAGTGCCTCCAGTACGATTCCCTCATCCCCGTCTGCCGCGCCGACCGGCGGGCAGAGCGTCATGTCCGGCATCACCGTCACAGAATCCACCGCTCCTCCCGGCACGCCTCCATCTCCCGGCCGCTGTATATCTGTCTCTAGTCCGGGGAGGGGTCACAAGATCTTCATGGTAACTCGGGTGGAGAGTCCCCCTGAGCAGCAGCAGCAGCAGCTACAACTCAAGATAAGCTCACCTGCAGCGCCCGGGCAGGTTAAAGAGGCCTCAAAGAAGCCTGTAGACTTGAACACAGCCACGACACCACCGCCGCCACCCTCCTCTCAAACACCTACGCAAACACACGAGGACATCAAAGAGAGCTCACCTGCTCCATCACCAGACTGTAAACTGACAGAGCAGCAGAGTCCCGTTGCACACTTAGAGGCCGCACCAAATACCGCACACACCCACACAGTAGAGCCACAGTCTGCAAGTCAACCCACGGAGGATGTGACGGCGAGCACTTTAGATCCAGAGGTGACGGGTCCAAGTCCACAAGTGCCAGCCCTGCCTTCAGATTCCTCACTGGTGCAGCTCACTGAGGAGGAAACAGAGAGCACCGAAAGCCCCCAACCTGAGCCAGCTAGTGTAGAAGGAAAGAAGGAGGAAGAAGAGGAGAAGGAGGAGTACGTGGAAGATATAGAAGATGAAAAACAGACCATGTCAGATGATAGCACAGAAGGAGAAAGTAAACCGTTAGACAAACTCCAGGCTACTATCCCTACAGTGCCACTTGAGGAGAAGCAGGAAGCACCAGCAAACTCACCAGGAAACGAAGAACCCAGTCTAACGGAGAACGAAAATAGCCAGCCAAACCAGGAAGAGCCTGATCAGCCCACAGAGGCGTATGAAGAGGGAACACAGTCTGTTCTCTCTCTTGCCACTGATCAACAAGCACCATCTGTCACTCAAGGAGAAGCCCAGGAGTCTCACCCACCAACAGAAGATTCAAAGAGTCCAGAACCTGCCCCGATTGTCTCGGTCTCCCCGGTTACAGTGGAAGATTCCCCCGATGACAGCTCAGCGGACGAGGGTGAGTGTCTTGCTGAGGTTCCGGAGGAGGAGGTGGTCGGTTCAGCTCTGCCCAACGGCCTGAAGCCTGAGTTCTCACTCCATCTTCTCGACGCTGAGAGCCCCAAGCCCGGCAACTGTGTTATGGAGCACGGTGAGTCGCTGTTAATCACTGATCTATGTATCACATCAAAGTCACATGTGCAGTTGTTTTTGGGGCGTAAAAAGCCTGTTTTGGTAACGTCTGTAATGTGTCACTAATGTGTAGTGAGTGTCAGCTGTGGGCAAGAACTGGAGGAGCTGCTGCTAGAAGCCAGTTTGGAGACGGGGAGAGACGCACCATGAATACTAAGGTAAACATATATGTATACGTACATACAGAGTTATTACAAGACGATATGGATATATGATCAGAAAATGGGGACTTTTGGGTTGAATTTAAAACTCTTATCGTCAAAATAAATAGATTAGTAGATAAAAACTTGGTCTATTGAAAAACCTGTCTGATCAGCATTGTATTAGCCTGTAAGTGTTTCAAAAACATGTGCAACTCATATTCTATAGATGCTGAGGACTGTAAGTGCTGCTTCAACCTCGCGGCCAGTCTAGACGAGGTGTAAGGCTGGCAGTATCCTGAGAATGAAGTTGAGCCGAATGGCATTTTAATTAAAAAACATGCTGCAGAAAGTGTTCAAGTGGCTTCAAACAATGATGTGCTAAGGTTTGCATTCAAGAAGATGAAGATTTTGATAAACCGAGGGAGTAGCCAGTTAAAGTTAAATCATCGTCCAGTCATTTATAGCTCAATTAATCATGCATAAATGGGTTTGCTGTCATTGAATTTCATGTTCTCTGCAACATTAAGGATTGATTGATGTCCTCTCCTCTGCTTCCACAGGGACTGTGAGAACAGGAGAAAACAGCACTCGGATAGTTTGTCTGACTCTACTACATGACCGGTTGCCCTACAATGTTTTTGTAATTTCTTTGACTTTACCACCAACACGACCTCTCCATAAGGAACAGAAGACCTGGTGTTAATGCAAACGCTCTATACACGAAAAATACTAGCAAATTATGGAAAGACAGGAAAAAAAGGACAAAATCAACTACTTCTGGAGCTCGGAAGTGACAAATAACGAATCCTCTGCATCTTCACTACTTCAACCACTGACACACACATACATATGCACATTGAGTATAAGGAAGAGGGGGAGAGAGAAATAAAATCACCATGTTTATCACTACATTTTGTCAATCTGCAATCTTTAAAAACAAGCAAGCCACCTGCAAGTGAGAGACTGGGGGGAAAAGGAGGGAGGAGAAAACACTAACCAAAGATGGACCTTTCTGAAAGCTATACTTGCTCTTGTGTAGATTTCCACTGTAGTTTGGGAAATGACTAGCAATTAAAGATTTCATCATAATACGCACACACACGCAAGGACATAGCGTTGATAGTGAGGAAAAGAGGGGGAGGATGGCACAGTCGGAAAAGACTAAATAATGGTGGCGGACCATGCTTAGCGGACCTGCTGGCTTTAAAACACTTGATCTGGAGGTGAAAGTAGGACATCGTCAAAGGCTTTCTATCCCAGGAAGCTGAAGATGTTAAAGTGTCTTGTTTAAATGTCAACGTTTAATGTCGGTGTCTCCACTCACGACCATCCCCCCCCTCTCTCCCTTCGTCAGAATAAAAAACTCTTTAAGGGACCTCTGCCAAAGTGACCTCCCTCTTCTGTGTTCTCATCCTCTTCTGGCTTTGGCCCCTCAGGAATCAGCGTCCCCCCCTACAATCAGTCTCCTCAGATGACGCTGAGGAGCTGCAACTGTCCCCCTCACATCCCCACCTGCCTCAACCACATCAAAAACACTTTTTGAAAGTCACAGTAGTTTTTTCTCCCAACTGAAAAAAAGCAAATGTCGTAAAGCGAGATTAGAGTTATTTGCCTTATTTCTTTTTTTCTTTTTTTTTGGTTCGCTGTAAATTCAGAAACTATTATTGCTTTGTTGTCATTGTTGATTTCACTGCTTCAAGAGAAACCGCTCAATATCTGTAGTCGTCTCCCCCTCCCCTTCTCCGTCTTCCACCGGCACTCTGTACCATCTCTCCGCTCCAGCTCATCGTCCATGTTGCCTTCAAACTCACCACTTCAGATTCAGTCTTCATATTTTGTATTTATTTTATAGCTACGGTATATGAACCTATTTGATTAATTTCTCCACCTCGGTTCTCCACCCCACCTCCTGATTTCACCTTTTCTTTTTCCTTTGAGGGGTTGCTTTTAAAGATTAGCCTCATTTGTTGATGTATATTTCAGATTCAAAGTAAAGCAAATATTTAGGTTTTTCTTTTTTGGGGGAGGAGTGGGGAGTAATCTGTGATGGAAGGAAAGGTAAATATGATTGAAGGGTTGACAGTGATAGCAGTCAGGGTGCAATCATGAAAGCAAACACAAGGAAACGACAAAAATAATGGTTCTCATCAAAGTCCTTTTTTTTATGCTACTCTGCTGGGTGAAGCTGTGGCCACAAGGGGGCACAGTTGGTTGTGTGGTTCTTCCTTCACTGAAGGAAACCAGACTGAACAGCATCATACACGACACGCTGCAGCAGGCGCTGATGGCTCTGTTCAAATGCAACTCCTGTCCTGATTTTTCCAGAGCAAGGCAGTAAGACTTTACATGAAATGTCAACTTCATGTACGTTAATGAAGAGAGCAGTTTTACCCTGCTTTGAAATATTCTCCCCCGAAGCAGACACCCTAGGTGTTGGTGTTTTGGGGTGTTTTTTTTTCTTAAAAGGAGCAGCATCAACCTTCCTGCTCCTCTCCACCCAACAGATAGTTTCGCCCCCGCTGTTTGTTATGCTTTAATTTTTAGAACATTTTAATAATAATTTGTTAACTTAATTGAAATGTGCTGGTAATCACAAAGATATGTATGGCGAAAATTTGTTCCTCTCAAATAAATGCATGTAATGACTAATGATATGAGTGAATGTTTCAATTCAAAGTCACTGAACTCTGCAGATAAATGCATGTACTCAGATCAAGCCTGGTTGGGATTTTTGGATTATAGCTTTGGATTCATTCAAATGGGTGATCTTTGAAACCTCCATGAAAATGTTTTGGTTCGATTAGTTTTGCTGAGAATATCTACAAAGTTCATGATATATGGGATGAATGTTCAACATGGTAAAAGTTCCCATGGTGGCAAAATGCAAGTACTCTTAACAGGATAAGAGAATAAGAAAAAAAAATGTACTTTCAATTTCCCCAAATTCTGGTCAATTTACAGAAGTTCCTCTTATATCTTTGCTTTTTGTTTCATGTGTTTATTTTACATCCAGTCAAACTAAGCGAACCCTCCCTTGTTCACGCCTCCTGGGGTGAGGGTGTGTAGCGTTGGCAGGAGCTTGGCTCTGTGTGTGTTACTGAAGGAATTCCAGACAGCACTAATCCACGCTCCAACAGTACAGCCAGGGGAGATTATTAGACGGTCAGAAGGTATTAAAATGTGATTTTAAGTACCATTCAGAACTTGAAGACGACCCCATTGATTCAAATAGCTCTGACGTAACACAGGGTGCTTTTTAATTATGTGAGTTGCCTAAATCACTGGTTCCTAACCTTTTGGTTTGTGATCCCTCAAAGTGAAGAAATGTCTACTTAGAAAACCCTGTCTCATAGACACTACATTTAACCTATGTAGCCTGGGTTATGTTCACCACTAGCAACTTTTTTTCTACTGAAGAACGGCAATGAGAAACGTAAGTTAAAGGTGAAGTAAGCGGTTTATTGATGTTAATGTGTATTAAATCTAAGACTGTGTCAAAAAATCGAAATATCGATATATCGCGATACTTAGTTTCGCGATATCAGTAGGGGAGAGTGGCCTAAGTTGTGCAACTTTTCACTCAAAGTGACTTTAAAGTAAGGCCTTGACAGTAAAGTCTCCAACTCAAATATGCACATATATTTCAGGGTGTTGTGCATCCCTGGCAATAACAACTTTGGATCTGGAATAAACTGTTGAAGAGATATAGCTTTTGGAAAAAAAGTTGTCTTGATGCACAACTTGCCCCCGGTGTGGTGTAAGTTGTGCGGTTGGAGAGAATACCATGGGGTGAATTGTGCCATTGATATATATCTCATAAACTGTAATGCAAGACAAATCCATTAGACTATCACTTATTTAAGGTGTATTTAAAGTAAATAGTTGACAAAGATTGAAGGACAATTTTCTTAAACAAGGCCTAGCAGATCTAATGGTTTTACCTGCAAAGCTCACAATGACAAAGTCACCATCATCAACTTTCTGGGCATCTGAACTCTCATCAGTGGTGTCGTTAAGTGGAATTGAGATGTCACTCTCTTCTGAGCTACTGTAGACAATCACTTTCTTTTGGTGACCAGCGTATACAGCCATGCCACTGGCACAACTCTCAGAAATGTACTTTGCACTAGTTGCTCCGTGCTTGTGGAACCAACTGCCACCTGACAAATGTGATTCCCCTACATTTCTGCCTTTAAATCAAGGCTCAAAACCCATATGTACACCCTGGTGTTTCATCCCCATTAACTATCTTACCTCTGCACTGCTATCTGTGTTTATGTGGATGTATGGGCTTTACGTCTTTTATTTTGGTTATTGTTATTTTACCTTCATTGTTTACCTACTGAATGCACTATGTACAGCACTTTGGACAGTGCAAACTGTCATAAATGTGCTTTTATATATACATTTTACTTACTTACTTACTTATAACTCACCCAGGCCCTTTGGCACAAATCACCCCAATCCCAGAAATTTGGATAATAAGCATGATGCAGCAATTTAGGGCTGACATTGTGCTAACTGTATAGACTCAAAATGTAGCATACTAAAGCACTAAAACATGTGTCAAATGTTTTCAAACTGGTCTATAATTGTTCAGACACAATAATCAAAAAACCTTGATCATGGAAATTTTACTTTGAAAGGCAAAACACAGTTTTTTGAGCTTAAATGTGCTTATATCTTATTCCTTGATGATGATATATATATTTTTTATTTTTTGCTTTTAAAGGCTTTATTGACAGTGCAGAGACACAGATATGAAATGGGGCAGAGAGGGAAAGAAATGCAGAGAACAACCACGGGTCAGATTCAAACCCATGTCTGCTGTCAGGCCTGAGCCTCTAGGATACTGACTATTGAAGTTAAATATGTTTTGTTTAGAACACTTAAGATTCACTGTCACAAAAGCACACTGATGTGTTTTCATTTGCATTGTGTCCTGTACAGTTAGTACAAGAGTGAATTGCATTTGTTATTTTGATGTTATGGCAGCTGCAGTTTGAACATTTGCCAAAACCAAAAAAAAAGGAAGAAAATAGTAAAGGAAATTGTGAATGAAATAGTTTTGACTTCATTTGTCTGTGCAATTATCAATATATTGTGCTGTTATGTTTGACAAGGCAACTTGTTTATGGAATATCACAATATATCGTGATATATCAAGATACGCAATATATCGTGATATATCGTATCGTGACCAGTGTATCGTGATACGTATCGTATCGCGAAGTCCTTGACGATACCCAGACCTAATTAAATCGCTCTTTATTCATACAGTGATCACTTACATAATGTGTGCGTTTCATAAAGCCGATCTCTCAGTCAGCTGCTCTGCATGTAATCGGCAAATAAACTTATTGGAGGATCCCGAAATGTATATCCAATCACAAGATAGAACGCTACAAACCGAAACCCGTCTCACTCATGGTCTCACTGCCGGTGCACGCCAGAGCCACAGATGGGTGAATGTGTATGCGCCTACAATGGCGGAGCAGGTAAAAATCCTTCCCAATGTCTGTTTTGATGGTTTTTATCATGTTTTATCACACTTATGAATCTGAGATGATGCTAGATAACTCGCTGCTTGAAGACTGCAGTGCATTAATGTGGTGACGTAGGGACGAGCCAGGGGACTGCTAACTGCAGTAACTGACAGGCAGTTAGCTAATAGAACCATTCCGCTTACAGCCATGGACCATGCCATGGACATATAAAGAAACCGCACCTTTAAGGTTAGGAGCGTTTATTTTCTGTCTGACTCTGGATACTTTGCCACTCGTTAAATAGGCTATATCGGTGAGTATATCAGTGTTTCGTATTTATTCTTTAAGATACCAAAAACTCTAAAAATATTCTTCATTTATAAGACGAGGAGGGAAATTTTGGGATATTCTCATCCCTTTTCTTGCCGAGTTAAATGAGAAGAGAAATAGGCCTACCACTTTTATGTCTGTACATTGATGTGAAAAGGGTTACCTGAGAAAGCCTTGTGATCACCTTTTAAAGGTCTTGTATCTGAATAGACCACAATTGTAGGGATATAATTTAATAGGGTGATACTGGCATCATGGGACAATGGGCAACTTGGGACAGTTAAGCTTGATCCTGTTTTTCTTTTAACGAATAATATTTTATTTCAAAAAATGTACACTGTGCCAATCATGAGAAAGTTTAGAATGAAAAAATATTGGTTATGTGGTCATGACATAGCTCTTCTGGAGGGCGTGGTCTAGCCATGTTCAACAGCATTGCAGTGAATTTAGATGAAAAGTCAAATGACATAGCGTTTTGTTGTAAATTATGTTAAGGTCATACAAATGTATGGATGTTTGTAATGTGTATATATTATGTTAGGTAATAGAGTGGTCATTCAGAATTTAAAAAAAAAAATTCAGATCAATCTTATTTTCTGTTAAAAATGTGATTTTGTCACTGTCCCAAGATGCCAACATGCCATTGGCATCTTGGGACAGTGTATTACTGGCATCATGGGACACAGTGATTCAAGTCATTTTAATGGGGAATTTTGTCTTCATACATTTAGATGGTCAAATTTGCAAATGTTTTATTCCAAATAGCTTTTATTTAATTTATTTTTAAATAAAAATAGCTAGCTAGCAATCAGCATCACAATCATCATTAGCACTACCAGCTAGCTCAATGGTAGTTTTAGTGAATATGTGTTGAGTTCATTTTTTTAAATTTTCCTAGGCATTATAGCTCAACAAATATTAAGATAATCTGTTGCACCCTTCTTTTGAGATTAAAGTGATTTTTATTATAATTGCTACTGTTTTTTTGCTTCAATTTGATGTGTTTTAATCGTCCCAAGATGCCAATAACAGGTGTCCCAAGATGACAGTAATGCCTTGAATTTTCTTTTTTTGGGTCAATGTGTTTGATGAAGAGTCATTCATCCTCTGTTAAAATTAGGGCCCGACCGATTTATCGATATAATCGATTTTCGCATATTTCGGAATTGTCTGCATTTTATTTCTTTTTTTTTCTTTTTTTTTTCTTAATTTTTTACTTTTTTTTTTAGCAATCATGTGTGAAATGTATTGCTGGCCTGGAGGTAGCCTAAACGAATAGCATTAATGCTATAGCCTATTTACAGCAGCAGCAGGTGTGTTGTAATACATTGAATTAATTTACACTTGACAGTTCCCCCTGCAACCAATAGCAGAGGCATTGGTCATCGCTTGATAGTTTATAATAATAATAATTTATAGAATTTATATGGTGCTTTTTTGGAGGTCATTCAAAGACACTTTACATCATAGAGAATCATACATGTAGAAAAAGAAAACAAAATACAGAAAAAATTAAAATAAGGTTTGAAGTGGAGTCAGGTGTCATTATGCTTTCTTAAAGAGGTGAGTTTTGAGTTGACTTTTGAATGAGTTTATTGAGTCTGAAATGCTGATGTTTGGAGGGAGGGAGTTCCAGAGGGTTGGGTGCAGTAAGATAAAATGCATAATGTCTGAATTTAGACATATTTGTTACACTTTATTTTTTTAGACAGTGCGTATTGCAATAAAGACAAAGTTCCTGTACATATTTTAAACATTAAAAGGTATATATATATGTTTAAGGGTTCAAAAAAAAAATGTTTCAATATATGTTTTGGGGACTTTATTTATTTTTAATTGGACGATTTAATCGTAATCGTAATTTTTCTCTGAAAATAATCGGCATCGGCACTCCAAAATCAATATCGGTCGGGCCCTAGTTAAAATGTTCTTTATTTTTTCTTCTCTGTTGTATATCAGAGATCTCAAGCTGTTTAGAATGGTATCATGTGATGGGAGAAGACATTTGAATCATACTTAAAAATTACACAAGACACATATTTTCAGAAAGTGTCCCAAGATGCCTGTATTCACCCTACATACACACATAGGCCTATATATACCAGTTCATGGCAATAACACAGGTAAAGATTTTGAAAATGTTTTTCATGAGTATTTTATGGTACTGGTCATGACTTTGTCTCAGTTTAGGTAGTCTACCCAAAAGTCATTACGTTTTCACATAACATAACCTAATGTGTTTATGATTTGGTTATGGTATAAATTTAATTTCAAATTTTCCTCGCTACGGGTCCCAATACAATGTTAAATTGTAATTTTTCCTCAATTCATTGTTTGTAAAGATTACAGTAGCAAGACAGTATAAAAAGTTTTAGAGGTGCCAGTAGTGGACTTTTTTTTTCTTTTTTTTTTTTTTTTTTTTTAACCATTCGACAGCCAAGCTTGCAGTTTCCCCCCATTTCCAGTCTTTGTGCTAAGCTAAGCTAGCAGTTTGCTGGAGGTAGCTTCATATTTAGTGCAAAGTCATGAGTGGTATCAATCTTCTTGTCAAACTCTATGCAAGAAAGCAAATTTGTGAGTATCCCAAAACCTTAAACTATTCCTCTGTTTTATCCTGCGGCCACTTAAAAGGGTCCTGCTCCCCCCAGATGGAACACCAAATGTCTTTTGTAATTTAAAATGTTTTTATTTTAATTTTATCCCAAACATACACATAACATGCAGTATCACCAGCACAGACATTCTATTTTAAAGTCTATTTTTATCTCCTGAAATAATTGGCAGTGTGTTCAGTTCAAAGGTTATTGTGATGTGAGACATTGTGCAATCCCACACAGAACATCCATACTGCAAAAGTAAAAAGTAGTTTATTAATTTCTGTTACTGAATCAGAGCCTGCATTAACACACACATACCTGCCACACAGCGATAGTAGTTTCAGTCTCTGTGTGAAATTAAACATTTCCTAATGTTCTCTCAGCCTCCTGTTTTCTTCTTTTTTTGACTCCTCATATGGCCTGAGACAAGTCTCTGTATCCGTCCACATCTGTATGAAACATGTGACTGTGCATTGTGCACCTCAGGGTGAAGAAGAGTCCTTCTTGGTAAAGACCTCTGTGTGAGCGTGACTGATGTCTGTTCTCAAAACAGACCAGTGTGCTACTGTTTCACTAAAATTGACTCATTGTGTTCTGGTTGATGTTTCAAAGGTTCAAAGGAATGTACTTTCATCTGCACATCAACACTTGATTCATTCAGAAAAATTCCCCAACAGTATAGGAATGGAATCATACATACGATATACAATTTGTATCCAAGAAATGTTGTGCAGTGACAAGTATAAACAAGCATAAAATGGAAATACCTGAGTAGCCTACAATTACCTCAAAGTTCTATTTAAATTAGGGCGCAGTTCTTGATGTTTTAATATGCATAAGCAACCACTGCCTATAATGCACACACATTTTGATCAAATTGTTCAAATGTTACCTTCAGCAGGTAAAATTATGGAGCTCTAATCTTCTGTAAAAATCTTTTGTAAAAAGTCTGACTACGGTAGTTCAGCCTAGATGAACAAGGCCATTTGATTTAAACGAAAATGGATTTGTGCTTCTAGTCAGACATAAAAGCGCTTACGCTTCTTCTGCATTCACTCCTCTCTCGCACTGATGGCTGAGACTGCTGCATTGCAGATATTGATCATACTAACTTGCTTATACACCAATGGCCACTTTGACATGAGGCAGGAGAGGGGGATCGATCCAACATCCCTGCTGCGATTACTAGAATACCGCCACAGCCCCTGTGGCTGAACGGGAGCATGATACCGTATTAAAAACTGGCCATTCTAACTGGCTTGAAGTTTCCATATACAGAAATTATTCTACAACAGCTGCTAGCCGCAACTAAAGGCCAAGGGTTAAAAACTAGCTCCGACCCATGTGCGTGTTATTGAATATAGCCTGCTACACTACTCTACTCTACTCTATTTGATGGATAAATGCAGACTTTCAGGCTATCTGATGTGTGCATTTAAAAATGTAAAACAATCAATCACAACTTGAACTGAGGCAGAATGTGGAATAGATGGCCTAAAGAAAATGCCAGGACTTTGACGTTTGACAGAAAGATTCCCATGTTGTGAGTTTTTTCACTGGTTACTGCTTTCAATGAATCATTTTGACTAAAACTGTACAATACAAACTAGAAGTGTAAAAAGCTTTGATAAGAAATATTATTTAGCTATTGTCATAGATTAAACCATACTGTATGTCTAAAGAAATGAAGTAATCTATTGGCAAAATATAGATATTTGAACATATAAAGTTGTAATGTTCTTAGATTGTTTCTCAAAGGTGGGACATCTGTTTTTAAAAGATACTGGGGTTTCATATATTAAGTCAGTGGTTTGATTTAAATACATCTACATATTAAAGAAAATCACATATTGCTGAACATGCTGTAAATTAACAACAACAACTTCATAGGGAGATGATATTATTTGATTGTCCCGCTGCATTAGAGGAACTCTCCAATGATTGAGGTTGCAAAGCTAAAAACCTGCTTAGGTGCTAAAGGTTTAGCCCACTCAGGCTGCCTGTCTGTGGCCTGTCTTTCTGTAATGGGACAGTGTGGCAAGTGATCAAATGCTTCCTCAATGGCTCTTTCCTTGGGCTTAGCCGTGCCTCAGGAATGTGCCGACGTGCTGGTAGAACAGTAGGGATTTTTCCGTGGTGTCAGCCCCTATCTGGCCTGTTGATTCGAGTCCAGTGGACTGCAACAAACCCCCTGCACCTCTGGCACAGAATATCAGGGGCATGATGGGACAGCTAGCATCATGGGATCATGAGTGCTGAGAGGGGGGCAGCGAGGGGGCACCACCTTGACAGGGCTTGAATAAATACAGAAATGAGAAAAGGAACAGTTTGACATTTTGGGAGATTTTTTGTTGAGAGGCAAAACGAGAGTAGACTCCACACAGAATATAATTCCTATAGCCAGAACCTGCTTAGCTTACCTTAGCATGAGGACAGAATTGTTAGCTAAACTTAAATTAAGTGCTCTGTATCAGCACCTCTAGAGCTCACTAATTAACATGTCATATCTAAATTCTTAAGTCCTGGTACACAGATTTTGGAATAGCTGTAGCGTCATATTTGCCGTACACACTCGAGGGTGGTATAAATTTTCCACTCTAACTCTTGGCAAGACAGTGAAAAGGGGAAAATTATTAATACATTCTTCCTCCTGAAAAGAGTTGAATTCATGATTGATATGATGTTTGTTGCTACACTTTACTTTACTTGGTCTGGTATGACAAATAGTTTATGGTATGGGAAATGTAGGCTACTGTATACTTTTCAAGACTGTCCTTTAATGTGTGATCAGAGGACGTTACATATCAAATCAAAGCCAAATCAGTTGTATTTAGGCTACATAGCCCAATATCACAATAGCCATCTGCCTTTACAGTTCATTCACAATGTCATATGTTTATGTTAAGTTGGACAATACATCTCATTCCACATTGTCTTAAGGTGTGTATGTTATTTTCAGCTTATTCCAGCTTTTGAACTGATTGAAGAAAAAGTTGATAGTTGATTATTTAATTCCAAACCAAAGACTTTGGACGTCTTTGTTTGTCATTTCCTAAAATTTCAGCCGTACATATTTGTCATGTTTGCAAACTTTCTGATCTTGTCAAGAAATGTAAGATAAAGCACTGTGTTCAGATAGCATTTGAACAATGTTTGACTTCACAGCACGACTTCAGTTGCATTTTGACCTTTCGGAAAAGTTGACACTGTATTTTGTTTTCTGGTTAGACGGATCCTGTAAATTATATAATAGAAGGCTTTGTCATACAGTAACAAAGTTAAAAAGCCTGTAGTATAGCCTATGAACTACGTGATTAAACACACTCTGGGTGGTTTTTGCCGGTGAGCAGATATCATACACTGCAGCATCACCGTACACTATAACTCTTGATTCTCCTATTTATTTTGTACAGTAAGCCACCTGACGTTTTCGGCATATCAAGGCAAGGCTTTCTTCTCTGGTTGTGTAATACCAGATCTAGGTATCTGTAATCCTGACAACACAATGGGGATTTAGTTTAATTAGTTCAAATTAGCTTCACTTGATCAGCTCAGAGAGGGTGTATGAAGGGTGGGTGGGCTGTGTGATAGTCCGATGAAGGTATTTTCTCCCACCAAAGGAGCTGAGGACGATCCCACCCACCCCCACCCCAGCTCACATGACTGTGATTAGAGCAGAGGAGGAGTAGAGTGTTGGGACAGAGAGGGGGGAGAGATGGTGAGCATGATGATTCACATTTTTAAGATTTCAGCGCACAGATCACATCCAAGTACCCAACGCGTTTGGTAGCTGTCTGAGGGGGTCGTCCACTTTTCTGGGGTAACTAAAGTTTAGATTTAAAAAAACATTGATTACATTTGTATTAAATGTTTTTCTGCCTACGTTTTCTGTGGTTCTTGTACATGCTGTAAAAGAAGCACAGCAGTGTAAGAAAAATGACTATGCAGAATGTTACATTGCTGAATATTATATAATTCATAAGTGGATTATAAATATTGATATTGAGAGTACATTTACTCAATCACTGGTTGTGCATTATTTTGAGGTACTTCAGCTACTTTATTCTTCTACTCCACTCCATTTCAGAGGGAAAGTTAATATATTGTTTCCTTCTGCAAGAAGACGGTGACCACTGCCCCATATAAGAAACATTTTCTAGAAATAGAAATTTACATGAGGGGTGGTGAGGAAGTTGTTGTCAAGATAACCTGGATAGATATTACTGGTTAAAATGACAGTTTGAGCTATGTTATACATAGTTGCTCATCTGAGCACCTCAAGGTCCTTTTATCAGACTCACAGTTGCTGTTGTTCCTCAGTCTGGTGCCAGCCGTACGTACAAGTTGTGCCTAGGGAGGTGGCTTACGCCTACGACACTTTGACCAAGAGGAGCCCTAAATATGTCGCTGCCATCTCCACCATGTTGCCTGAGTGTTGGTACCAGGGGGTAAATCAACATAAGTACAGGTTTTCTCCATCAAGGGGAAGAAGTGCAGATGAGCGTGTGTTTCAATCTTATTATTAATGATTAATCTCTAATGTTTTTTAATAAATCATACAAATGTACTTAATGTAAAATGTGCAACATAGAGGTTGTAGGATGAAGTGATTGTATATGAAGTATTCTTATGTGCACTGTATACTCTTGCAGTTGCAGGTATGAGGGTGCTACACTGGAGCATGCTGGGAGTCACCATCCTGCTGCTGGTGTGTGAGGTCACCATCAATCACCTGTGCAAGTCCCTCATCATCCTGGTGGACGGTTTCCACACTCTCTTCCTCCTTGTGCGCATGGCTTTTCATCCTCAACCCGCATGCAAAATAAAACCTCCGCCCTCCTCTCTGGACTGCCATGTGTCTCCTCCACATAATTCCTCTTCCTCAGCAACACCTTCTTCCACCCTGCCTGCAAAGTCATCCATCAAAACTCTATCTGTAACCCTAAACGCCACTAGTTTGTCAACTCAGCTTGCTGCTCCTCAGTCTCCCCCTGAAGCTACCTCCTCAAACATCTCCCCTCCAGCTCTGGCCTGCGGTCTGTCCTACACCAGCAGCAGGACTCCGCCTGTGGGGGCTTTCATCTCCACTCTGGTCCTGGTTTCTCTGTGTATCTCTTACCTGATAGAAATCATCAACTTTTTCCTGGCACCCGAGCCAATACGGCGCCCCCTGCTGCTTGTGGTGTTTGCGGCTGTGAGTGTGCTGCTTAAGACACTGGTGATCTGGCTGAACTGGGATCAGCTGCTGGATGAGCAGGGCTGGGATAGCAGGGAGCCAAGGATCAACTCTCACCTTGAAGTGAGCCACAAAGGTAATATTGGTTGCGTTCCGAATCGCATACTTTCTACTATATAGTATGTAGAAAAAAGATTTAGGATGTCCCAATTCTTGTGGCCAGATTTAGGATGGTTAGAAGTACCCGGATGTCCTACTTCATGCGGCCAAGATTGTTAGTGTTGAAAAGTGCATATTTGGGCGATTCTGACCCACAATCCAGTGCGCACGTGAAGTGACGTCACATCGACGAAGCCTCCATATGAAAACAAACGGGGATGCGACGGATATAAAAGCAAGAGGCAAGATCAAGGCGCAATGTTATGAAATAAGAGAGAAAAGTATGTCCCAATAGTTTGCCTACTGCATCCTAACTAGATTCTTTTTATTGTCGGATGTAGTATGTAGAATAGAAAAAAGAAAGAGTATGCGATTCGGAACGCAACCATAGTTTACAGATCACATGCTCTGTCTGAGAGCAGATGCATATATATATATATTAATATATATATATATATATATATATATATATATATATATATATATATATATATTAGTGCTGTCAGTTTAACGCGTTATTAACGGCGTTAACGCAAACCCATTTTAACAGCGTCAATTTTTTTATCGCGCGATTAACGCTCGTCATGGCCTAGCAAACGTTGTGGTTTTTTCACATGCTGTTGTATCAACTAGTAATGTTAGAACAACTGAAACACCACAAACTATACATATGGCTCGCATTTAAGTTACTGTCAATTCAAACGGAACATGTCCTACAGCGTAATTTCACATTAAAATCATTTAACTGGCAAAACGGCGAAACGTCAAGTCAATTCTGACTTTTATTTTGAAGCAGAAACCGTAACCTAGCACTTCCTAGCTCAGCTGCGCGACCTTCACTAGTATCGTCTTCCGTGTGTCTCTGGGGTTGCGTTCCGAATCGCATACTCTTTCTTTTTTCTATTCTACATACTACATCCGACGATAAAAAGAATCTAGTTAGGATGCAGTAGGCATACTATTGGGACATACTTTACTCTCTTATTTCATCATAACATTGCGCCTTGATCGTGCCTCTTGCTTTTATATCCGTCGCATCCCCGTTTGTTTTCATATGGAGGCTTCGTCGATGTGACGTCACTTCACGTGCGCACTGGATTGTGGGTCAGAATCGCCCAAATAGGATGCACTTTTCAACACTAACAATCTTGGCCGCATGAAGTAGGACATCCGGGTACTTCTAACCATCCTAAATCTGGCCACAAGAATCGGGACATCCTAAATCTTTTTTCTACATACTATATAGTAGAAAGTATGCGATTCGGAACGCAACCGGAGGCTTCGTCGATGTGACGTCACTTCACGTGTGCACTGGATTGTGGGTCAGAATCGCCCAAATAGGATGCAGTTTTCACATGAGTTTTCAACACTAACAATCTTGGCCGCATGAAGTAGGACATCCGGGTACTTCTAACCATCCTAAATCTGGCCACAAGAATCGGGACATCCTAAATCTTTTTTCTACATACTATATAGTAGAAAGTATGCGATTCGGAACGCAACCTGGGACTTCGCGGAAAAGAACAGAAAAGAAAGCCTGTCATTTGCAAAAGTCCTACTTATAACCCTGCGCGCACACCAACACCTCCATGAATGTTGGTGGCAGCCGGCAGTCATTCATTTTCACTTTAATTTTCGCTACGAATGGCGACTGAAGCCTTGGCTGCAGCAGTGCCATGGCAGGCGTATATATATATATATATATATATATATATATATATATATATATATATATATATATATATATATATATATATATATATATATATATATATATATATATATATATATATATATATATATATGAGCTATCATCTTTATGGGTTTATGGTGTATATCTTTATTCATGGTCAGTAGATCAGTAATAAACCATTTATTTAAAAAAAAAAAAAGTCGGTTGCTAGGTAGACACCTACTTTGTATTTTAGTCTCTGTTCAGCAAAGATACCGGTCCGAAGATCTCCAGGAATCTGCAGGTGCAGGACATGTTTGTTAAGAACGTGTTAATATCTACGACAGAAAAGACCATGGATCTTTGTGAGAACCATTTATTAATGACTTACTGCAGAATTGATTGTTTGTTAGAACCTTGGGATGAATTGACTATTATTACGCTTTTCATGACTTGCAAACTCAAAAATTAGTTCTAATGAATGGTTCATAACCAGTAACTTAATAGTTACTTTTCTGTACTTAAGATATTTAAAGGTTGTATGTTACTGCAAATCTGGTGGCTGGAATGGGAGAATGCATCCTGTATTTTCCTTAACAGACCTAAGGTCATCGAAACTAACAAATACATGAGAGTTTAGTTGGTGTAAAGCACTTTCTCAAACTGGAATTTTGCAATGATAAAGTTTAACTAGAGAAGAATTGTTGTGTCTGTACAGGTGACTATGCTGCTTTGAGAGATTTCCCTTTGAAGTAGCTGCCGAGTGTATATTCAGCTGTATAAAATATCAATTTCCATGTTTGTTTTTCATTCCTCTGTTTGACTCCCACAGTCTTGGCCGAAGAGGCAGAGCCGGGCCGGGTCCTAGATGACATTAGCCACGTCCAATCGGCTGTGGAAGACTCACTCCACAATGGGGGACTTGTCTTCTGTAACCTGGGAACCTCATCCAGCCTGCCTGACACTCATTGTCAAACTGCACAGCCACAGCCAGAAATCCCCTTACATGCTGAAGCCCCACTGGGCAGTACCTGCATAGGACATGCAGGTATTGTCAGACAATTTGAATTCAGCCACATTCTTTTTATATAATATATATTTGGTTTTTAGGTTTGCCCAAATTAATTTGCCTGTCTGTTATGAGTGTGGTATGTTTTTGCAAGTGAAATAAAATGTTTACATTTAACAAATATTGTTTGGATTATATAGAAAAATAAGAAACCATGAGCTTCAATGTAAACTTTAAATTTGTAAAAGGTTTTTTGTCAGTAATGATGTTTTCTACTGTATTTTTGTTTTTTTAATTCCTATCAGTGTGCTGTAGCTCTGATAACATAAAACAAGTTCTTAAAACAATTATGTTTTTCTGTTTTCTCCCCCTTCAGGAAGTCAGAAAGCCCCTAAAACATGCACGTATTCCCATCACATTGAGAGCCCTGTACCGAGCACCCAGTCGTGTCTCCCGTCCTTGGCCCTCGTTACTCAGGGCCTTTGCTCCTCTATTCTGGCTCTAATCAACAGCCTGGTGATGCTGCTGATCAGCCCCCAGCTCCTGCACGGCTCTGGAGCCTGCAGCCTCCTGCTCTACCTGGACCCTGGACTCTCCCTGCTGGCTGTCATCATGCTCATTGCCACAGCTACTCTACAGGTCAGTCTGCTCTGTGTTTTCATGTTCTGCCATTTAGTTTAAATGTTGCTGAATCTTATATCAACACTAAATTAAAAGTTTCACCCCCTAATGACAAGCAGCTTCCTAACAATCAGTTCAAGAAGATTTGGAGAAGTATCCATTTATTCATTTACCAGCTTTCTGACTGTGGCTTTACTGGTAAATCTCTGCAGGTGCAAAGGTATGGACTGCTGCTGCTTCAGGCCACACCTCCACACATTTGTGTGTCCGATCTTGGACGGAGGATTGCGAGTGTCCCCGGTGTGCAGGCTGTGCACGACCTTCACGTCTGGCAATTAACTGAGTCATTCCTGGTGGCCTCTGTCCACGTACACTGCCACGCTGGGTTTCCAGCAAACAGGTGAAGTGGAAAGGTTTAGTGTTTGTACTTATGGCCCCAGACTGCTTATATGAGCACTGATAATTGTCTTTAGGTGTGGAAGATGTGGTTTAACGTTTAGTAACCAGACATTTACTATACGTGTTTCTTTGCTTTTATAAATAAGATAATCTTACTGATACATATTTTATGTTCGGCGTGGTTACAGACTGTTTTTCATTAATATATTTTTGTCCAGATTCAAAACAATATATTTAAAAAATGCAATTTGATTTCACATGTGTCCAGATGTGCTGATCTGATGTCAGGGGTCACTAAGGTGCTGCGGAGTGTGGGAGTGACCTGCTGCACCGTTCAGCCAGAGTTTGCTTTTTGCTCTGGGTCGTCTGCCGGCAGCAGGGGGGATGCCTCCCCCATTGTCCACAGAGAGGACCCCTCCATGCCTCCTCTGCTCCCGTCCTGCAGAATCGCCTGTGGAAAGGCCTGTGCAGGGAATATGTGCTGCTCTCCCCCAGAGAAAGATGAAGAGACCAGGGGCTTGCTGGCACCGCCTGCTGGTGAAACAAAGGAAGAGCCTCAGACACTTGTCATCGAGAACACCTTCCTCTGACCCTCAGTTTTAACCAAAATTGCACTGGAGGGAAATAAATAGATGAAATGATGGATGTAACTTCTCTCTTCTAACACTGCCTGCAAATCATATGTAACATGTTCTGTTAATGTATATGACATTAAAACGGTGCTGCACAAAATATTTTTTATGCAATATTATCAAGTGAATTATAGTGAAAATTAAGTACCTAAAACTCCCATGAATGTATTGAAATAAAACGAATAATAATACCAACGTGTGTCTCTTTTAATTTTAAGATAATATCAAATGCATGGAGCAATGCTAAATTGAATGCAATGCAGCCATTATTAATATCATCTGTTACAAGTATGCCTTTTCTCCATTAGGTTCCAGACATACCATCCGTGATTTATCTTTGTTTTATTGTTATCCTCCATATATGCCTATCTCTATAGGCCACCTGTGTTGACCCAATGTGGCTCCACCTTTTTATTTCCAGACAGCCAATCACAATGCACCTGCTGAGCATTATACAACACAGATCAGGCTACTTTTCCCTCTTTTTTGTGTTAAGTTGACATAAATGTACTTTAGGACACCCATCAAAGCACAGCATTGTGTTTACATGAACTGCCTTTAAAGAATAGGCTACAAACTAAGTTTATTAAAATAATGGTGACACCGTGTCCTAGACAGGTTGTGCTGGTATGAGGTATAAATTCTAGTGGCTGCCAGTAATATATTGCCTGGATGATCCTCGGTGGTCCGGGGTGCAGGCTTCAAACCTGTAGCTGAGTAGCAGCATAGTGGTTTGATTCCTCCTTTCGGGCGACAAATGTAGGATCCAAAGGTTGGAATTATATCATCTAACTGTAGAATATGACAAAAATACTTGTGGTATTCAGAAGTTGGAACTGACCTTGCTAGAAATTTTAAATCAGACAATAACATAATACAATATCTAATTCACAATAGAAATTAAGGTAAAGAAGAACTTTCAATCGCATGTAAAATACTGCAAAAGTTCATCACTACAGAATATAAAGTAAAAGAGAAATGGGAAAAATACATAGAAATTAGCATATCAATAGAAGAATGGAAATTAACTTTGAAGTCATTATAGAGTCATTAACTACAACCTTTAACATATCACAATCCAAATACAGGAAGGGAAGAGGTTTGCATTGAAAGTGAGTATGAGATTTTTTTTACACCTTATATGTTCAGTGTTAAAGGCCTACTTCACCAGTGGGAATATGAAGGTGTATTGAACTCTGAGATGTAGTATAAATGTGCAAACATTTTAGAAATCGGTTCATCCTAGCGTGAGAAAAGGCAGAAAGTTTTACATTTACATACATTTTGCACAGTTGTGACATCACAACTGTACAAAATGTAGAGTTAGACAGTGAGACCATAAAACACTCTTTCTGCCTTTTCTCAGGCTAGGAAGAACTGATTTCTAAAATGTTTGCACATCTATACTACATAGGATCTCAGAGTTCAATACACCTTCATATTCCCACTGGTGAAGTAGGCCTTTAAGTCAATTCTGGGAAGAGGTCAAGGGAGCACTTAAATATATATTTGATTTAAAATAGCCACTTGAATTAGAAAATATCTTGGGAATAAAATTGCATGGGAAGATAAAACGACAAGTAGGCTACCTGTTTAATATAATGTGCAACTGAACAAAACAGGTAACTAACAAGGACATGGAAACGGCCAATTCCCCCAACAATAGTAGCATGTCTCTCAACTATAGAACACACTTTACACAGGGAAAGACTAACTTTTAGTATGAGGGACGATAAGTGGAGCAGAATGTATGTTGAGGATAGACTTCTTAAAATAGAAGCATTAAATAGGAACACCCCACACACACCCTCCTCCGTATTCACCTACCCCATTTTATTTTCAATTGTATTGTTTTTTTATTTTGTTTGTTTTTATTTATTTATATAATATTATGTATATTCCTGTTTTTTATCTGTGTTATTTACTTATTGCATTGCTTGCAATTGCATTTGTTTTATGTTTACACTTTGAATCTGTGATTATGATTTATATATAATGTAGGCCTACACCAAAGAAAAGTGTAAAAAATCTAAAAAATAAAGTCATAATAAACAGAAAAAAGGGATAAATGAATCCATTCATTCTACAAACCGGGGGCTGCTGGTCAATTAATTTGACTTGTTAACAGTTAGACATAGTTTTTCGTCACAAACCACATAATCAAGTTCTTTACTAGTCTATAAAGTCTTATTGAACAAGGCCTACTAATAGGCTACTCTCAACTAACAGCTACTATCATACAAAAAAAGAATATGTAATGATCACAAAGATGAACAGTTAATGAATCATCATATAGCCTACAAGAGAAAAACTGGTCATTGCAGAAAAGGCACAGGTGTGTGACTGACAAGAAAAATATTTCCAATATCATATGATGTTATAGCCAACCATATGTTATTTACATTTACTCTTATATAATCAACTGAACAATCGATACATTCATAACATGTGATCTAAAATGTTTTCATTTCAGGCCCTGGAGCAGGGACAGTTGGAAGGGAGGGAAATAGCACAAAACTTCTTGTAAGTTTTATAGATGTTTTCCCAGAAAACAAGGCCAGAGAAGGGACAGATGTATCTATCTTAAACAATGGCCTACTGTATTTTCCTGACTCAGCTGACCAAACCATAGATACAAGTTACATTCAAGGCCAGGAGCATAATTCTACGTTTCGGCATAGTTCAGGTCAAGAGCAAAGAAGAAGAGGATTGGACGAGAAGATTAAAAAGCCTTGCTGTCGAAAAGGCTCATTACTTGTTTGTCTGTCACTGACTCCTGCATATGCTGTCCTGTGATCTCACTTCATTAAATAGCACCTGAGAACTCTGAAACTTTTTTCCAGTCATCTTTTATATTTTACCTTCCATACATCCGAACAAACGAACACGAAATATAGTTTTAATATGACTAATAACAATGATTACAGCTTAGTAGGCCTATGACCAGTGGCGACTGGTCATTAGGGGCACGTGGGGCGAAGCCCCACCTACTCTCACAAGAAAAGAAAAAAAATATATACAGGTATATATATATATAGGGGAAGGTGGGGTGATTTGTGCATTTTGGAAGTTGCAAAACCCCTTGTTTCTAGAAAACCGTGGAAGAAATTGGAAATGTGACCACATATTTAAGAAGAGCCATCCATTTGACTCATCCTGTAAAGAAGGGAGACACAAGGAATAAGATATAAGCACATTTAAGCTCAAAAAACTGTGTTTTGCCTTTCAAAGTAAAATTTCCATGATCAAGGTTTTTTGATTATTGTGTCTGAACAATTATAGACACGTTTGAAAACATTTGACACATGTTTTAGTGCTTTGGTATGCTACACTTTGAGTCTATATAGTTAGCACAATGTCAACCCTAAATTGCTGCATCATGCCTATTATCCAAAATTCTGGGGATGGGGTGATTTGTGCGCAAGGGCCTGGGTGAGTTATAAGTAAGTAAGTAAGTAAAATGTATTTATAAAAGCACATTTATGACAGTTTGCACTGTCCAAAGTGCTGTACATAGTGCATTCAGTAGGTAAACAATGAAGGTAAAATAACAATAACCAAAATAAAAGACGTAAAGCCCATACATCCACATAAACACAGATAGTAGTGCAGAGGTAAGTAAGTAGTGCAGAGGTTAATGGGGAGGAAACACCAGGGTGTACATATGGGTTTTGAGCCTTGATTTAAAGGCAGAAATGTAGGGGGAATCACATTTGTCAGGTGGCAGTTGGTTCCACAAGCACGGAGCAACTAGTGCAAAGTACATTTCTGAGAGTTGTGCCAGTGGCATGGCTGTATACGCTGGTCACCAAAAGAAAGTGATAGTCTACAGTAGCTCAGGAGAGAGTGACATCTCAATTCCACTTAACGACACCACTGATGAGAGTTCAGATGGCCAGAAAGATGATGATGGTGACTTTGTCATTGTGACACAATGACAAGACAACTTTTTTTCCGAAAGCTATATTTCTTAAACAGTTTATTCCAGATCCAAAGTTTTTATTGCCAGGGATGCACAACATCCTGAAATATATGTACATATTTGAGTTGGAGACATAACTGTCAAGGCCTCACTTTAAAATCACTTTGAGTAAAAAGTTGCACAAATCACCCCACCTTCCCCTATATATATATTTTTTCTTTTTTCTTTTTTTTTTCATGCATTTTTTTTTCTATTGTACATACTGCAGCTGACCATAAAGAGTACATAGTGTGCATGCAGTATGCTACAATTGGGAAGAACTTATACTTCTATATGTCATTATAACATCATGCCTTGGACTTGACTCTGTTGCTTGTATATCCCTCGAATTGCTGTTGGTTTTCACTGGGAGGCTCAGTCCATGTGATGTGACTTCCGCTGTGTAGAGGATGTAGGTCAGAACCTCCATAAAGCTGCTGGTTTGCACACTGAAACTTACAACAGGATGTAGCAGGACATCATGTATTGGGACAAGCTAAATCTTTACACAGAAGATCTTATATTTGAAAATTGTCTTTTTTAATGTAATGAATCATTACTCCTGTGCAGCTACTTTATTTCAACCTGATGTGGATTCTTTATTTTATAGCCTCTTAATAATGTATCAGCGAGTATTTCATATAATGTGTCGAAGGATTCGATGCAGTTAATTAAAAGTCTTTTTATTGTGTGACTATTTGTTTGTTGAAATCTAGCTGTCATTGTTGTGAAGATTTTTTAATAAACAACACATTTGATCCATTTGTCTGTGTCAAGTAAATAATGTTTACTGATTATTAAATGCATTAGTAGTTAAAAAGTAGCTGCATTTTAAACATGTTAAACATAATGTCAAAGGTTTTTAATATTATTGGTTGATAGCCTTGATGTAATTCTGCATTTAAATGTCCAGTGTAGTTTTGGTTTAGTGTTTTATGTCCACACAATGAATTTAAGTTATTTATTCTGAAGTTCTAAACTTCATCTTTTGTCTGAACTGGGATTTGAACCTACAAACTTTGAGTGATTTGGCCCATAAGTCAGCAGGGGATAGTGCTGCAATTTCATTGGCTGTCAGGCTGTGCCAACTATCCACGTCTTGCCAAGAAGTGAACAACTAATTTTGTGTTTATAAAATCGCCAGAATGCGAGAAACGGTGTCTTTTAAGCTCAAATTTTTCCTGGGGGGGGGGGGGGCAGACCCCACTCTTTGGTGTGAGCCCCACCTGTTTTTTACACTTAGAAACGCCACTGCCTATGACACTGGCACATCTAAATGCAATGCAGCCATTACTGATATCAGCTGTGTCTTTTCTCCTGTAGGTGCTCAGTATCAGACATACCCCACAGGGATTTGTCTTCGTTTTATTGTTATCCATAGGCATATATCTCTTACCTGTGCTCTTATAATAGGTCCATGGTGCTGAACCAATGTGGATCGACCTTTATATTTTCAGACAGCCAATCACATTGCGCCTGATAAGCATAATGCAGCACAGACGGTTCCTCTTTTTAGTGTGTATTTGACATAAAAGTACTTTAGGACACCCATCAAAGCACAGGATTGTGTTCACATGAGCTGCCTTTAGAGAATAGCCTACAAACTAAGTTTAGTCAATTATAGTGACACCGCGAGTTAGACAGCTCGCACTAGTATCAACTATAAGGAAACCTTGCAGACAATGTTACATTGCCCGGATGAGCCTCGGTGGTCCGGGGTGCAGGCTTCAAACCTGTAGCTGCTTAGCGGCAGAGTGGTTCAATTCCACCTTTCGGGCGAAAGTCGGAGGATACAATCGTCGAAAATATCCATCAGTTGACATTTGTGCTGCAGCTAGATCACCATCATAGAGTTCATCACATCATAGATGTTGCATATTGTGTTTCATTTCCTTCATTCTTTAAAAATGTTTTCTCTTCAAACCTTTAAACCCATGTTTAAACCTCTCAAGACTTCCTGTCGTGGCACTTCACTATCACAATACAAAAAAAGGGCATTTTTTTCTTATTCTTCATCAAGGTTACTGAAACAGTAGCATATATGGGCAGATATTATTACATTTTTGTCTTATGTAGTATTTGGTTAAGAATGTTTTTGATATCAATGTTTCATAGGTCCATGGGATAAATAATTTTATTGTTCGGTGTTTTTTTTCTCTTCTCTTGTTTCCGTTTTACCCGGAATAAAAACATTGATTGGCAGACTGAGAGCCAATCATCTGCAAGAATGTGCTGTCCTCCATCCAATCATCTTTCTCCCTTGGTGTGGGCGGGTCGATGAATGCGGCTGCTGTGCAGTAGAAGCATGATGTCCTTGCCTGCTTGATGTTTTGGATAAACGTGGATAAAACTCAACCTTTATTCGGCGAAGATCACTGTTTTTCTCAAAACCTTGTAAGAGAGACTTTTAAAAGCTTCTTCAGCGATACATTAGACCCGCAAAAGCCTTGTTTAGCCAAACATACTGGTGTAACCTATATAGCCTACGAGTTGTTAGCATGTGCTAAGTAACCTTATGAAGGTTTTTGTTTTTGTAAATGATTATATTTTAATTAAAGGACTACAAAGTAACCAGCTGTCTGAAACTCCTCATCTGCACTTATAGTTTTTTAAGTTATGTTATTGTCTCTTATCATTTTATCAGGTTTAATAGTACCATTTCAATTTGTTTGTCTGTTCTAAGCAATTACCAATGCACACTTTCCACAGTGAAAGTACTTACTGAAACAGTTAATTTATTCGAAGAAAGTTATCAAAACAGTGAAATACCAACAGGGAATCTGCCCTTGGAACTAGACCATCAGAGCCCCCAAATGCCCTAGGTTATGTCTGTGGCACTGGCAAATGACTTCGTGGAGATTTGATTAATTACAAACGTGTTTGGTAATATGCACCCCTAAATACAATCTGAATTTCAGCTGGTGTCATATTGAACATAATAGTTGTGTTTTGTATGATCAAAAGCAAACAGAGACGCAGCAAACCTACAGCAAAGTACAAACACTTGGTTGGGTGGTTTGTGGTGTGTTTATAAGGGTATATCTCTAACGCTAATTATTAATTCAATTGTCATTAGTCAAGTAAAATCCTAATAACTCGTTACTTCCACCTTTTCTAATCTAAAGATGACTAATCTAATGTGGATTTACGCATGGGACAATTGTGAAGTAGACAGACTAACAATAATGTAATATATTCATTACTTATGACTTGGAATTACTTGGTTTGATCTGAAGACAAAATATTCTGTCTGTAATGAATAAAACTGCCATAAACTGGAAGTTTTAAACATTTCCAAAGCTTTGGCTACAAATTTCCCCTTTATAAATGAGGAAAATAACTTGTCTTTGTAATGAAATTAAGTATTTTCTTTCAGTCAACCATTGTGAATCTCTAGTTAATCAAATGTTCTGTTTGGCAAGTTGCATTACTTGCCAAACCAAAAGTACGAAGAAGGTTTCACTGCAGCTCTGATATGTGGAAGAACTCTTTCACTTAATTTAAGTGTTGTTTCTGTTGTTGTTTGTTTTATCTTCTTAACATTTACCTTTATTCAGTCTTTTCCAGGTTTGACTTGAAAACACAGTCCGCTATGCCTCTTCTTCATAAATTCCCTGCCAAAATCTGGGACGCCGTGAAACTGAAACAGGGTATCTACGCTCGGCTCCCCAAACACTACCTCAAGTCCCTCGAGCAGAAAAGTGAACCTACCCCTGTGCATTGGAAGCCTCTGGGAGTCCAGTACAGAGCCAACCCCAAGACAGGGCACAAAGAACGGGTCCAGGATGTCCCCATCCCCATCTTCTACCCTCCACATTCCCAGGACGGCCTGTGGGCAGGAGAGGGCTGGGTATCGGGCTATAGATACGCCAACAACGACAAGGTGAGTCTTCAAAATTGTTTCTTACTTTCTTTTGTTCAACTGTAGTGAGATGACCCAGCATGACAGGTGAAATGAAAATATATATATGTTGTTAACTGATCTATTTCCTTTAATGATTTCTGATGGTAGCTTAGCAACAAAGCCCTTTTATTGATTTTTCTGAATTGTCTCTCTCTTTTTCTCTCTGTAGATGTCAACTCGTCTGAGGAAAACATGGAAACCACAGCTGTTCAAGAGAGAGTTGTACAGCGAGATCCTCAACCACAAGTTCACCATCACGGTCACAGCACGTGCTCTAGGCCTCATGGATGAAGCCTACGGATTCGACTTTTATATTCTAAGAGTAAGAGAGCACTGCAACTGTGTGACAAAATGACATTTTCTGTAGGGCTTTTTTTAATGACTCTAATTATCTCCTCTTCTAAACTTTTCTCAGACGCCAAAGGAAGACCTGAACTCCAAGCTGGGCATGGACCTGAAGAGGGCCATGCTGCTTCGCCTGGCACGCAAAGACACAGAGCTTTACCCCGAAGACCCGGTCAAGAGGGAAAAGGTTTACAACAAATACAAGGTATGTGGCTTTATTTATTTAAATAAAAAAGTAACCTCAATGTTAAACTGTACAAGAAATCAATTCCCTGGTTGTTTTTCTGTTGGAGCAGCAGTTTGAGATCCCAGAAGAGCAGGCAGAGTGGTTGGGTCTGAGTCTAGAGGAGGCCGTGGAGAAACAGAGGCAGCTGGAGCACAAGGTGACAAAAGCCTTACTCGCATTCGCATATGACATCATATCCGGGAGATAACCCAGTAAATTCGAGTGAAATCACAGGCTTGGCTTATCTCTTGCGATAGATTTATATATTTTACATCTCTAATCCACTGTAACCAAATCACATACCCCTGAAAGATGTAAGGTATTATATAATCTTTTACTCTTGTTTCCCAGGAGCCGGAGCCTCTGTTTAAGGCCTGTGTGGACGAGCTGGTGAAGGAGCTGTACATCCAAAAGCTTTCAGCCCCGCACCTCATAGAGAAGGAGTGAGGACCTGAAGCGTACGAGCAGGACCAGAGGCAGCTTTTCAGACTGAAGACTTCAGTAGGATTAAACTGTCAAGCCTCTGCAGATGGTGGTGGAAGTCACATTTTCCGGAACGCTTGAACACCCGGGAGGAGTTCCTACAGTTTCCATCTGGGAGCGACACAAAAGTGGGAGGGACACAAATGACAAGGTTCATGTTGGGATTAATTCTTATATATTTTCTCTTGCATTTAAGATTCCAAGCACTAGAACTTTTAGGAGTTAAAGGAGAAGCCTCCATCAGTGTAAAAACTGAGCAGCTGTGATATATATGTTAAATTAATTAAAGATTTTTTTCATAATCTTGGAGTCTTTCTACTCATCTGTTCTCCAAAAGTTAAATTGTTTAATTCCCTGATTGACTGAATGACTTTAGGTGAGATGACTTGTCTTATAAGCCAAAGAAAGTTGGCTAAAATAAGAGAGGAGAAGACTGATACCAGGTTCATGATGGCACAGTTAATATGAATCTGGCACCAGAAGCTGGTAGCCTAGTTTAATATAAAGACTGGGAACAGGAGGAAACTGCTAACCTCACTCCTTCCAATGGTAACAAAACCTGTCTACCAGCACCTAAAAAGATCTGTTAACACATTTCATTTCATTTGTTTCATATGTACAAAAATCAAAGTGTTAAAAATTTGGATTTGCCATTACGGTGGTCTATTTCTTTAGCCTGGAAATCCAGACCCTGGCGCAGCAAATTTAATTTGCCAGCGCGTAGTGGCAGGTCTGGAAATGCCAGGCTACTATTTCTTCGGTTTTGAGAAGTAACTTTCCTCCAGTCTTGCTAAGCTACACTTAACATGCCATGCCTATTGCTACATCTAACAGACAAATATTTAATTTTAATTTCCTTTATTTGGAAATATATGTAACATATTTGTTTGTTAGATTGTGCTTATGCATGCAGAACTCTTACATTGTAGTTATTCTTATCATCAACTCTGTTCCTCTAAGCCCTTTGTAGTACCAGCTGAATATGTGTTGTACAACCTTTTTGAGGCTGTTCTTTAAACCCAGGACATGCCAGGTCTGATTGTACCCAATAGATGGAGCCAAAATGCTTTAAATGAGTAAAGTCACCATTTAATAGAATAAGAGTTTGAAATGTGTTGGCTTTATCCATTTTTTTTTGTTATGTTATGAAAGAACTCCAGAAATGAACCAAGCCCACCATTTTACCACATAACATATTTAAGTAGCTTCTAGATCTGTGAAAATACTGTGGTTTTTCTCAGTATTTTCTTGTTAGAGATGAACTGTCTTACTGCCATCTAAACAAACTCTCATAACAAACAACAATTCTGCACGTGTCGTGAACACAGCAGCTAACGTCCTTGTATGGTGCAAAGAAGTGGTGCAGTGGAAAAATGACAAAGTGAAGAAAAAAAAAGAAGCTGTTCCTGCCTGGTTTCGCTTTCACCTCTCCTTGTCTGGTTAGTGTCAGTTGTTTGTGGTGTTGTGTCACTTTGTGGTTGCAGATTATTATTGTAAGATGGGGAGTCCCGACTGGTGTGGGGACTCCCGTGGGTGTCGTCGTAACCTGGCAACAGATGCCAAAAAAAATTACGGCTTGCACCTGTAAATGGAAAGATTCACTTCTTGTATAAATACAGCCACATAGTGGAATTACCCTTTCATACAGTGATTAGCATATCAATCATATTAACAAAAGCATAAAGTGCCAAATTTGGTGATTTAAGAGGAACAACTGGATCTTCTGGTTCCTCTTCTTTCCGCTGAGCTAAAATTAAAAAATTTGACACGTGTGACCTCAATTTTGTAATTTCAAACCAGGCTGTGTAGAGAAATCTGTGTTTAATCTAGTTAGTTTACGTGAAACTTCCCTCCATGATAATGATATACGAGTCCCATTTATCCTACTAATCATTTGTCAGCAGTTTTCATCTGATGTTTCCAGATAATTTCTATCTTTTCCCTGTTCGTCTTTTCTCGTGTCAATATTGATTATGGTAACTGCCTCCTTGCAGGTTCCTTTCCAGCCCACACAATATTAATTTATCTATAATATATTGTCATGTTTGCTCTGACATGTCTCAAACTTTGATATTGACACAATCAGTAGTTGATAAGTTGCCCTGGATCCCAAAACATACATGCAGAACATCATACACAACAAACTAAGTTAATTTTTAACAACCCTATTGGCATGACATGTTCTAGACACATTCATTTCATGGCATGTGATCACCTGACCTCTTATAGTTATCATATGGTCAACATATGAATGTTACCTTGGTTGATGACCTGCAAAACTCCCAGCATGTGCTTTATGTTTAGTTAGGATGTTGTGTTCCTACTTAACACCATACTGTTAGCATATGTATTATACATTTATGTTTAACCTTAATACATTGGCATTATAAGGGCCTCAGAAAGTGTTAATCTGCTTATTGTAAATCATTTACGGGTATTTCAAAAACAGCGACCACAGAATATTTCCTGTCTTCCTTTAATTAATAAGTACAGTAGCGTGGGGGCGCCCTTAGCTCAGTTGGTAGGGCGTCCCCCCATGGGCCTCGGCCAGCAGCGGACCCGGGTTCGATTCCAGCCCGTGGTCGTTCTCTGCATGTCTCTCCCCTCTCTGCCCCATTTGAACTCTGTCTCTACACTATCAATAAAGCAATAAAATGCCAAAAAAATATCTTAAAAAAAAGAGCGTACAGTAGAGTTATAAGAATGACTACATAAATGTTTGACCTTCAGATAATCTTCCCCCGCCCCCTCCCCATGTTAATTCCAGGAAACGTAATATATCACATATATTAATATAAAATGACATGACACTATGATGATGAAGACAGCATATTATATTTGAGTCTAAATGTGTGTGATTTATCAGTAAGCGCCTGGTAAAAAATGTTGATCACCTGACTATGTTGGTGTGCTCCCACTAAATTTGAACGGAAAGCCGATGTGATTTTGTGTGGGTGATGCAAGTGACAGTTAAACATCCCTTTTCCTGTGGTTATAAAAATGTGTGCAAGCTTGGTGATTAAATCTTTCTGTATCACAATAGTACCATATTTCCTAATTTCCACCACACATGAGTCATGACTCAACCTGTGTGCTCAGTATTCCCCAGAGTCTCCCCAAACCAACTGACACCTCCGCAAACCTGAAAGCTGAGGTGCAGTCTGAAAGTGGTATTTGATTAAATCAAGAACATTACATTAGCCTGATAGAATAACCACAGTAAAATAATTAAGTGTCACAACTGGGAAAGTCTCCGGCGTATATTCTCTGAATTTGGGCTCCCTCACTTCCTTTTATCCATCTGCCAAATCTTAACTCTGTGTTATAAAATACCTGCAACCTTGGAGTGTTGTCCAGTCCACCATAAAACAAATTAATATCAAAGAAACAAATTAAACAGTCTCTGAAGTTTTTAAGACACATTCCCCTCAGTGTGACTAAGGTTTTGGGAGCAAACACTATAGTGATCCTGAATTACCTAATACTTACACCTACAGGTGTTAAATAAGGCTGGGTTACAGCTGAATTCAGTAAATACACGCTTTGATGAGGCTTTAAGTTTTTATTGAACCATGGTTTTTCCTGCCTTTTAGCAGGGAGATGGCCATGTGTTCAAACTGATAGTGTGGGCATGTCCAGACTAGTCCTAGCAGTGGGGAATAGTGGTACCATTTCACAGGAAATAATAATGTGTATCTCTGGGTGTACACTAGATAAAAGGCTTTGGAAATCAGCCCAGTGTGGAGTTTCCCAGAAACTGAAATAGCCATTCAGTTCAAGTCAACAATGACGGCCCAGAAAAAAGGTAACACCTGCCTAAGTGTGTGTTAAATATAAAATGACACTTCTATTGACCGTTTACTGTTCAGGAAAAGAAAGTTTTCTTTTGTGAGTTTGATAGTGAACAAAGTGGAACTTTTAGTTCACCAATCACTTAAATAAGCTCTAAATGAATATGCAACATATGAATTATTTCTAACTTCTCAAATCTGATTTAGTGTTTTCTAGGCTATTATTATAAATTGTATGTTTTTGGTTTTCAGACGGTTGGTGAGACAAAACAAATCCCTTCAAAGATGCTATTTTGGCCTCTAGGAACATATGATGGACGTTTCCCCACTGGTGAATGTGTATCCATGGTAGACTCCAACCCAAAAAACGATATAAATGTGCTGTAACACCTTTATTTGGACGCTAACAGAAGAAGACACTAACCTTTTAAAATGAAGGTTAGATAGTGGTGTAAATTTCCCAATCCATGAAATTTTGCTGAAGTGGCGTTACAAGTTCCTCAATAAGGCCTGACAAAAATATCTGCAGACCACACACATTTAGAGATTTTTTTCAACCCAGATTACTGTAAAATGTGACAGAATAGTCTTTGTGATGCTATGACTAAAATCGTGAACAACAGACAAAATCCGAGCTTTTCTCTCTAATATTCTTGGGCAAATGAGTCGTTCAAGATTGTCTCTGTGACTTGTTGTTGCCAAGGTTCATTGTTTTTATAAGTGAGCAAGCGGGTTAGGAATGTGTGTAGGCAGCTGGAGAGAGGTCACGTTCCAAAGTATCTACATCTCTTTTTTGTCACAGTTTAAACTCTGGTTTTCTTTTGATGTCTAATGGACAGCAGCAGCCAGTTTCAGAGGAAGTAAGGAAAAGACAAAAATAACACACTGACATTTTATTTTTTTTGGAAATATTTACACTACTGTAATATGGCAAAGGGGGCGGTCTTGGACTCATGACAGGAATGCTCAGCACAAGAGTGAAACTGCAGAACAAAAGAAACTTGACACACAGAGCTATTATGAGGAGGACTGGTTTCTATTGCATTTAGGTCGATTAAATATTAAACAAGCCAGCTGTTTGCGACGGCAACAGCAACAGAGAGTAATAACAGACAAGAGCAATGTGAAGAACAAATCTGAAACAACTAAAAGGCCATTCACAATGAAAATCACTAATAGAAGGAAGGTCGATTTCCCCAAATTCATGTTGTAGCAAAAACAAGACAAACCATTCAGAAACATAATATTTAAGTCTTGCCTTATCAATGATTTACTTCGATAGACAGCGATTTATGACAGGGTTTTCATTGTTCCCAGGTTACAAAGTTTTATGAGTTCTCTTTTGAAGCTCCACGCTGACTGTGAGAATCACTTTCTTCTGAACTTAAGCCTTAAGAGCAATGCTAGCAGCATTTAATTTAGGAATGATAACCTGCACCTGGTTGCTTAAGCCTCGACCAGCAAGGCCTATGGACACAGATAAAGATATGGGCTTAGTGAGAGGGCAACAGAGACGACTTGTGAAACAAAATGAGTCAAACACATTGCATATAGTGCAAGCAGCCAGAGCAAAGGAGGCCTTTTGGGACAACATAATCTCATCCGGCTGTAAACCCTAGGAAAGGTGTGACATTATGGCAACAATAATCTTATTCGCATTCTTGCCGAGGGTTGGATGAGAAGTTCATAAACACCACTTGTTTGTTAAATATGAAGCTGAAGCTTAGCACAAAGACTGAAAATGGTGAAACAGTGAGTGTGGCTCTGTCCAAGGGTAACCAAATGTGGCTAACAGTACCTGGTAAACACATTACATGTGGCTAGCAGTACCTGTTAGACAAGTTACATGGCGTTTGTTTCATTGTTCTTAAAGAGGACCTATGATGCTTTTTGACTTTTATGACCTATAAACGTTGTTATGATGATTCATAGTCATGCTTAACCATACTAAATTATCAAATAATGACTTACATGCATTTCGACGTATTCCCTGCTGACCGTCTGGGGTGTCTGTGCAGAGCACTAAACACTATTCTAGCCAGTCGAGAAGTCACGTCTTCAAAGCGGTCTACCCTTTCATAATTTGTGACGTCGCATAAAAATTTGTAACGTGACCACGCGGATGTTTCCATGTGGTAATGCTGTCACTTCCCTGTTCGCGTCTGCCTCGCGCCCTTATAGGTCCATGCTCGCGCTTCCCGCCACTGAAAGTGTTCCGGAAGGAAGGTAACCAATCACAACGGAGTGATGTGATTCGTGTCAGGTTGCTCTATAGCAGTGTAAAACAAGAAATTAAGACCAGAAAAGTAGTATAATAGGTCCTCTTTAAAAAACCCAGTCTTTGCACAAAGCTAAGCTAACCGACTGCTGGCATCAGCTTCATAGTTACCGTACAGACATGAGAGAGCCACCAGTGGACGGAGAGGGTTCTGTAAGAGAGTAACATGATACATTTATCCTAACTATCCCGTCCTCATTGCTCCTCTTCCGTCTTCACCTGCACCATGTTGGAGGGGCTGTCCTGTGCCTCCGTCTGCGGCGTCTGGTTCTCGTTGACGAGCATGTTGAACTGGAAGTCACTGTACTGGGAAAAGTCCTGAGTGAAGGAGCCAAAGTTCTGGTTAAAGTTCATGTCTACGTTGGAAAACATGGCGCTTGCGTCGGGCCCCTGCTCAAAGCCAGCGGGCAAGGATGATGCAAGGCTCGGGTCAGATATCGCTTCCCATATTAGAGGCATATCCAGCAACTGATTGAAGATGGCCGTCGCTGTCGCATCTGCGCCATTGTTAGAGTCCTGGGGTTCGTTGTAACACATTTCCCCTGAAGCAGAGGTCCCGGGCTGGGCAGCACAAAGCCTGTCGTCCTGAGACATCATCGTTGGAAGCGGCGGGAAGTGGAAAGGCAGCTCTGCTGCAGGTGCACTTTCTGCGGATTGTGTTACAGAGAAAGTAAATACCAGTTAGAAATATGAAGCAAGTTCAGTTATTACGCAGTGAACTTTATACCTGGATCATTCCATGTGATTTGTTATTTCAAGAGTTGAGCACCATCCATGTGCATTGAAGCGATTAAAGGTCAATGATTCTGGAGAATACTTGTTGTCAAAATCAGTGAAAATCTCCTCAATATCTGCTACCTGTCCGTACTGTGTGAGCGATGAAAACTGTAAACTGTCATGTTGGGCCCAATTTGTTTACATACCAGTTTACATATCTTAGGCTGTGTATGAACCCCCCCCCCCCCCAAAAAAAAAAAAATCAGTGTACACACAGTATGGACAGGTAGCAGATCATGATGAGATATTCACTGATTTTGACAAAATAGTGATTTTGAAAACAAGCGTTCTCCAGAACGGCTGACTCCTTTTAAAGCATTCTGTGTGGGTTAAACACAAGGTGCGATTGATAAAAAAACCCATTGTCAATCGTTAATGTTTTTTGTAACACCTCAGCTTTTCCAGCTACAACCAGTCAAAATGTCAGCTGTGACAAAGGCTGTTACTACTTGCCTCCACCTTATTCTATTTTAAATATGGGAAAAAGCCAACATGAATAACATCAAATCCAAACGGAAGTAAAAGAAAGGACAAGGTTCAATCCTCACCTGTCGCACACGATTTCTCTCTGAAACTGATGTCCGACTTTATCTTTCTCTTCCGCTTCACCTCATATGGATCTGAAATGAGGACAATTCAGAAATGAATCTCCTGCTTTTGGATCTTGCTTCCCAATTATCTGACAGTAAAAATACATTTTAAACCATTTTAGCAGACAGACAGTAGCCATCCAAGATAATAACCCAGTGCTGTCCGGCCCAACTCACCCGGGTTGTGTGGCAGGTATGTAAAGTGGATTGGCTCGCTCTCCATCTGATCTGAGAGGCGCCGCAGGACTACGCTGACTTCCACCTCCTCTGTAAGGTCCTGGTCCTGGTAGGGAGGCGTCTTGAACACGATGGCGATCTGCCGGTGCACGTCGGTCTGGGCAAACTCGCCGCTCCCCTTCCACGACCCGTGCCTGAAGATGATCTCGATGTCATCTGTGGATCATTCAAATTAAATAATTTCAACATTTGAGGTTATAGATTACACAAACAAGCAAAAGATTGTTCAACCAAAGCTTAATTTATTATTATTATTATTATTATAATTTTTTAATTAATGATGTGCATCTTTCATTCTACAGGGGTAGAAAAATAACAGAAAACACATTTTACTGCAAAAACCCTGCCGTTAATACCAATGTGGTGAGGCACAATTGTTTTTATGTTGACACTAGCAATAAAAACCAGCTATTCTAGTTCGGCCATGTGACAAACACCATTTTTATACAGGAGTTTCCAAGGCAGCGCAAGAAGGCAAGTCTATGTGCAAACAAAGCTAGCTAGCTAAAGCAAGGGGGGAAAAATGAGAATAAGATGATGAAGAATAAATGATCTGTGTGTAATCTTTGGCCTATCTTATTGCTTGTTTATTTTATTATTTAGTCTGATAGGTTTGGTCTGGTATGTATCTGATGCAGCAGAGTATGACCCAACTCTTGCTGTGAAAACTGAGCTCGTCCCATTTACTCTGGACATAAAGCTCAGTGATCCTCTTACCTTTCTGCACCTTATCGCACAACATGTAGATCTCCGTCTTGCCGATGCAGGATCCTCTGTTCTGATTCAAACAGCTGATCTTTAGCTGAGATGTAGTTGTGGCCTCTGTGATATAAGACATTTAAAAAAAACATTAAAAGAATGAGTGAGAAATAGGAAAAAGCTATTCTGTCATACTGTGATCAGGAGTCACAAGTGTATGTTTTTGCCAATGTCTTACTCTTGTCATAGATGGGGTTGGACAGCACTGGGCTTAGAGTGTCTTTTCTGCTGTCTTCCCACTCAAGCTCACACTGAAAACACAGACGAACAGCATTCATGTCCATGTCCTCAATGCCCTTCGAGTGACCGACTGGGGAATAAAAAGCCAAAAGATCAGTCATGAGGTCTGTTTCAATTGGAAGAAAAAAACAGTTTCATCCTTTATTTATTTGGATTTATAGAGAGATGACAATGTTAATATCAAGTTCCGGTGTGTATCCATCTTACTTTGAAAGGGGTCAATATTTTGGCTTCTTCTCTTGGCAAGTGAAACATCAAGCTCCTTCCTCCTTACACACTGGATACCAAGGTTAGCAAAGCTGCAAATGCGAAACGTAAAAATAAAGAAGAAAGACATTTTATCACGTCATTTTTTATGATCATTGGGAGAATGTGAAAAAGGCTTGAAACATGTTTTAATGGTAAAAGTCTGAGAGACAGATGTGCACCTGTGACGTCGGTTGCTGTGAGGATTGAACGTGACCACGCAGATTCCTGAACCGTCCGGGCAGTCTTTACCCACAAGGCAGTGGGGGTGAGGCCGGTGTGGGGGGTCTTTAGTCACCAAGGAAGCGGTGACTGTGACCCTCTTTAATCGGTCAATGGGACCCTGAATCTGAAAGAGGGAATGGGACAGTGAGATGAGAGAGTTGAAGGAAGATGAAGACAGAGAAATACAAGGCAGCATTAAACACATCAGACATACATCTTGTTTCTGTTATTCTGTTATTTAGGACTAGTTGCAACATGATGATTTCATCCCTTTGATTAAAAAATGGAGGGAGCCATCACGTTCTGAAAAGTGAGAAAATTGGAGTAAATAGAAATTTAAATATGCAGCAGATGCTGCCTGAGGAGAAGGGCCAAGCAATTCAGAATAACTGCCAATCAAAAGCCTTTTTTGTGTTCTTCATGCTGTATTTTTGCATTCATTTACCATAGATATTAATATTCTAACTACTAGCTTTTCTACATAAAATTGTTATCAATGTTTAATAATGCTTTCCCATTTTTAAAGAAACCTGATCATCAGTGCCTGAAGTACCAGTTTCACCAGGAAGAAATTGACCTGACCAATACAAATATTAAGCATGTCTTTTACTTACTTTTTTTAAACTTTAATACAAGGGGGTGAATATGAGTGTGAGTGTATAGTAGGAGTGTTTGTTTGTGTGCAGACAGGGGATAAACCCCCTGTTTTTGACCACACTTTGGGCTGGGATTTGTGGGGACTTTCTAATTTACTCTTAGCAACCCACATTCTTCCAGCTCCGCCCATCTTCACTGGTCGACTTAGGGGGTTGTTGTGTTCATACCAAACAAAATCAGCTGTGGTTAAAAACCTCAAACTGTCTCTCTGAGAGCTAGTAAACCCCCCTTTAAGGTCTGAGACCCAAGTTCAACTGTATTGTGAATCTACCTCGATGGCAGGCTGAGTCTTGCTGGTTTCGGTGCTGGACGACCCCAGGATGCTGCCGGCCGAGCGTCCCTCACACTCGTAGCGAAACCTCATGCCTCTCTCCTTGGGCTCCTCCACCACCACCAGTTTGGGATTGTCCAGGATACGCTCCAGCATGTGTGTGTCGTCTCCCCGGCTCTGAGAGGGAACGCCCCCCGAGCTCCTGGAGCCCAGCAGACAGGAGGAGGCTCGACCTCGGCGAGAGGAGCCCGAAGGATGAGCCATCTCCCTGGAGCCGCACGCCTGCTGCAAGGGCTGAGGGAAGGCGCACGCTGGCTGTGGTGGACACAAAATGACAACACTTGATGTAACTTTTTGTTTTATTTATCAGGTTAGGAAAGTATTATGCAGCAGAGACCTACCAAAGACTGCAGCGCAATAATAAGCAGACAAAACAAATCACAATTAAGGATGGAATCATTAACTATGGAGTCTACAGTGCTCTAAAAGGTTCATACAGTTTCATCTATTTAATTTCCTCATAGAAAAACAACACAGAAAGACTGCGTCTTCCGCTTCCGTCCTTACGTTAGGGACAGAAGTCTCAGATGACATGTCTTGTCATCTGAAATAATGATTACAAGATAAACTCTTGAAATGATTGTGGTGACCACAATCAACCAAACTTCCATCAACGTTTCTTAACATGTTACTAAAGAGAAACATTCATCAAGATATTTTCAACAGACGGCAACTTTTAACCATATTCTCTTCTGCTGTTAAATTATCCACAAAGTTACATTTTCTGAGATTAGGATTTTACATGAAAACATTTGGTGACCCTGTTTAATATCTAACCAGTGACCATCTGAAGTCTAACTGTTTTGAGTCCAGTGTCTAGTTGGGGTCCCATTTCATGTTTCAAAAAGTCCCTGAAATGCAATAGAGACTTCCTCTTTTCTACCCCATTAATAATTTCATTGGCCCCCAGGTTGTGAGCCACTGGACTGGACCGTACTGTACATATTTAGTTAAAACTAGCTAAGTCATGTTATAACATTACAGGTAAGATTTCCCCGAAGAACCAGCACTTTTGATACTGAATATATTTCACTGATGATACATTTTGAATGTAAAGAATTTTATTTGTATTTAGGATATTTTAGCACACTTGTTATTGCACTTTTAATTAAGTAAAAGGTCTAAGTGCAACTAATGGCTATAGGCTTCCCTGTAGCATTAGGAAATAACATCAACTCCCAACACACATAAACATTGAACATCAGTTTTTCTAAAGTAAAGAACACAAGAACCAGATGTCTGTCATCCATTATAGCAGACATCACTGTAGGTGAAGCTTTCTGCATCAGGGCTGCAGTGAAACAAAGCAGCAAAACTGAGTCAATGCGTGTTTGTCGTACATACATGTGCTTTGTATCAGCAATAAACAATGTGCTCTTTGACTCCTCCTTGTGTATGTTATTGTCTTATTTTTCTGTAACACCGCAGAACACCAAGCTTTTCTGTTCCCACTCACACTTTGAATACATCACACGGTGCAGATTTTACTCCCTGTCTTTACTCAACAATTTCTGCCAGGTTAGGCCCCTGAGTTTGGCTTCCACGTAAAAGTAAAAAAAAAAAGTATAATACTTATAAAGTATTAACTTCACAAGAAACACTCACAATTAAAAGTCTATCTGGAGCGTCAGTTCAACAACAGATGAATGATTCAAACCTGCAGGGAACAAAGAAGGATAGAAGTTTGCCTCTTTGTCGCCTGTGTAGCAGTTAATCAAGCTGAGAGAACCATCGATGTAGAGATCTGGCTGTTGCCTCTGCATGAGGTCATGTTTCACAATATCCTGTCGAGCCACAGATGTCTTTTGTCAAAGAAGTGTGTGTGTGTGTGTGTGTGTGTGGGTCTGCAAGCGTGTTAGCCGGGGCATACCTTTTAGTCTTAAAACACCAGAGCTTAACAAAAGCCAACGAACAGGAAATAGGAAGTCGGCTCAATATGATCTGAATCGACCAATTGGAGAAGCGGCGCGGGGCGAAGTATGCGACCTCTCAACCCACAGTGGGTTTGGCTAGTAAACAGAGAGGGCTAGCAAACTGAAAGTAGGAGTCACATTACGGTTCTTCCAACCTCCTCCTCTCCCTCTCAACATCCTCCCAGAGAAAGCATGCAGAGGAGGTGTGTCAGCCTCTATCACGCGCAGCAAATACTTTTACACACACACACACACGCGCACACACACACGCACGCACACACGCACACGCCGGATAAAAACATCAGCGGTTTCCCTTGACCCCTTCTTCATAACCTGTCTGTGTCGGCTACAGCGTCACAACAACAGTCTTATCAGTTTACAGCAATTAGGATCTCCCCGCTGTCTGTAAACCACGTGCTTTACCGTAAGAGCGGCCTGGCTGCCTGACTGTACAACAACAAAACACCAGACCGTCTGCAGGCTACATGCACTAAACTGCAGTGTCTTCTACATTTACAGTAATCCTTTAAAAAAAGTATTTTTATATTCTAGCAGAGATGAAGTCCAACTGAAGCTTCCTTTGTCATCAAGTTATATATTAACCAGCTTTAAAAAAGCAGAATGAAGGCAACATGACAAAATAACTGACGAATCACACCGATATGTGAACATTTGTACCTGCCCAGATCAATTACTCAAGTCACTTGCCAACAACATGTGTGTAGTCTAGGGCTGCAGATATATATATTGTCAAAGCCTACTGCTGCCATGTTTTCCCCAAAATGGCCACAAACCCACATCTGACACCTGCACCAGAGACCCAAACAACACACATGACTACAGTAGTACACATTTATCACACTGCATGAACACCCCCTTGGTTGTTATTTGGACACACTAACCTGATATCCTGTGCCTCTTGCCACTAGCATGGGCTGTCGGACCCTGGCGGGGTCAGGGAGCTCAGCAGGAGGGCGAGGAGGTCCAGGGAGGGGACCTATATGTTCTGTGAGGATTTCTTGAATGAGGTCTATAAAGAAAGGTTATATTATTTAACAGATATCAGATGGCAAACTATGCAAATCGAGACATTGTGTTTTTCTATTTTATTTACATGATTAATTTCTGTATTTACTTTACATGCTTGATGCTTTAGCAGTGTGAGTTAAAAAAAACTTTGCCTTTACAAGCTGAACTTTAAAGTGTCATTTACTCCTAGTCTGTTATCATCCAAAGTTAGGCATCAATACTGGTTAACTGTTGTTAAAAGTGGTAAAACATACACTGTTGGTATGGTTACCATCAGTAGTCTGTACCATGCACAAGGATTTATATCTGTGGTTGAGGTCTACACAGTGTCTGACACCTGCCTACACAACAGACACTAGAGTTTTCTGCAGCCACGGTGTATAACATTTTAACATAGCAGTCAAAAATATGTAGATAAACATTGATTTCTCTGACAATATAGAGAAAATAGCCTGTAACAACTTTGGATAATCAGGTGATGATTAAATAAATCAATTAAGGCAACATGTGACAAAAACTTAAACAAATGTCATGGTTTGTTATATTTCTATGCATGTATGTATCTGCAGGTTGCAATACATTTGAATATGTAGTCTTAGGGTTATTTATTTATATGTTGTACTATTTTCTAACTTTACAGAGGCTGAATAATAGTAATACAAATAATAATAGGAGGATTAATAAATAAAAATAGGTTGCAGCCTTAAATGCAGTAAGTAGCCTATTTTAAAAGACACATTGACAGCTTTATATTGCCATTTGCTTGATTTTCTTAAACTGTTTTTTAATATGTCATCTGCAATGTTTAATGTTGGACCTTCGAGCGACTTAACCACAGATACATCACAACTCTAGATGAGGAAGGAGAAATAGGCTACTAATAATTGTCTTACTTCTCCTTTTTCATGAGGTCGCCTTAGGTCACACACTCTGCCTTAAAGTCTTAACCCTCACATGCATGACTCTCTTTGTCTTTTTGGGGGCAAAAAGTAAAAACAAAAACAGAAACAATAATACTTACAATAAATTAAAAACAAAGAGCCCATACTCACCGAAGTCTGCAACCCCCGTCTCTGCAGGACAAACAGAAAAATCAACTGTCACTCTGTCAGTGTTATTATGAACTGTCAAACCAACACTAAGCGGAGCGGTGAGAGCCGGGTAGCAGTGCTCAGATCCCGGGGATGGGTGTTGGCTCCGCTGACAAATCACATGGTGATGATGTCAACCCCTCGCTCACCCGCGCGAACACACATAAAGCCCACACGCATATGTTTGAAGATTAACGCTTGAAACATACCAGAAGTCCCGTTGAAGCGGTCCATGTCTTTCATCGCCTGTGAGGAGTCTTAAAAGACCATACACTCACGTCGTCGTGTCCTTGAATTATTTCCAAACCGGATAATTTCCGGTATTTGTCTTCTTTTAAGGGTAATCGAGATCAATACGCGTCTCTCTCTTTAAAACCAGCTCTGGTAAAGACAGGTTAGAAACCGTCGGTGGGTGTGTGTGCCGATCCGTGAAAATGAGTCTGACCCTTTATCAGCCATGTGTTGAATTATGTCTGAGGAGAAGATTGCCTACTTTGCTTTGCCTCCCTAAGTTTTGTGTTTCCGCAGCAGCCTCGCTCTGATTGGCTGACTCGGGGCGTGGAAATCCCCTAAGCCTCACGTCACCGCCCCGTCGGGAAACTACCCCCCGCCCAGCTACAGGCAAACATGGAACAGCCCTCACCAAGCTGAACGTAATAATGTTCACTGAAATATTCATCACGTACAAGAGTACAGTCAAGAAAATATTACTTTTTGTTCCATTAGGTAATCTTTTTTTTTTTCTTAAGCAATGCATCAGATTCATTTGTATATTCTTAACAATTTTCAACCAAAATTAGCCTACCCTACATCCCATCACACGCACGTATTTGCAACCAAAGCTTGGGGCCAAAACCGGCCTTTAGGAGAAAGCAAAATATTTGTCCTGGTTGCATCATGACACTGCATCCCATTTCCCATAAACTGGGGGAGAAGTGGGAAATCCTCACTTCAACTTGAATATAGTTACCAAACTGCACCAATGATCTCTCAGCACGTTTGGCAACGGACCCTAAAAATAAAATAAAGTGACGTAACCAAACTTCTCCTTACCTTCACCTTTGGATATAAGCACAAGTCACAGTGCCCAACTGTGACACCTGCTGGCAGCACGGAAGACAAGCGACTTAAAGGAAATAGAAAGCGAAAGTTGAGGCGTTTAGAGGAAGGACTGACAAGTAAAAACGACAACAAAAAAGCTGCAGCGGTGATATAAATAAGAAAGCTATAACCATGAGAAAAATCCCAAGGGTGTGGGGGTAAGAGGGACACTGGACAAAATGGCAATCTGTAGATGAGCAGTGTCTGGGTGAATTTTAAAAACATTGTATGATAATTGAACAGGTTTCACAACCAGGGAAATGATTCACATGATAGGAAAAGAGGCAGAGCCGGCCCGAGGCATAAGCGAACTAAGCGGCCGCTTAGGGCCCCCGACTGCCTGGGGGCCCCCCCCCCCCTTTTTTTAGTTTGTGTGTTAGATATTAACATCATATTATGCAAATGTGAGTTATCATACAAAAAAAGGAATAAAATGTTTTGGTCTAGATAATTAATAGCCTAAAAATGTAATCAGTTCATCTGGGAGGAAATCCGAAATTATCTGATCATGTCACGTTCACATCCATGCACAGTGTGTATTGAGTTTATTTAAAAACAATTGGAAATGGGGCTGCCCTCAGTTGCCCATGCACTGTGTATAGTCTATAACCTATTTCAGCCTTGTCTGTGAAAAAAAGATACAGTAGCTGGACAACAGAGTTCTTCTGCTTAGTTCCTCACACTGCGTTTAAATGCATTCATTGGGGTGCTCCGGTGGCGTAGTGGATAGAGCGCGTACCATATAGAGCTGTTAAGCGGAAGTTTCTTACTTCCGGGGCATGGGGCCTATCGGCTCGAAAAATTACAACGGTAGTCAATGGAAAGAAATGTATTATTTTCTGGTCCCAGTCATGAAATGCCTTCGATTACACATATGTTTTGTATGGATTTAGATGGTATTTTTTCGTGCAAAGAATGGAACAATTTAGCGAGTATAAACTGGATACGGTCAGGTTTTGTGCAGAGCGCTTTTGTGGACTACGGCTCTTCGCTGCTCTTGACGCTTATGATATACGTCACCACCACTCGCACCGGCTTAGCTCCGAAACATGGCTGTGTCAATAATGCACTTTACTGCCTTCTTTCAAGGACAAGACAAAAGTCTTCACCGTGGCGAAAACCACTACACAAGTGGACATGTGGAGAGTTTCAATTTCTCGAGTGGGGAGATTGTTGGCGTTGTCCACGCCAGCCATTAGCATTAGCACTGTCAGTCGAGAAGTGGAGGGAATGTGTTGAGGTGACGTCACAGAGGCGACAAGACTTGTAGTTGTTCCAGTAACATTTTTTCAAAAGCCGTTAGACGAATAGTCATACAACATACCGTCAAACTCTTCACATGAAAAATTATCATTTAGACCCATACAAAACATATATGTAATCCAAGGCATTTAATGACTGGGACCAGAAAATAGTAGATTACTTTCCATAGACTCCCATACATTTTTTTTCAGCCGATAGGCCCCATGCCCCGTAATTCCGTCACTTCCGCTTAACAGCTCTATTGGCTCCGGCCTTCGTTGCAGTGGTCGCGGGTTCGAATCTGACCCGTGGACCTTTACTGCAGGTCATCCCCTCTCTCTCTCCGTCTCCCCATTTCAACGCTGTACTATCTAATAAAAAAGCTTGAAAATGCAAAAAAAATAATCTTAAATGCTTTCATTATATTACAGAGAAATATGTCCCGTAAAAGAAAAAGAGCTCCAAGCCCAACCCAGAGGACCCTCCATAACATTTTATTTTATATTAATATTTTTATGGAAAATCCATGTGTCCTTCTTCAATAGCTTCTAATTAATCAGACCCAGTGTCTCCAAATTATTTGTTCACACAAAATTTCTCAGATTTAGCCTCATAATTTTCCTCTCAAAGTGCACCAGATTCATGCATTTCACTTCTCCCGGGGGGCATACCCCCGGACCCCCCTAGGAGGGTCTGAATCTCGGCTGTCTAATATTTTCGCACAGTGGAGGCACTAGCGGAAAACACTGGGTGTGTGAATGATATTTAACAAAGATCTATAGTTTCAGCAGCGCTAACATTGGAGAGGGGTCCCCTAATCATATTTCGCTTAGGGCCACCTGAAGGCTTGGGCCGGCTCTGAAAAGAGGTACACCTAAACACCTGATAGATGCATATTTGTGTAAGGGCAAGCAAACAGTGTCAAACACTGCAATTTGTTATACTACTCAGCTGCCGAGCCTGATGTTGATGGACTAAACTGCCAATACTTTGCTATTATTTCTTCTGCCCACAGCTATATATTTTCTTTTTCTTCCTTGATTGAGTCTGTAAACCGCATCTGGGGATTAAATTGACAATGAGAATAAACTCAGGTCTCATATCCAAAAAGGACTGGTTTAAATGAGTAGTGTTACTGTGACATACATTAACTATGTATATATTGTGCCAGCATTAATATGACCAAAAAGGCCTGTCAAATTATCAAAAAATACCCAATGTGATGGTTTCAATCCCTTTAAATATAGTATTGTTTGCTTTGATTTATTACTCTGTAAATTGCATCAATTAGTTTTGGACTTCCGTTTGTACAAAAGTTACCACATTGGGAGACTTTTGTAAATATTGTGATGGCCATTATTCAGAGTTTTTTTTGTCAAAACAAAAGCAAGTAAATAATCGCTATCAATAATAAAACTGGTCAATAGCTGAAATATATAACTCAAGCCTTCACGGTGAGAGTCTAAAGAGTAGCTTATCTCATAATATTGAGCATGACATAAGCAGAACCCAGAGCAGTAAGTAAAAAGCAACAACAGTAATCAAAAAAGCTTTGCACAGACATTTTAAATCACACTTAAGTTTTACTATAAACATGAATTAATGAAAATGTAATATGTACCAACACGGAACCCTCTTTGTTTCAGGATTTACAGCACTCAAAATAAAAAACAAAACAAAGAGACACTGTCCTTCTTCCAGCACACATCTGACACCCGTCTTCACTGTGTTGGTCGAGGTGATCTGGTTTGGAGCGTGAACATGAAACAATTTGAACCAGACATCCGGCTGAGGGGGTAAAATAAAAAGACTTGCAAAATTAGCTACTGCTACACAGTTTTGACATCGGTATTATTAACATGACAAGCTAAGATTCTGTACAGTTTGAGGACATACAAAAGAATGCTTCAGTGACTGAAAAAACAAAAATTAAGTCATTGACAATATTAATATATTTATATTAATACCAACAAGGCTGTTATTTTTTTCGTGTTCAAGTTTAGAACATTAAACATTTGTTTAAAATTGAGGGTAGTAGTCACTGTCTTGTGGGAAGCGTCCTGTAGGGTCATCCGTCCCATCACCAGTCACCACCTCTCTCTTTTTCTCTTTCCTCCGCTGTGACTCAGGATGTTTCCAGTTTCCTCCAGCACTACTAACCAGTTTCCAGCAATCCGAAACACGGTGTTCATATGGAATGAAAAGAAAATTCACAAGGAATCTACACAAAGAAGTTGCACTTGGCTGCTTTTTCCTCCCTGTGAATATATATATATATATATATATATTTATATATATTAAAAAAGAAAAGAAAAGAAAAAATGTAGTATAACTGCGACCCGTTCCCCTCCTGACCTCTACTCCAAGACAGTTACCCTCGGAGAAATCATACAGAATACAGTACATCACATTTTGTTTTACTTCACTGGAACTGCAAAACCAGAGGGTGGGGAACAGAAATAAGAATTTACCAAGTCTACACTGAATATGATTCTCTGTGGATCCACATAGAAATCAGAGGGCACAGTTGAACTGCATTTTCTTTTCTTTTTCTCTTTTTTTGTGTAGTGGCGTCCATGACAGCTAAACGACGACTCCCCTCCCTGACTGAATTTCCACTAGTCCTCTTTGCCCCAAGCGGTGAGGGGGGCCAGGGAGGAGGATAAGGGTGCAGTCTGGCTTAATCGTTCTTCTTCTCCCCCTCTGCTTTGTCTGTGATGGCGGCGGGCGCGGCGGGAGCAGCTTCTGCCTCTTCCACATTGTTTTCAGTTGGTTCGACCCCGCTGGTGCCAAACTCGTTGAACCTGTTGGGATCCACCCGATAGATCCAGCGCTGGTAAAGGTAGACGAAGAACACCACATCTGCAGGAGGAGAGGAGCCAGATGTTAGTCCAGGGGGAAACAAGTACAATTCTAATTCTTTATTCCCATTTTATATAAAAAAAATCCTTACAGTAATAAAATGTAGTTTCTTTTCAATTCTAGTCTAAGGTAATCATGTAAAATGTTTATAAATCTTATGAACAGCACTGTGAACTATGTTCACAAATCATATGGGATGGGATTGGTAAAAGAGATTTACTTCCACGACTGAGTACACAGCTACTCGTGGCAGGGATACAATTATTGTTTATTGACAATGTAGGACAGAATCCATTTCAAATTGCTTAAACAACTTTGGCTGAGCCGAGACATCAACATGTGTTATTATTTACAAAGTTGGAAATATCAGAGCTTTCAGAAAGATACTGAAAGAGTATCCCAGTTTATTTTGAACCATTTATAGGAAGCTAATTACAGTATTTCTGTTCCAACATGAATGCAACATTAAGCCAGCAAAGCCATCTAGCAGCATCAATGGCCATCCAATTAAATCTTGTAAGACCTGCTTATATTTTTTGTAAAGAGATTATTGCATAAATATGAATAATTTGATGCACATTATGTAAATAGGTAGCCTGAAAATCCAGACCCTGATATCTAGAACGATAGAGGCCGGGTCTGGCCACGATGAATAGTAATTCCCAACTAACTCAAGAGGTGGCTCCTACTCGAGTATTTCAAATGTCACTGCACGCAATTGGATAGCACTACAACCAATCAGAGCAATGAACAAGGTGACGTATTAAGCCCCATTCGTTTAGCGAACAGCGAGATTAACTGTTAAATTAAACTTTTGACGTGGTCAGTCGGCAAAACAGAACATTCCTCTTAATTGCTAAGGAAAGATTTGAGTGCCGTCTTCAAAATCGTAAAGGGTCGAGGTCAAAGCCGTCTCAAACAACATATCCGCAGCCATCTTTGATGTTTACTATCACTTATCTTATCGCTTTTCTTTATATGTCCATGCTTCGACGCCGCATGCACGTCACTCTCGTCATCCGGTTACGTCCGCCCCAGAGCACCATACAAAGGGCTCTGGCCATATCAGATAGAACCAATTGAAACGTAGCTCAGGATTTCTTGACTTTTTTAATGAGCTTCAATGGAGAGTGTCCAGACCAACAGGCGCAGCACATTTAATTTGCCAGCGCCTAGCGGCAGGTCTGGATTTCCAGGCTAGTAAATGGGTGTTTAAAGATGATAAATTCATATCAGATAATCATGAGCGGTTGAATAAGGGGTGGGAATAAATAAGCTTTGGCCTCTTCCTACTCCTTTTCGGACACAGACGATACATTAATTTTAAAAAATGTCGTTATGACACTTTAAAATTATTGTTGTTTTGTGTTATGTTTATTTGTATTATGTGTCATCTGGATGACAGAAGACATACCGTCTCTGAGGCATCCTATCCTGTACATCATGGGCATCTTGATGACAAAGGCAAACAGGTCATCAATAAAGGTATTCAGAGCCTTGTACGTGAGCATCCTCCATGGGAGGTGGGCCACAGACTTCATTTTGTAGTTGATGAATAGCTGTGGTGTCATTGTAATGAAACCTAAAACAAAAAACAAACACAGAATGAAAGAAGGAAAGAAAAAAAGCAGAAGTTATGTAATGTTAACCATTTAACACCAGGGGCAGTAGATTAGACAGCAGGGAACATGACTCGAGTGAGCCCTTCATGGACTCTGTTAATACACAGCACTTTAGCAGAGGCTTCTGGGAATTGGATACATAACCATGGTGCAAGTATGAAAACAGTAGCAGCATTTGCATCCACTAAGAGACAGGATAATGAAAAGACAATAATAACCAGCCTGGTCTCTGGTCTAAAAAATGTATCTACATAAACTGTGCTGCAAACAACATTTCAGCAGAGAGTACAATCAATAATGCATTTGGAGAATAAATAGTTTCAGGTGTTAGGAATGAGTTCACAAGAACCCTTTACTATTAAAAGGAACATGTTACAGTATACAGTAAGTTACATTAAGCCATGTTTAATTTATTTTGTATTAAAGTTCCAACACCTGACATGAACTGTAAATGTTCTTCTGAATCAAAAAGGACACAGGAAAATAAGCTATTATTTATAAGAAGTGAATAAATGCTTGAGACAAACTTACCAAAGGTTAACAAGAAGCCATAGAGCATGCTGAGTACCCATGAGTACCAGCCTTTGTGCTCTACGTACAATAAACTGTAGACCGCATAGCACCCGAACAGAGGGTAGAGCAGCCAAGACAGGTACCTGAAGGCCATCTGTTCACAGGACAAGACAGGGAAGGAGTTATCAGAGACAGTATGAAGAAATGAACTTGCTGAAATATTATCTATTGGTTTATACGCCATGCTTTTATTAAGCACAGCAGACAAATGTGTATTCAGGCTTAGTTGTCCTTTTTCACAGAGCAACATTAGGTCAACTAGTGTAGAGCTTTATCAGAAGTCTTATAACATCTTCAATGTATTTTTGGTCAATGTTGAAAGTGCTGTATTTTAGTTTCGGTTAGACTTACGTCGTCGAAGACTTTGGTTGAAGACTGAACATATGTTGACTTGTCCTTTAATGTTAATCTTGGGAAAACTCCTAAGATTTTGTTCTCTCTGTCCAACTGGAGAAACACAAAAATGGTGGTTACTTATATATGGTAATAACAACATACATGCAAAAAGAAATGTTGGAGGAACATGATTTTTTTTTAGGTTTATTTCAAGAAAGGACGACAGGAGAGACACGTTTTAGGAGATTTAAAATGGTGTGCATAAAAAGAGTTGTTGTGACTTACTTTGACGTCCATGACCTTGGTAATTTTCCACAGGTCAATAAGGAGGCCGATGAAGACGCTGACCTGCACCACAAAGTTGGTCTCGTTGTCTAGTATGTACAGAAGCACCACCAGAGACTGAAAAACTCCAAATGTAATGGAGCGCACAGACAGGCCCTCTAGAGACTGCCTGCTGTTCCAGAATTGGATATCTGTTGAAGAGATGGGGATGAGTTAAAATGAGGCGTATCAGACAATGGGGAAATTATTTTGTTGCCAAAAATAAATGAATACATAAGTCCTGCTGTTTTGACCTCACCGTTCTTGAAGGCAAGAAACTCGAAGATGCTGTGCACAATGGAGACAACAATGGTTATACCCAGCAGGTACGGGTTGGTTTCCAAAAGGGCCACCTACACAAAGAGTTTTATCTTGTTACAACGTGGTTTTCCTTATTATTATTTCAGTTTTCTGTCTCCGTTAGCCTTGACCTCTTACCTTGACAGAGTCTTGGTCATCATCAGACTGCTCGTAGGTGTCCTCAGGTAGGAAGTTCCATGGTGAGCGTGCATTTTGGGCGGCGTACAGCTGCCAACGCCACAAGGACAGCGGGCAGTAGGAGAGGTGCAGCGGGAGTGTTGTCAGGGTGTCGTTAATGGGATAGTGGTCCTTCTGAAGGTTCCAGTAGTCATTGAAGTACACAATGGGATAGTAGTCGCCACTTACTGCATCAAACTTGACATCTAGGGGGAGAGGGAGTAGAAGAGTAGGGGTGATAAAGATGTTTTGATACACAAAATAGAGACTCATCATCTGGTACAATAAACAGATGTTGTAATTGGAAATTATAACTTTTAGCTGACAACAATAAAAGAGGTGAGTGGGAGGAATTTACGTTGGTCTAGAGGAGGGGGTACAGAGCCCTTGACCCAGGCAGTGTGGTCGTCTACCATGTTGATGGTGAGGTTGGGGTGCCAATAAGAGATAATCTCAACTGGACCGTGGCTCTCTGCCCTCTGTGGGGAAATGCATAAGATTAGACACGTCGCCGATAAGCTTTTAAATTAACATTAATCCTTTGCTCACAGCCTTCTTCCAAGATAAGCTACAATATACTTTTTTTTTCTTCTTCTTCTAAGAAATCAATGTAATACAATGAGGATAACTGATAAAAGGTCATTACTTGAGATTTCGCTCTTAAGGTATTTCTTGAGGCTTGTATTTACCAAGAGTCAGTCAATTGAAAAGAATGCTTGAAGCCAAACTGGTTAGCATAGCAGAATTATGAATCAAGACATCAATTAATTCAAGGAAAGGTTGGTGCTTGATTTAAAATCTAACTGTTTGAAAAAGTACAAAAATGTTTTATCTTGATTAAGGATCCCTTAGGTATTTTTCCTGTATGACTAATATGATTCATACAGAGTGGGACATTTCACTGCTGAAAAACCAACTTGTCAGTGCTCTCTGTTGGACAAACTATATAATGGTGACACTTTTTCTATATGACCTCAGAAAACAGTACCAAAATATCTCCAATGAGCTTATATTGGTAAATGTATCAGTCTTGCTTGACAGTGTAATGATAAAATGCAAATAAAACGTTATGAACCTTGATTATTTCGGGGTCTACTTCGGTCTCTCCCGTTAGCAGATTCTTGGTCTTCATAAACTTTCTTCGCTTGAATTTATTTAGCACTGAGTGAATAAGTAAAAGGTTAATACATAGAAATAAATCACAAATATATCATTCTATTATTTCCAATTTAGTTGATGTTAACAATCCTTGCATTTTCCATGTGCGCTTACTTCGTGTTGAATGAACCGTTGCCAGTCTGCGATACTGCCCCTTGCGTTTGGGATCTGGGTGGAATCCACTTTTAGTGAAGTAGATGTGCATGTAAAGGGAACCGTTGTGCAGCACTTTCTGCAAGTACACATGGCACAGGAAGATGCATCAGTTTTAGAAAAATACACATATACATTACGAAACTGTCAAGTTTATTACCAACTTGTCTGTCCTGCCCTTCACCAATGTAAGCCTCATTTCCAACCGTTTCCTTTCACCATCCACCAACAGTCTGTCACTTCTCACACATTGCAGTCAGTCCTTACCTCTGGGATGTCCATCTCCTTATGTATCTCGTAACAGCCGTCCCCGTTCTCCCCCGTGCTCCAGTCTCCATATACAAGGTCCCTTTGGAACCAGAACAGGTCTTCAGTGTTGTTGAAGTCAGAGAACACCTCCTCCTGGTTCACGTACACGTACAAGTCCTGAATGCAAGGTGGGAAAATAAAAGGCGTTTATGATATTAGAGTCGGAGGAGGACGAGTGAGTCGGTCTAAAAAGGGAGTCATAACACTGGCTTGCTGTCCAAATGCTGGTGGGACAGGTGTAATACCATGAGGGTGTCCTTGGGGAAGAGGTTCCTGCTGGGTACTCTAGGTGCCCCGGCCGGCGTGTTGGGGTCAGGAGTGGACGGCCCACGACGGAACCAGCTACTGATCGCCCAGATTATGAAGATCCTGGGGAAACGAGAAAAAAAGTTTTGATAAATAAATAATGTATGGTAAAGATAAGGGAGAACAAATAGGAGAAAAAAAAGAACTCTGCTGAGTTGGAATAATATTTGAAGTTGTTTGTAAATGGACACATACTGGGTATGTTAGCATAAATCAAAAACAAATTGCCACTTGTGAGCTGAAGAGCTGAGACAGGAGATCGAAACCACAAGCAGGCTTATCTGATTTAACTGTTTCCAGTCAAACTTCATTACATTCAAACTTTGAGAGAGAGAGACGCCTTTCTTGCATCATAAAATCAGTGATGGGTCAAATAAGACAAACTTAGAACTGAAAGGGGAACACGGAGTACTCTGTGGCAAACAAAGAAAATATTACGAAATATTCAAAATTATCAGGACCTAGCTTATCTTTCCATTTTTAAATCAGTCTAACTTCCAAGTTCCCTTTGAGAGTTCAATGCATGTTGTTTTAGGTTAAACTGACAAATAATTCATTTTTAAACACACGTTTTTGTTAATTTACAGGGCAGTGTCTTAGTGCAGTGCAGAATCATGTTCACAAATACATTACTCATCAACTTTGGACAAGATCTTTGTTCTGCATTCTGAAGCCCAATGAGTTGTAGAGTGATCTATAACCATCATCTGTTTTTAAGTGTAAAAGGCAGCACCTCTAGCTACTATCTTCACTACCTTAAGGCAAACATAAAACACTAAATTAAATCACAACAAAGCAAACTTTCCATTTCCACACATTTGTTCCAGGACCCATTTTTTTATTCCTTACATTAGGTGCTAGAATGCGAAACTATATGCATAGAACTTTGCCTCTATTCTTTTTAACTTAAAATAAAGAATAATAAAATAACCCTTGCACCAGAGGTGCGGTTCATTTAATCATCAAGGACCATATCCCTCAACATGAACCTTTTCCTGAATATGCTAAACATAAAAATTAACTGTTAAATGCCCTGTAAACTACTGCAATCAACAAACACAAGGCAGCTAGTAGCTACACATAAACTGAGTCAGCAGGGTTCGACATAACGTATAGCCCGATGGCCCGGGGCCAGTAAAATCATATGCAGGGCAAGTTGACTGGCCAATCACAGTTCAGTATCTTTTTGTAGACTACATCATGGTTCATTGAAATGCGCGTTGAGAGTCGGAATGAAAGCAGTGTTTATTTAAGACTCAATATAATAAACCTAATATAAAATATATTTTTTTAATGAAAGGCCAGTGGACAACCGATGCGTGGGCGTTTTGACAGGCGGAGCAACAAGCGGGTGCACTCTCGCTCCGTTGGCAGAGCTGCCTACCGTCCGCCTGCGAGTCGACAAATCAATCGACTTGCTTTGCCCCCTTTCTTTCTTCCCACAGCAGAGGTTGAGGTGCAGAAAATGATAACTGCGCTTTTCCTTTATCTGCCGCCGTAATGTTGCAGTATTTGCATCAAAGCCCCAATGGTAATACAAATGAGAGGCTTTATTTAAACGCTGTGAATGCGTCTCCGGTGATTGTGTCGCTTGTAGACAGAAACGAACGGAGGGACTCCGCTCACTGTACATCTCCTATAGTCGCGCAGTTTGGCACTGTGTTTTCAGGCTCGAGACATTCAATCAGATCGCGGAAGTCTTTCCCATTGAAATCGCTAACGGGGAGAATATCCCCGGTTATTATTTTAGCCACAAACCACAGTTCATCTGCGCGGCGGCTCACTCGCTGGCGAGATCACACGGTGAAACGCTGCTGTGATTGGACGAAGGCATTGTGTGTTTCTAAGGTGATTTAACGTCATAGTCTTAGACGAGCGTTTAACTTATGCTGCATATTTTGCACTGCATTGTTTTTTATCAATAGTTGGAAAAAATGGTCCCAGACCGGACTGTTATGTGAAGCTGACTCCTGCAGCGCGCTCACGACCAGACGTGAACTCGTACACGGTGAAATCTCCCATTAAAAAAAAACGGCATAACCCACTGATTTTCGGATTTCTATTCTATTTTTAAAGTCAACTTGAGCGCAAGTGGAAAACCGGTCATTCGGTCGACACATTCACATCCCTAATGCATATAGAGAAAGTAATAAAAACAGCCTACCACACCACAAAGAATGATCAGACCTTCATCTCTTATTTTTTTTTTATGTTTGAACATGACTTCTGCAGGTGAACTATTCATTAAACTGCCCAAATTCAAGAATAAAAATACTGGCCCACTCTTTCAACATACTTTCAGTTGTAGGCTTCAAATTCAATATGTTTGCCTGGTTTTATATTATGTGTATGAGCAATATCAACATTTCATATAATTAACTAAAAGAAAAATAACCATATCTAAAGGGAATATCTATACTGTTACAGTATAGATATTCCCTTTAGATATGGTTATTTTTCTAATACAGGTATTAAAAGTATTGACACTAAATTATGAAGAAAAAAAAGTGTGTGCAGGGCCAGTGAAAATATACAAGGGGCCAGTAAAACTCGGATCCACTGGCCCGGCGGGCCAGTAGGAAAAAAAAGTTATGTTGAACCCTGGTCAGGTAATTCTACTAAAAAAGCTCTTGAAATGGGCATCGGATCATAAACTGTCATAATCCTACACACTGTTGCTGTTTGCTTTTAGGATTTTTTTCTTTCTGATATGTGCGCTTAAACATCATTACTGAAAGAGAAAACAAGTGATCAAGTACAAGGATCAATTTACGTTTATCCATCCCTGCACATTGGGAAGACAATAAATAAAAGGTGTTTAGCGATCTGAACCTCGTCAGCTCAACTAGTCCTACGAGAACAAGTTTTCTCTTGTGACTGTACCAAAACAGAAGTGGAAATCCAACTATACAACTTTTTGATTTGCTCATTCCTGTCTGTGCATACAAAAAGTTGAATAAACACATTTCAAAAAAGGTCCCAAATGGACTCATGTATATTATTTATTATTACAGCCATAAAAATAGAGAGCGAGTCTGCCATGTTTAAAAGCCAAAACTCACCTGAAGAGGACTCCTTTAAGCACCTGCCATGCATTAGGTGCTGGTTGTGGAGGAGGATCCTGTGCATCTCCAGCTGTCTGCACAGTCTGGTCATCTGTTGTTGCAGCACTTCCATTGCTGCTCACGGCCACCTAAAACACACACACAAAGACACACACAGTCAGCTTTGCCAAAAAAAAATTGAATGTAGAACGTCATCCAACAAGAACAGCTTCAAGGTTATTGGCTTTAAAAAGCTATTTCGTGGGGCGCTCCGGTGGCGTAGTGGATAGAGCGCGTACCATATTGGCTCCGGCCTTCATTGCAGTGGTCACAGGTTCGAGTCCGACCTGTGGACCTTTACTGCAGGTCATCCCACCTCTCTCTCGGTCTCCCCATTTCAACTCTGTACTGTCAAATAAAACTTGAAAATGCCAAAAAATATCTTAAAAAAAATAAAAAATAAAAAAAATACATTTCGCTTGTGGTGTAGTGGTTAGAGCGTCCCCCTATAGGCTCAGTCCTCATTGCAGCAGACCCTGTTCCAATTCGACCCGTGGTCCGTTCTGCATGCCCCCCTTCTTTGCCCCATTTCAACCATGTCCCTCCAAATCTGTCTAATAAAGTGAAAAACACCCAAAAGTAATCTTTAAAAAAGTAAGCTATTTAAAAGACATAAAATAGGATTTTAAAAAGTGAGGAAAGCACTCGTTTTATTCTTCACTGACATTAATAAATAGACTAAAGCCCTACAATATTTACAGACAACAGGACAGCAGCACCTAAAGCTGAGATTTAATTTCTAAGAAAAGGATATCAAATGAAATCAATCTGTCAGGCAACCATTACATTTTACAATAATGATCAATTGACCTGATAGAGCATTGGTAGTTTTGGCATAGTTAAAATAACTCTTCTGAGGTCACATTCATGGGAGTACCAGCATGCGTATTTGCATACAAGATAAGTGAATCATGTCATTAGTTTGCCTCAGCGTGTCGCTGTAACCCGCTCAACCCTCCAGCAAGGCCACATTCTATACAAGTGACACAATACACAAGCATACGCCAAGTCATGAGACTCATTCGCTATCTAAACATCTCATCTCCCCCATTGTCACCAACACAAGGGAGGCCAGGGGTTGGCCTCTATAGGAACAAACAACACTTCAGGGTAAAGGGTAGCTTTTCCGCTTAGCAGGTTATCATCATTAATCAGGGCGCCAAGACGGCCTAGAAATTAATCAACTTCCAGAGTGTGATAAGCAACTGGCCAAGCACCATCAATAACATCTTCAAGGCTGTGACGTGGCTCACAAATAGAGTTTTTAGTACGCTCTTGTATGTCTAGTTTGGGTAAAATTATATACAAGCCACTCTATTATCTGTTACATATCTGTTGCAGCGTGAGATAATCATTTACAAGAATTTTACACACTCTCTGAACAAGGATTAACATTTAACCACTTTATTTATGGTGCAATGCACACTGCAGACTAAATTCTTAACATTGTGTGCGTGCGTGCCTGCGTGCGTGCCTGCCTCCCTGCGTGCGTCTCTGTGTGTGCACGTGTGTGTCAGACAGGAAGGAGGTGAGAAGTTCAGAGATGTTGAAATTTCTGATAATGTTTTACTACACATAGTGGCTTATAAGATGAAGCAAAAAAACCTAGTATGCAATATTAGCCATATCAATAGGGACGTGATTACTAATGGCTTAAAACGCAATCAGTCCGTCGTGAAATGCATGTTTTTTGAAGATCGTAAGGTATTTTTGTTTTTACTCTATGCACAGCTGTCACATCGATATAATGTTAATAGCTAAGAATATAATAGATTTGCAACTGAACCCTCAATAGGAATCAAACAATAAAGTAATACCTAGTCCTGAAAAAGTTCATAGATCAATCGAATGATTAAAACCAAAACACTGGTGAACCATCATGGTCATTCAGTAGAGTGACACCAAGTATTTATTAAAGCTGCACAATCACCTTATTTATTATTATTATTATTATTATTATTATTATTATTATTATTGCAGTGTTGTTGTTTTATCGCTGGTTTGCCTCTAGAAAACCGATTATTCACGTTGACCTCTGGTAACTTGTGATAAGCATTCGTAACTCAGGGAATAATTAGAACATGGCCTGATAACCTGTTGTTAACAAATGAAGAGAGCCCTTTTCCAGGGTGAGCCATAGCTACTCCTGATTCATCCACACTGTCAGTGTTAACTAACTAGACTTTAAGACCTGCTAGGTGAACCTGTGCGAAATTAACGCTGAGCCTAAAGTTTGCCATGGAATGACTGTAAATAATATAAAAATGGCAGGTGATAAAGATTAAACTGAGGGTTAGAAATGTATAAGAGCTGCTAAAGACTGGCCTGGTTAGTGAAGCTGCGCTGTAGAGGTTCAGGCCTTCTGATAGCGAACTGACACACTGCAGCAATCAGCTGGCTCACACTCGGAGTCAACTCATTAACCTGTCACTTTCATGTTATTGTTGCACTCACGGTGAGATTTTGAACGTCGACTTCCATTATCGCTCCGTACATTTGCCCGCTAACAGTCGGGATTTCTCAACACGTCGTTAACGACAGGAGGGGGTCGTTTTAAAACCAACCGGCATTGACAACGTCACTGTAGGCTGACTAGGCTCGTGGAACGAACGGCAACACGTTTATATCTTAACGGCCCCCTCGCTCACCACTCACACACGCACAACGTTTCCTCTCCCCCTGGGCGTGAAAAGTGAACACGATATTAAAGAGTGTCATTCATTTTACCTCGCCGTTGCTCTCGGTAGCTTTGGTAGCTTCGCCTTCCTGCGTCGCCATCTTCCCTTGTCTCTATCGCGCACACCACCACTCCGATGGCTGGCAAACTACGCCCCGCATCGCGAGAGCTCAGTTGTAGCGTCATTGCAGTGACGTGTGTCTTCTGGGGAGTGATGAAAACTATGAGGCTTATAAATATTGCAAGCTGCTTCTTGTGACAAGGCTGATGAAAACGGCACGAAACAATGTGCTTAGTCATAATGGTATATACTATCTATGGAATAAATGCAAGTAGGCCAATACAGCTTTTCAGAGAAAAATACTGCACTGCATTTTTTTTTCATGATTCTTTTTTTTAACAGTGCTAGAACACTAGGAATTTGCTCTTTCTCCTACAATTACAATTCTACCATCATTGTAATTCATTGTTGTTATAATCTAACTAAATAATAACACTCTGGCAGGGCCATTTTGCTGTTTTCTTGAATGCACGAGTTTTTTTTCACTGAAGGCATTCAAACTTGTTTTTGTTGATTTATCAGCAAAGGAGGAGATAAAGAGTATATTAATAAATAAGCATACATCATGCATAGCCTACACATTTGCTGCATGTTCCTTAATTGACATGATTTTTTAATGTCTTTACGCCATATGACCCTTTCCTAAGACCCTTAATTCTGATAAAGATAAACTCTTAATAAAAAAAACGCCCCCCGACACAGATTCTTTATAACCTCCCTAGACACTATGTTACATTAAGTTTTCCATTCCGGATCAAGGCGTAGCATCTTAAGACTACATGCATATTGTGAACATGAGCACATTTTTTATCATTCTGCCATCCCCAGGACAATTGTACAGATGTTTTTTTTAAAGAACAGATATTTGCACACATGTATTTATCTTTTTTCATCTACATTTTGTATATATTCTTCGCTACTTATTGCTACTTAAGTTTATTCTATGCAACAACAGACCAATGCAAATTCCTTGTATGTTTAAACTACCTGGAATTGGACCTACTTCGGATTGAAAATATGAAGTGCAATGAAGCTAGTTTTGCGAATATAGTAAATAGTCGATATTCATGATACATTACTACTTGCTGTAGTTTGGTCTGGCTTTGAGATTAATGTTACATGTAAAGACAAATAAACTCAATCTCTTGTACTGGAAAATCAATTTTATTAGTAGGCTTCCCTTTGGCACATAGCTTACTACTGTGGTAACACCAGAACCTTACAGATTTGCGTTTTTGTTTTTTTAAAGAAAAGGAGAACACAAAAAAAATGCTAATGACATTCCCTGAAAACGAATCCAAAGGAATAATTAAATTTCTTATGTAAACTTTAGATGATGAGAATAGTTTTTAGCGGTAACATACAGTATCTCACAAAAGTGAGTACACCCCTCACATTTCTTCAAATATTTAATTATATATTTTCATGGGACAACACTGAAGAAATGACACTTTGACACAATGTAAAGTAGTCAGTGTACAGCTTGTATAACAGAGTAAATACTGTCACACAGCCATTAATATCTAAAGTGCTGGCAACAAAAGTGAGTACACCCCTAAGTGAAAATGTCCAAATTGGGCCCAAAGTGTTAATATTTGGAGTGGCCACTATATTTTTCCAGCACTGACTTAACCCTCTTTGGGCATGGAGTTCACCAGAGCTTCACAGGTTGCCACTGGAATCCTCTTCCACTCATTCATGACGACATCAAGGAGCAGGTGGAAATTAGAGACCTTACGCTCCTCCACCTTCCGTTTGAGGATGCCCCAAAGATGCTTAATAGGGTTTAGGTCTGGAGACACGCTTGGCCAGTCCATCACCTTTACCGTCAGCTTTTTTAGCAAGGCAGTGGTCGTTTGGAGGTGTGTTTGGGGTCGTTATCATGTTGCAACACTGCCCTGCGGCCCAGTTTACAAAGGGAGGGGATCATGCTCTGCTTCAGTATGGCACAGTACATGTTGGCATTCAGTGAACTGTAGTTCCCCAGTGCTGGCAGCACTCATTTAGCCCCAGACCTTGACACTCCAACCACCATGCTTGACTATAGGCAAGACACACTTTCCTTTGTACTCCTCACCTGGTTGCCGCCCCATACACTTGACACCATCTGAACCAAATAAGTTTATCTTGGTCTCAGCAGACCACAGGACATGGTTGCAGTAATCCATGTCCTTAGTCTGCTTGTCTTCAGAAAACTGTTTGCAGGCTTTCTTTTGCATCATCTTTAGAAGAGGCTTCCTTCTGTGATGACAGCCATGCAGACGAGTATGATGCAGAGTGCGGCGTATGGTCTGAGCACTGACAGGTTGATCCCCACCCCTTCAAGACCTTCAGCAATGCTGGCAGTATTCATAATTCTATTTTCCAAAGCCAACCTCTGGATATGACCCTGAGCAAGTGCACTCAACCTTCGTAAGCTGGGCTGCAGAGCAGTATTGCAACATGATAACGACCCCAAACACACCTCCAAGATGACCACTACCTTGCTACAGAAGTTGAGGGTAAAGGTTATGGCCTGACCAAGCATTTATCCAGACCTAAACCCTATGCATCTTTGGGGCATCCTCAAACAGGAGGTGGAGGAGTGCAAGGTCTCTATTATCCACCAGCTCTGTGATGTCATCATGAAAGAGTGTAAGAAGATTCCAGTGGCAACCTGTGAAGCTTTGGTGAACTCCATGCCTAAGAGGGTTAAGGCAGTGCTGGGAAATAATGGTGGCCACACAAAATATTGACACTTTGGGCGCAATTTGGACATTTTCACTTAGGGGTGTACTCACTTTTGTTGCCAGCACTTTAGACATTAATGGCTGTGTTGAGTTATTTTGAGGGAACAGTAAATTAACACTGTTATTCAAGCTGTACACTGACTACTTTACATTTTATCAAAGTGTAATTTATTTAGTGTTGTCCCATGAAGAGATATAATGAAATATTTGAAAAAATGTGAGGGGTGTACTCACTTTTGTGAGATACTGTAAATCAACCATAAATAACAAATAGCAAATTAATTTTTTCCCCCATTTTATTATAATGGAGAGAAAGGCGGTTAACCGGAGAGATGCAGCTGTTTTCCGTTTTGATGACTCAGACTGAACAAAGATAATGCACTGTACTATTTAAACAACATTTTAGCACAATTTAAAATTGATACGCAGTTAAAGATTGATATCACGAGACACATCGAGTTTTCCAGTATCCACTCTCTTTATTTATTGGATTTTTCTTAAATGTTTTTCATTTATTTGTGTACAGGAGGGCTCTGTTTACGTTATGTAGATACATTTAAGAGGTCAAATTGAGCCTTATCATTTCAAATTGCAGTGCAGAGAATTACATTTTTTAAAAGATGCCTTCATTCAGAAAAAAATAAAGGGTGATTACATCTTAAAGCAACTTGGAAAGTTAAAGGTTGGACTGTTTTAAACATTACATACAAAAACAAAAGACAAGTTAGGAATTTATAAGTTTTTAAAAATAAATCTATACCCTTGCATATAATCTTTCACGCCCCCTTACCCTAAATACAACTTTAAAAGCTGTATTTAGGATACTGTTGGTGGGGTCTTTTTGCCTCTTCAATTGTGAATTTACTGTCTTTCAAGCATTAGTGAAAAATGGTTGCAGGAGAAGACATGTGTCCAGCTTGACTAAATTGTAGACGTCATGTTAGTCAGAATACAAGGTACAATGGCACTTTTTATTTTAGTGTCAAAGTTTTTATGGGGTAAGTTGTCCAACCGTTGGTCCACTAAACAATGTTCAGTCTTCAAAAAAGAGCTACGACTACTAACTAATAGAAACTAAATGAGCAGAGGGATGATTTTGTCGTAACTGTTGATGCAGTAAATAACTCTAAATACTCCCATCTAGATAAAGATTGGGAGCCACAAGTACTGCTAAAGAAAGAAAAATAAATTTAACAGATGTGCATGAACTTAAGGACTACATATTGACCCTCAATTTGCTGCCTTATATGCAACAAAAAACCCTCTCCTTTATCAAGCCTTGTTTTTGTGAGCTCCTCTTGTGATTATCCTGTCTCATAATCATATCCAGCAAGAGCTGTATTTCCTGACATTCATTTAATCAGGTTGAACTGGCAATGTTGAGACAGAGAACTAAAACCTTTAGCAAGGCTCTTTAGATCATGCCTTCCAGAGAAGCATAAAACAAAAAACGAAATTTTGTTTGTTAGAATAACTGACGTCCCACAGTCTCTGACTGGTGAACACAACAGCTTGAGGTTGAAGCTCAAATGTCGTGGCAGAAACAGCCTGCCGCCTTTTGTTACGACATAAACCTACATCTCATCTAAACCAAAATCCTCCTCAGGAAAGTCTCCCACAGTCACACTCAAGGGCTTCACAAATCCACCATATTTGTTCTCGCATTCAAAGTACTGCTTCCCTTCAACCCTGCGGAAACATAATTTGAAAAAGGCAGGGTTCAAAAATCAAAGCAAAATCAACATGATGAGCACTGTTCATTGCGAATGCAAAAAAGAAAATAGAAAGATGGTGCTCTTACGTTCCGTTGTGCTTTCCCTGGGGCTCGTCGTACTTTACACCCACCCAGTAGCCTGACTTGAACTCTGCTGTACCTGCAATGAATGTAACAACATTGTTCTTTAAGCCAGGCACGTCCAGTATTACTGTTGTTTGCTTTGTCATGAATAACAATTATTATAAAGTTATTAACTTGTATTGACTAGTTGTAAGTGAGCTTATATATATTTCTCTACTGTTCTGTTGGTTATATGTAAAATCAGGGATGAATCCCATGATGTAAAGTAATTGCAAGCCATCTTAATGCTATCTACAGCAAGCAACAAAAAGAAGAGGAGGATCTGATCTATATCTGTTCCTTTTTCATTCATGTGGACTTTAACAGTCAGAATTTACAATTTATTACAACCACATGGCTTGCAATAAATAACAATAACGTCTGCTACATTGTTGTAGACCAATGTTCAAACCAAAGAAAACCATTTTGGCAAGGTTTATCCACACTTACCAACATACATGACTGTGCCAAGCTTTGTGGGTTGTCCAGGGACCTGCACTTGGCATCGGTTACCAGCAGAAATGGCATCAGCAGCCGCTTTCTGTTTCTCCTCCAGAGCAGCAAGCTCAGCTTTCTTCTTGGCCTTTTCTTCCTCGTTAAAGTGACCAACACGGTTTTTCTTCATGAATGACCTTGCTGAATCTGAAGGAAAGAAAGATAGGTTGTACTTAATGCTAGATATTTCAAAACAGACTGTAAATCATGCAGAACATCCTCTATCAATACTAATTTATACCACTTGATCCAGTGGTTAAGAGTTTATTTTCAGTTGATTGACCTAATTATCAACCAATCAATTCGGCTAATGTTGTATCCATTGATCATGCAATAGCCCCATTAGGTAATAAAATGATGGAATATATCTTGTTTCTTAAATACCAAAAGCACGATGGAAAAAAGTGTAGGCAATGAATTTAAGATAAGTCTAAATGTGTCAGATTGTACCTGTTCTCTTCTCATAAGCTTCATCTGGGAGTTCAAACTTCTCCACTTTGGAAACATCATCAAACTCGCCCATCTGACTTCCACTTTTATCAATAACCTGTGGCATTACAGGATGAGATAAAGGCACATAAAAAAAATCACAAGTAGTTCTGCATGTTTTAGCCAATACCTGCAAATAGCTTAAGCCTAAAAACAAGCAATGTTTTTATAACAGTTTATAAGCTTAATTTCGTTAACATTACATACACCAAGAACCAGTCAACAGATCATGGTTCTTATTTTCAAAACAGTTCATAAATGCGATACTGCAAACTCTGGACACTGAAGTGGACTCCAGGTACTTGTCTCGAGTTAACGTGTAATTTCACAAAGGTGGTTGTGCAAATCTGTTTTTCCCTGCATAATGAGAGAATTGGATTAGGAACCAAAGCTGTTGCTACTTGCTACCTGAACTTCACTACAATTTGACAGTTTTCTGGGCAGCTATATTGAAAAGGGCGTCTGGCTACACACGTGTATTCTGCAGTCATCATCCACAGGAAAGGAACCCAGCAAAGCTTCATTGTCGTCCATTTTCTGCAAGAAGTCGTCAGAGACACTGAACAACTCCAGGTCCATACCGGAGGCAGCTACACCCACAACCATCTCCAACTTTCCCTAATTATAATACAAAACAAAGTGCAAGACAAGTTGTCAGGTATCTTGTAACATGTGGAAAGCAGACATGAAAAAATTATAGTAATAAAAAGTGTAATGTGTTATGTGTGTTAGAGCCCATCAGTGCAGCCTATGTGTAGCTCTTCTGAGGAGCATAATGCACGATAAACTGCAGGAGACTCACCTTCAGTTCTGCTATAGCAATCCCTCTATTTAACCTGCGCTTCGACTCAAAGGAGGAGATGGTGCTGGTTAGGCGCACGTTCACAGTGGGGTTGGTAACTACTGTCAATCCGCCGTCCATTATGCCGATGGTATGAACTCAGCTAATGGTCAAACACTGAATATAAAGGACAAACAACCGGACATTTGACAACCGGACTGAAACTGATGCAAACAAACATTGCAAACTAGTAATTCCACGCTGTACCAACGCAGGGTTAGGAATATAAATACCTGGCAGTGAGAACACTGTGATGGAAGCTATTTCCTTCCAATACAATTCGGATGAAATGGTGTGAGGACTAATAGATACACCTTAGCTTCTACCCAGTCATACTTAGCTATCCAGTTGTTTCCCTAACCGTTAATAACTCACCATCAAGCTTTTCTCACTTTAAAAACACGTTCTATTGACATGATGGTTAACTGGGAGAAGTGCCCTCCGTTCTCTCTCACGTTTACACACTTTATGAACTGTGATCATTCAAGTTTCATCTCACATTATTTTAGCTAGCTAGCTTGTCTAGCCACAGACTGCGTTCACGCTAGCGGTTTGGATGTCACGTTGGAAACAATGAGACGGTAGTGTTGCCATGGATACTTACAAACGTGCACTTCTTTTCTAGTGATGTTACGCTCGAAGCAGACCACCACACAAACCCAGTCAGTATCTACTTTTTCAAACACACATGTATGCTTTTGGAGCTATATATTTTGATGCGTTTACTTCGGCACGCCAAGAGTCACGTGACAACGCCCGGCCCGAACCAACCCACCGCGTTACGTCACAAATCCGCCCCGCTCTGGAACATTCTACCCACCACCAGACCTATTATAAAGTCAAAGTCCAAAGTATTTCTATGGCACATTTAAAAACAACATCAGTTGACCAAAGTGCTGTACAAGATACAATACAAAATAACATATAAGATACATGAAAAAAAGCACCAGACAGGTAAATGAATTCAACCTGATTCTATGAAGGTATTATTGTAGCATAAGGTATTATTGTAGCATAAGTCTTTAGCACATGTAACTGCAGATTTCGAATGCGTAAACTGAAGTCACAAATGTGTAACAGTAGATTTGAAGTCGTAAATATTTGTTTTGCATGTGTACTCCAAAGTCACAAATGTGTAACAGTAAATTTGAAGTCGTAAATATTTTTTCTACCATTGTGGACACAAAATAGGGGCTACGAGTTCACAAATCGTTGTTACGGGTGCACAAATCCTATCCTGTGCATCGCAACTTCAAAGAGTCATGCGCTTGACACTTTTGCTACAAACATTGCAGCACAGTTGGTGCAAAACACATTTGCACACCCGTGTTTCATAATGTGAGAACATGCCCCCAATTTGTGCATTCGTAAACCCAAATGTGAACTAACGCATCAGAAGTTGCACATCTGTGAAAAATGTCCTCTCAAATAAAATGATATCGAGCACAGCATTTTAATGAGCGAGCACAAATCGATGATACAACTGCTCAAATCTGTTCCTACAAGTCTCAGCTGAGGGTTTTCTCTGCTCGAATCTGCTCCTGCAAGTCTCGGCTGTGGGTTTTTTTGCAGGTAGATTTGCACCACGCCCAGGTGGTAAATGTGGTGCAAAAGTGTTTCGTATGCGTAGAACAGATTTGTATCCGTAGAAGGTGGGCGGGACAACATTGTCGTATCATCCAATGAAAGCGCCGGTTGGGACACGTGACGTCAACATGTGAACAGACTGAGGTAAAGCCTGTTTCCGTTGTCTCCCTCATATGTCCATGGCTGGTCCATGGTCGTCTCTTTTCACCAGAAAATGTAGGAAATGTAATAATAAGGGAATTGAATAAGAGGGAACTACAGCGGAGCCTTATGCCAGTAGTGAAAGTCATAAACAAGTTTACTTTAGCAGATATAAGGGCCAGCGTCGACGTCAGTTAACGTCTGCTGTGTGATTGGCACTGGTGTAACTGTTTAAACCTGCTGTTTTTCTCTTTAAAACCTTTACATTTTAATAAAAGTAGTCTTATTAAATAGAGAATGAATTTCCATATATATATATTTTTAACCTTTATTTATACAGGTATATCCCATTGAGTCCGAAGACTCTTTTGCAAGGGAGACCTGTTCCCATTTACACGTTACCATTCACACACATTCATACACCGATAGCAGGCTAACTATCGACAATAGTTTATTGTCCCGCAGCCGCTGTCAAGGCTCCTGGCTGTTAAAACTATCTATGGTTAAAACACACCACACGCAGCGGGTGAGGAGGACGTTGCAGGCATTGAGGACCAAAGTAAATAAAGTAGGCCTACATATCTTGCTGCAGAGTATTCAGTATCTAAATCCAGAAATATGCTTATAAATCATACACTTAGTCTTCTAAATGTAGTAAGCTTAATTAATTTAAACGTGTGAATAGTGAAGTGAATAAGTAACCTACTCTACAAGGCAATAGAAAAGTATAGAGGACACATTAAAACTGAATTGGAATAATTGTTCCTCTATCTCACATTTTCCATGTGAAATTATCACTACTTGTATCACAAACTGATAATTAGATGATCAGGTTTAACTGTGTGCTTATCCCCAGACAGTTCTGCTATACACCTTACCTCATGTGACGTGTCCAGAAGAACAGGGTACAAAGCTTCATATAACCTCATTTCAGTGATTACTTTAATTAATCACAAAGTGTCACACCATAACATTTTATGCAGTTTAGAACATGTTAATTCAGATCACGTGCTGCATTAATAAGTAGGTCTGCATGCTGCTAAAGCAAGACTAATAAATGCCCTATATCAATTATATTTATGATTTGCAGTTATCACATCAAAGCACAATCAGTACAAATGTATAGTAAAAGCTTACCCCACAAACAAATCACAAGATTTGGACTTTTTAAAATATTTGTGGATTTACTAAACATATACATACGGTCAAAATGAAAAATACAAATCAACCAGTTTAAAACTATAATGCACTCACAATTGCATACCTCCAAGTAAAGTTTTGTATGGCGTTATTTTATTAAGAGAAAATGAACAAAATACCCAAAATGCTCTGGCATGTGCCGGAACAAGACTTTATAAAACAAAACATAAAACTAGTAACTTAGTCCTTGGTCTGTAGCCCAACTGTTTACCATATTTAATCAAAATCTCCCCTACCTTTTTAATATGTCAAACAAATAAACATGACTGAGTATGTCACCTCATTTACTGCAATCAATATGATTATGAATTGAGTATGATCTGACTTTGTCTAGATTTATAATAATCACAATCTAAAAATTGAAAACAAATTGTGTGTAGAGTGTAGAGTCAGACTGATGTGCTGTGACTGCCAGGTGAGTTCCACGCTGCTCCATCTTCGGAGATCTTCTCAAGGCAGCAGGAGCAGTGAAGTCTTCAGTTATCTGGAGTGTCCTTCCCTCAGCAATGCATACACTGGGGACGGAAACAATTGTTAGATCCCATTAGTGATGTTATAGTAAACACATGACGGATAATAGTTAGGACTGACTGTAGCTGCTCACTGTACAATGGCTTCTCCCTGACAGGGTGGAAATCCCAGACACTTGTGCAGGCCTTGTGCAGGACAGCCAAGATGAGTCTGTGGAAAAGCAGATTGTGCCATTCAGATGTTAAGATAATGTTAAGATTTATAAAATAAATAAAATACATGTAGGTTCGAGTTGATGAAGAACACAAAGCTAAAAACTAATCAATATAGTTTATTATAACAGCCCTGCAATTCATTCTCTTCGTGGGGGGTATCTTGTCATTAGTGACTTTTAAAATTAGTTGTAAATGGTTTTTTTCAGGCTGGAAAAACAGATATAAGATATGATTTAAACACGATGGAGCTGCACAATTAAAAAAAAAATCCTTTGCATAATGGGACGCTTGTCTACCTGTTTTTATTCAGAAACAGCAACATGATGTTGAGACGGGCTGAGCAGAATAGTATACTGCTCACATGTGTTTATTTGGATCTTCATAGCCACTATTAAGACAGAAAACGCTCTATATGAGGTCGACACATGCTAACATTACATCCTGATGTAAAACTAGTAGGCTATGTATGAAGGTGCCGATGTCCCAGAAAAGCAGATACGCTGATTATTATTATAGCAACGAGACTCCAGTATTCAGCTGACTCATATTTCCCTGGCTAGCGCCGGGATTATTTTAACTGATTAACGGAAGGATTCATTGGTCAGCCTTCTTATTTTACGTTAACAGTTAATTATTAACATCCTTAGAAGTGACCAAATGCCTTAAAAAACGGTACATCCTTTAAAAGAATATGCTAACGAACATTAGCTGTTATACCCATTATGACTTGTTAGCTAGTGGTTAGCTATGCTGCCTGCAATACATTATAACCACACGTTGCTTCTCATCATTGAACGTATTATACCGACCAACTTTGAAGTTTAAAAACATAAGAAAACCAGACTTACAGTTCATAGTTTCCGTGGTATGAATCTCTGATGGCCCCGTGTCCTGTAGGCTCTAGCTAAACCCTAGGTCTGTGTTCGTGACCGTCAGTCCAGACACTGCTGTGGCTCTGGACAGAGATTGTGAAGCAGCTCAACTGTTTATTAAACCACCGCAGGTCCTGGTGTTTAATGGGTATCCCCTCCTCAACTTCACCGTGTCACATAATAAGCCTCCTGTCCTGTCTAAAATGATCGGGAAACCACCTCAAAGCTAGCTAACGCGGCTTATTTACTGTTACAGACACCTTGGACTACTTTTCCTCAAAGGCTGGAGTACATATAATATAATTCTCCATTACTTAAAAAATGCTATGTAAAACTACAGAAAAAGAGTTCAATTCACTACTACCTACTACTTCGCATTAGTTTGATAGTTGTTGTTGCTCATTTAGTCATTTCCTACAATTTCTGGTGAAAAGGGACGAAGGAAAAAGGCTTTTCCTCCGTTTGTTCACATGCTGACGTCACGTGTCCCAACCGGCGCTTTCATTGGATGATGCGACAATGTTGTCCCGCCCACCTTCTACGGATACAAATCTGTTCTACGCATACGAAACACTTTTGCACCACATTTACCACCTGGGCGTGGTGCAAATCTACCTGCAAAAAAACCCACAGCCGAGACTTGCAGGAGCAGATTCGAGCAGAGAAAACCCTCAGCTGAGACTTGTAGGAACAGATTTGAGCAGTTGTATCATCGATTTGTGCTCGCTCATTAAAATGCTGTGCTCGATATCATTTTATTTGAGAGGACATTTTTCACAGATGTGCAACTTCTGATGCGTTAGTTCACATTTGGGTTTACGAATGCACAAATTGGGGGCATGTTCTCACATTATGAAACACGGGTGTGCAAATGTGTTTTGCACCAACTGTGCTGCAATGTTTGTAGCAAAAGTGTCAAGCGCATGACTCTTTGAAGTTGCGATGCACAGGATAGGATTTGTGCACCCGTAACAACGATTTGTGAACTCGTAGCCCCTATTTTGTGTCCACAATGGTAGAAAAAATATTTACAACTTCAAATTTACTGTTACACATTTGTGACTTTGGAGTACACATGCAAAACAAATATTTACGACTTCAAATCTACTGTTACACATTTGTGACTTCAGTTTACGCATTCAAAATCTGCAGTTACACGTGCTAAAGACTTATGCTACAATAATACCTTCATATGATTCAACCAATAATGTTGCGATTCGAAGAGAAAGGGGCCGCCATACCGCCTACTACTCGTAGACTGACACGACCAACAACCAATCACCAGACAGGAGTGAATGAGAGTGATGAAATAACCACATAGTGGCGCTATACACAAGTTTAACCCAACCGTTTTATAGGCTATCTAGTTTAAACATGAAAACTGAAAAAACTTTATTTTTATAAGGAACATTTTAAATATGTTATTTTTTGGAAGATAATGATTATGTGTAATAATAATAAAAAAAAAACATACTTACATATTTCCAACATTATTTTGGATTACTCTATCACTGTTGCATATGGCATTACACCACAGGCTTAAGTAGCCTATATTGTGTGTAACAAAATCCTAATGTTTATTCTGTCATTTGTACATTTTCCATGAAGAAATTATGTTTTCCATGAAGGAAAACCTTTTCTTTTATCGTGGTTTGAGCATGGTGTGGGCAGAAAAGGAAGATCAAAGAAGGTAGAGCTATAACCCCAGACGGAGAGGAGTGAATAGGGGCTGAGACAAGCCCGCACTCCCATGGTGAAGATTTACATTCCTGTGGTATCTGATGGAGATGGAGGTCTGTTATCCTCATTGACACCTTCATCAGCAGGTCATGCACAAATACCTTTTATATACTATCTATGACAAATACATGTGACACACACATACATCTTGTTATATCATAAAGGAAATGCTAATTTCTCCACACAGTTTCTCGTTAATGTAAGTTTTCTGTTTAGAAGCCTACTTGAAATTATCAGTTAATTCTTATATATTTAATGCAGAGAAGTTGCAAAGAGGCATTGACTACCTCTAAATTGATGCTCTCTCCTTTTAACATGCATGAAGCATGCCTGTTGTAATAACCCAACGTCCCAACGGCTATACCTGCTGTGTTAGTGAAATGTGTGTGTGTTTGAACTGACAGTATTTGCATTAGAGAACCACCTCAGCCATAGACGGATTATGAGTTAATGGGCCCCTGGGCACAAACTCTTAAAGGGCCCCCCACTCCTCCCTATCCAGTCAGGTACATTGACTTTTCCGCACAGATACATACAATTAATGGCAACAACATATTAGGAAGTCAGTGTTTCCCACAGGAAAATGCATCAATCTGGTGCACTTTGAGAGGAAATTTTAGAGGCTATATCAAATTCTGAGATGCATAAGGAACATTATTTTTCAGATTTTTCTTAAACAGGCAGCACTCTTTACTCTGCAACTGTAAAAACAGTACAGTAGATTGGTCTGCAGACCTGTAATATGATGGAGGGGCCCATTTCAACCAATAAAGGGTGGATAGCTACTTTTTATGAACAATTTAGAATTCATACATAGAAAGCTTATTTCTGTATGTGTCAGGGGGCCTTCAAGGCCCCTCATGGAGCCCCTACAGAGCTACTAATGCTGTTCTTTTTAACTTGCTTTTGTATTTCTCCCCTACTAGTTGAGGGGCCCATGATGATTTCTATCTTGTTAAATTTGAATGAGTATCTTTATATTTAGGCTATTCCTTTTTGGACCCTGTTATTGACATGAGTGACTGAGCTCTTTGACTATGCGACATCAAAAGTTACTATCAGTATCTCTGGCATAGGGCCCCCCTGAGCCCTTGGGCCCCTGGGCCTGTGCCCGTGCAGTAATCCACCCCTGACCTCAGCCACACCAAACCATGGGATCCGGGATGACAAGTCTAACCTGTACAAACACTGACTTGCAAAACCCTTATTAATCACACATAATTTATTTGTGTTATTATTTTTTAAAACAAATATCATAAGTCACCTACTGAAAACTCAAATAGAAATTCTACCTGGAACGGTGTCATTTTCCTTTAAAAAGGAACCATAGATCTTGATATAAACAGTTTTATGTGGCAAATAATGAAAGTAGGATAAAATTATTATAGAGTTACTGTTTAACCAGTATAGATATGGGCTGAGATAATGTAGCGGGATTAAAACATCGAGTCAGTGAACTAATTAGTTAATTGAAAGAAAATGAATTTGTGTCTCTTTAGATTCTCACTTAATTATTAATTTTTCTCACTGGTTCGCAGCTCTGGAAAATAACAGTTGGTTGCATTGCTACATTCTTATTAGCCTACTAGCATATATTTGTATTTCACTTGAGTATAATACATGCTGACTCAACTAGGTCTATATTTCAAAGGAAAACATTAACATTAGGCCTATACTATACACTATTATCATTATTCGCTTCATCTCCACCGTTACAACATTAAAATGCTGCCTGCACAATAATGCTTCACTAATAATCCAATAATATGACAAACTGTCAGGGACGTACCTAGGCCTATTGCTACTTTTATTTAAGGCTCCAATCAACAATGACTTCCTTTATCAATTCATCAGTCTATTACTTTTCAGAAGTTCTGACTTCTGTCAAAATGTGTCCAGTGGTTTCTATTCGGGGGAAAGGCGAAACCAGAGGACGTTTGTCATTTTATCATGAAATGTGACTAATATGATTAATTGGTTATGAAAGTAGCCTAAATTGATAATTACACAGGTTCCGCTCTCACTTAGTGGAAAAAAAAACTGAAATTGAAAACTTTTTCCATTCACACAAGTCACAAATGAAATTTCAGTTTTATCAAAGCAAAAATCAAATTTTGAAGATAATTGTTAGTGCTACAGTTGTATAGGTCTACCCCTATAGGAGGCAAATATGTTAATTTCTGAATAAAAATAATTTTTCAACAAAGAGAGTGCGTTTATTTAGAAAATGGGCGTGGTCGCTGGGAACTCGCAGGCACATTCATGGTTTGGTCGACTGGCGAAGAGTGGGAGCGAGCGTTGCGCTGAGGGAGGGAGGGAGAGGAGGAGGAACTACTGGAGGAAAAAAAGTTAAAGTAAAAATGGCTTCCTTGTCTTTGGAGTCTGCAGAACAATCTGAGAACAGCCCAGAGGAGCCAACGGCAACGGACACCAAAGACGAGCAAGACCCGCTCCAGGTTTCGGAACAATTACTACAGAGTTTCCAAAAGTCGGCTCTGAGTTTTTCCACTGACCAAGTATCATGTCTGTGCGAGGCCCTTCTGCAGGCGGGCAATGTGGATCGCCTGTGGAGATTTCTATCCACCATACCTCCTTCGTCCGAGCTGCTACGTGGCAACGAGACCCTGCTGAAGGCCCAAGCACTGGTGGCTTTCCATCGGGAAGAATTCAAGGACCTGTACGCTCTCCTGGAGAGCCACGACTTCCACACGTCTAACCATGGGTTCCTGCAGGACCTCTACCTGAAAGCCCGCTACAAAGAGGCGGAGAGGTCCCGCGGCCGCAGCCTGGGCGCAGTGGACAAGTACCGGCTCAGGAAGAAGTTCCCGCTGCCCAAAACTATCTGGGACGGAGAGGAGACCGTGTACTGCTTCAAAGAGAAGTCCCGAAATGCCCTAAAGGAGTGCTATAAGAGCAACAGGTACCCCACTCCGGACGAGAAGAAAAACCTGGCCCAAGTCACCGGACTGTCCCTCACACAGGTCAGCAACTGGTTTAAGAACCGCAGGCAGAGGGACAGGACTCCGTCCGGGACTCACAGCAAAAGGTAAGATTATAACAACACTGGAAACACATGTTGCACGTATGGTAGGCTATATAATCATCTAGTCTTTATGCATTGATCGTGGTTAAAATCAAAAGTCATTATCCAGGCAACAACTGTCCTAACTTTCTTAGTTTTATTTGAGAGTGGCTTGTTATGTGTTTTTTAATGACCGCAATGGTCACTCAAGAATAGGCTACTCACTATACCGAGCAGACCAAACCTTCATGGTAAACAAAGACCTATAGGCCTTCAGAGGGCAGCACAGGAAAAGTAGCCTATGTACACATGTCAGTGTTTCTGTGAAGTTCAGTGCAAAACTAAGGACAAAACCATGTACTATCTATGGACAAAACATATCCCATCAAGTGAGAAGGATTGGCTTTTGACAGCAGTTAAGCCACACAGGTCTGAGACCCAGGAGCATGTTGCTTTGTTATGAAATGTGAGATCCACCAGGGCTCAAGTTTCCTGAAACCCTGCACCGCTGCCTAGGGCCTGCAGGGCGAATGAGGTTAGACTAAAAACGAGGAACGGCGAGGGAGATGGTAAACGGAGGGGGGAAAAATCCTCAAGTTTCTGTCTTTCACACAGAATGAAATCTCAGAGTTTTAAAGACACTGCTTCACCAAACAAAAGAAAGGGGGATGAAGATAAGAGAGAATACAGCAGGCTTATCTTATCAGAAGCTTTGTGGTGGTCCAGCAGACACTCACTTACCCTGTATGGTCGACCAAGGCTGCACATATTAACCAAGTGCAGGCTCTGAACCAGATCCAGCTTCCTGTCTAAACAAGGAGACATCTGCAGATATACTGATCAACTGCAGGATATGGTTGGATTTGTAGATAGGTTGGAAAAGATTGTTTGAAAGACTTGAATCTAAACATACAATTTGTAAAATTGATGGCTGACTGATTGATGTTCTCATGAAAATGTTGCTTTATTTTGTCAGATATATTGTCACAAATGAATGACCTATGTCATTTGCCTTATACAACGGAAACAAGGCATTTGTGTAAACAGTGAAAATGTTTCAGAGTTGTTAAAAAACAACAACTATTAACTGACATAAAAAAGTCACCCTAAAATTTTGATAAATTGTAAAGTCACCAAAGGAACAGTTTTAGTACCATTACAAACTGTCCAGGGAGGATATTCTTTTGTCATTTTGTACACCAGAAATGTATATGTACAATAACTTTAAATGTCCTACAGCGATTACATTCATGAGGTGGGTGTGGTTGTGAGAAAAAAAAAATTTAGAATATTTTTTTTGTGGCCTAAAGGTCGTTGCTGCAAGACACTTTAACACTGAAATAAGTTAACATATCCTCTTTTAAACGATTGTAAATGCATTTTAAAATTGTATTCTTTGTTCAGCGTATTTCACACATGCTGGAAAGTGGTTAACCTTAAGCAAAGTATTTCGATATTATTGGCAAAACAAAAACCAAGCTTCAAATCACACTGAGACTGAGCCACAAAATCAAAGTAAAAAGTTGGTGTTCAAACAACCAGATGCAATCATGAAAGATAATGATGCGTTTTAATCTAATTGAATTTTCTTGATCATTTATCAGACTTTTAATTATTTTGGTTAATAATTAAAAAGAAATCTGAACATAAATAAGTAACAATGCCCAATCCAGTGAGACGTGTGAGTCTCCAAAACATGGTGTCAACCATGTTGTACAGCCAGTTGGCAAACATAATGAAGCAACAATAAAACTCACTTGTGGCGCAAGCTCTAAGCACTTAAAGGATTATAGAAAATGCCAAAGGGAATCAAGTGCTTGTGTTTATGCGTTTTAAGTTGAGCAAGCAGTGTTAAAGCCTATAGTACTCAATCTTTTAAAATCGCACACATTTCCCTTTTTATCTGACCTGTTTGTTTAATTTTCCAGTGAGTCTGATGGGAACCACAGCAGTGATGACGAGGCCATACCAATGGACGACTCCCCTGAAAAACTAGACAAGACTGCCGGCTCCACGGCCTCCATCATCTCCCTCTCTGCTGTCTCCGGTAGCACGAGAGGCCAGCTCATCCTCAACGGTTCTGGTGGCTTCCTTGCTTCTCAGTCATTACTTCTCAATGGGAACTCCTTGATATCCGGCGCCATAATAAACGGGCTAAGCTTGGGCGATTGCCAGACAGTCACACTGAGTCCTGTTGCAACCAACTCTCCTTTGATACTGAATGGGGCTCAGGTCATAACCAAACCTAGTGTCAGTGTACAGCAGCAAGCAGTTCCTGTGGCCGAGCAGTCGGCTTCAGCCATGGTGGCCAAACCAAGCAATCTTCCCTCAGTCGTTCTCAGCACTAACACCACATCGTCCTCAAACCCTCCGTCCATCATCTCTCTTCCTCTGCACATCAAGACAGACGCCCACAATGCAATGGATTTCATCTGCGTCCCCGATTTAGAGAGCGGCAGCCAGACTGTATCTTCCTCCTCTTCATCTTTATCCCCCTCGTCACCAACTCCGACTAGTCTCCCTTCACTAGTCCTAACACAAAACACCCAACACCAGGAGGCCCTCACCATTCCTGCCTCCATGTCAGTAATCTCCAGCTCTTCTATGCCTTTCTCCAGTCAGCAAGGGGAGTATGTTGTCTTTGCCACTGCTGGCTCCCATTTACACCCTTCAAGCTCTGTGGTTTCCTCCAGCAACTGCACCCCTCAGGTCTTCTCTCTGCCCCAGGTCGTGCCCTCCATCCAGGGCATACCGGTGTCCCAGCTGGTCCAGCAGCACTCTTCAGGAGCCCAGGTGTCCCAGTGCCCTCAGTTGGTCCCTGTATCCCCCCTCACCTCACCAGCTTCTCAGTTCCAAAGCTCCCAGACAATGAACAGCATCGGCAGCCGACTGGTGCAACACCAGCTGCAGGATGCTTCGACAACTCTGTCCGAAGGCGCCACAACCATAGTCTCTATCTCACAGCTGAACAATGGTCAGCTCGCTCAGCGAACAGTACACCAGCTTGGAGACCAAAGCACAAACTCCACACAAAGCAAAATCCACGTCCCACAGGTTATTTCCATCTCCTCTCCGACCCAAGTAGTCCAGGTCCCCCAGACCAAAGGCAGCTCTCCAGCCCAGTTAGTCCCCCTCTCCATGCCTCAGCTGGTCCCGGTGTCCCCCATTCAAACCTCTTCCACCATCTCATTTCCTCAAGTGGTACCGGCCAGTCCTTCGCTCTCCATCCCCTCTGCCGGACTGCCCTTACAGATCCTGACTTCAGCTCCTGTGAATGCTGGGGTGGCACAGGGTCCAATCAGGATAAACCAGCTGAGACCCTTTCAGAGTGTGGGGCCCCCAACCAGCATAGCCCCTGGTGTGCAGCTCCTCAACTCTGGGATCATTCAGCTGCCCTCAGCTCCTCAAGGTACATTTAATCTTATTAGACATTTGCAGATGTAGCATGTATTTGTGTGTTTTTTGATCATATAGTCATGCCTGAAATTATTCATACCCCTGGCAAATTTAGACTTAAAGTTACTTTTATTCAACCAGCAAGTTTTTTCTTGATTGGAAATGACACAGGTTTCTCCCAGAAGATAATAAGACGATGTACAGGAGGCATCAATTGTGGAAAAAAGTATTTTTAAGCTTTTATTTACATTTGAACACAAAGTGGCATGTCCAAAATTATTCATACCCTTCTCAATAATCAATAGAAAAGCCCTTATTAGCTATCACAGCAATCAAACACTTCCTATAATTGCTGGCCAGCTTTTTGCATGTCTCCACTGGTATTTTTGCCCTTTCATCTTTAGCAATGAGCTCCAACTCTTTCAGTTTCGAGGGTCTCACTGCCATCATCACCCTGATCTTTAGCTTCCTCCACAGATTCTGAATTGGATTAATGTCAGGACTCTGGCTGGGCCACTGTAAAACGTTAGTGTGTTTTTCCGCTAACCATTTCTTCACCACTCTTGCTTTGTGTTTCGGGTCGTTGTCCTGCTGAAATGTCCACTGGTGCCAAAGGCCAAGTGTCTCTGCCAACTGCCTGATGTTGTTGAGAATCTTAATGTATTGCCCTTTTTTCATGGTGCCTGTTAGAGCCATTTTTGGGTTATAAAAATGTTATATTTGATTAATGGTTAATATGCAAAATTAATTCAGTATGGTTATTTGTTTGTTTACATTTAGAAATTAACTATTTGCCTTTGACATGCTGGGGCTGCCGTAGTTGGCTTGATGAGCGCACGGTGCGCACCTGTATGTATTTAGGAGAGAAGCCAGAAGTTAATTAGATGAACGGGAAGCGGCACAGTTTTGACCGCTCAGTGACAGCTCTTTTGGTTTAATTTATTGGAAAAGGCTTCTTGAGAACTCATCGTTTTCTTTTGCTTTTTTAAAATAAATATTGTAAAGCTGACAGACGATCTCAAGCCTTTATTTTTGGAACCCAAGGGGCGAGCGTGTAATGAAAAATCCACAATCCCGAACCAGCGTGATTATTTTAATAAACAGCAAAATAAGTCACGACAGTGCCATTAACTGTGATTAGGTCCCCTGGTCCATTGACTGAAAAACACCCCCCAAAGCATTAGGTTCCCACCACCATGTTTGACAGTGGGGATGGGGTTGAAGACTTCGCCTTTTTTATGCCAAATGAAGGATACATCATTGTGGCCAAACAATTCAATTTAGTTTCATCTGACCATAAAACAGAAGACCAGAAGTCTTCTTCTTTGTCCAGATGAGCATTTGCAAAGGCCAAGCGGGCTTTTGTGTGCCTTATCTGGAGAAGTGGCATCCTCCTTGTTCTGCGGCCAAGGAACCCAGCAGTGTGCATATGGAAGATTGTATTAGATGTGCAGTGTCCGTTGGATTGTCTGCAATGAGATGCTGCCTCCAGCAGAGCCAAGATTAACCAGGATGGCCTTGGTGGTGATCCTAGGATTATTTTTCACCTCTGTCACTATCCTCCTGGTCAGTACAGGTAACTTTTGGCTTCCGACCACGTCCTCTGAGATTTCCCACCATGCAGAACTTCTTGTATTTTTTTAAATACAACAACGACCCAAAACACAAAGCAAAAGTGGTGAAGAAATGGTTAGCGGACAAACACATTAACGTTTTACAGTGGCCCAGCCGTAGTCCTGACTTGAATTCAATTAAGAATCTGTGGAGGGAGCTAAAGATGAGGGTGATGGCAAGGAGACCCTCCAACCTGAAAGAGTTGGAGCTCATTGCTAAAGATGAAAGGGCAAAAATACTAGTGGAGACATACAAAAAGCTGGTCAGCAATTATAGGAAGCGTTTGATTGCTTTAATAGCCAATAAATGCTTTTTCTATTGATTATTGAGAAGGGTATGAATAATTTTGGACATGCCACTTTTTGTTCAAATGTAAATAGAAGTTGAGAAAAAAAGTTTTTCACAATGATGCATCTTGTACATCGTCTTATTATCTTCTGGGAGAAACCTGTCATTTCCAATCAAGAAAAAACTTGCTGGTTGAATAAAAGTAACTTTAAGTAATTTGTCAGGGGTATATGAATAATTTCGGGCAGGACTGTATATGATATTAAACTGAGCATCTTTGGGATTTGGAATGTCGGCACTTTGAAGACATGAACTTAGGCTCTGGAGAAATGTATGTAACCATAATTTATACACTTTATAATGTGACTAAACAAGACAAGTGAGTCTATTGAACGATGATGAAAGCAAAATGATTCATCCGGTGGGTATTTTCTCAGAAAATCTTGATTTTTAAATTTATTTATAGAAAACCAATAATACATATTTAGTTTATGTTCACATTAGAAAAATAATTTAACTCACGAGCTGGAACTAAACGATATTTTATCTAAAATGTATTATCAATAGTTATCTATTCATCTTTTTGTTTTAGCTTCAAGATATAATAACAAATGTTTGTCAATTGCTTTTATTAATACATTTAGCTATATGTTATATCCATAACATTATAACAATCAGCATCAGTATGTGTAGAAAGTTAAAGAAAATAACCGATTGCAATACACAGGATAAGTTATATAAATAAAATGTATATATTGCCTAATCCTGTTTTATATTCTATGTTGACTATTTTTGACCTGATAGCACATGTTTAATGTATAAATACGTCACCACTGTAGGTAACCTTCTCCTTGGTGGAAGCCCCTACCTGAGTGTCCAGCAAGGCAAGCTGATTCTGACCATCCCAGCAGGCATCCAGCTCACCAGTCTCCTGAAACCCGTCCCTGAAGCTTCGCCTATCTATGCAAATGGAGTGAGCTCTGTCCTCACCCCCACCACCCATGTGGTTTCCCTACCTTCAACCACCTCATGCCCGACCCCGAGTGTCCTCACATCCTCTCCCCTAAACTTCATCAACTCATCTCCAATGTACTGCGCCACGGAGACTGGGACATCTGGCACCCTGGACCACTCAGTCATCCCCATCACACCAAACACTCTTACTCCAGAAAGTATGCTCACCCTCAGTCCCATGTACAGCGGAGTGACACCCACCAACCAGTTGTCTCAACCGGCCTGGAGCCCCATACCTCTTTCCGCTGCCGGTCTGACTATGTTTGATGTCCGCGGCAAGGGGGACCTACCTGTAGACCCGGCTTTGTTAGACCTACCTGGAGGAGAGTCGCTGCTCCTGGGAAGCCCCTCGACAGACCAGGAGGAGGAAGCCAACTCGGAGCTGGGGAATTCGCAAGAGATGGGTGGGGACTCCAAGATTCTTACTCAGCTCCAGTCCGTCCCTGTGGATGAGGAGTTGGGCTTATAATCTGTTTACGGTGCTCGTTGGCAACCTCACGGCTCTAAAAACAAAAAGGATTGAACACACAGTAGGTTACAGTCTCAGCTGTTGTTGTTTTATTCCCCATTGTCAATCCTCTACGACCTTCATTACAAAATGTGTCAGTTTTGACGAGATGATACTCTGTCAGGGGGGGTATGGTGGTGTTTTCACATCAATCTTCAGCAGCTCTTTTTCACAAGTGCCTTATCTGATTTATCAGATCCCGACTGAAAAACTGAGACGGATTAGTCTGCTTGGCCCAGTTACAGGTCCTGATGTAAGAAAGACTTTATTATTGAGACTATATTTGCCAATTCTCTCAGCTCTTGTGGACTGCACACCAACGCCAGCTGTCCTTAGAAAAGATATACAGTATCTGTTTTTTTTATGTGAGTAGAGGCAGTCATTTGTGGATCCACCACAGGAACTTTACAACAGACTTTGTGGCAAAGGCATGAATTTAGAAATAGTTGAGTATTGCCTGCGTTTCCAGAACTCCAAATATGTTCTTTTGTTTTTGTCACAGCCTCAATATATTATTCTTACAACACTCCAGGAATATAGTGAACATTATATTCCTCACAAACAGAACTGATTTGAGTTCTATCTGAACTCATTATTACATAGATCTAAGGGCTATATAACAGTATTTTATTACTATAAAAATACTACTTGCTGAAGTCCAGGTTGTAACGTGTAGCCATACTACATTTGATCAGTGAAAAGTTATGAATAAGATTCTGTAGTCTTTCAAGTGAGAATGGCGCCCTCCATTAGCACAAATGTAACAGGAAATAAAAGGGTCTATAGTCTATGCAATGCATGTTTAGTTTCATAGGACACTATGTGGCACAGTGATGGGGTTTAAAAGCCGGCACACTTGGGAGAAGAGAAGCATTTAAATGAATCGTTACATTGCATTACACTAAAACGTTTGCTGTGATCCCACTTGGTGATATTTGTTGTCAAATGCATTCAAAATGTCTGTTTGTTGATATTGATAAGTGCCTTATTTTAAAGCTTCATGTTAGATGTTTGTGATTTTGTTTTTACATAGCTATATACAAGACCAAATTTTGGGATTCACTTCGACTTTAATTTTTTTTGAATACCCATATTTCAGTTTGTTTGATCTCCATTGAAATGTTATGTTATGATGGCTCCCATGGCTCGTAGTCATGGCGCTATCTCATCTTTTATTTTGTATATTTTGCACCTTTCATTCACACAATGTTTACACCACGCTGCATCGTTGCTATGACGGTTGGCCAGAATATCTAAAGCGGTGATATCCTGTTGTAAATCAGTGGAACAGCTCCTTCCATTTACACCTACACTCGTCATCATCGTGTGTGTGAGCTTTTCTACTGTCATAACACAGCAAGCGGTTAAACCTTTGGCCAACCATGGTACACAAAAATACACTTCAGTCCCGCATCTATTTGTTTTTTCTTTTTTTATCAGTACGTTTGTTTTTTTGTACATTTAATCTATTTAAAGCATGCATCAATCGGTTTCTAGTTTTAACTGAAAGAGAGCGAGTCCTTGTGGAAAAACAAGGATAGGAAATGATATTCATTTTCACTTGGTAGGTCACATTGTTGTGCAAACTGAGATTTTATTCTCTCACTACAGGTATTACATCTGTTTTAAAAGCAGATACGTCCTTTTGAATTGCAGTTGGGCATCCCCCTTGTTAATAATTTTAAGGTCTTTTTCTCCCAATGGTCTTTGGGTTTAATATTAAACGGCTTGGACAAATCAATTGTATATTACATTTGGCTGAACCTTTAAGAATAAGTTAGGGGTAAAGGGAAATGTGTACTATATTTAAAATATGGTTGCCTGTGATTGTTTCTTTTTAGCCATTTCTTACCAAAGTATGTAACCATTAAAAGCCTCTGTGGGCTTACGCACATTTTTTTGTAGCCCAGGTTTTGTTTTCACTCTCTGCTACCTGACATGACTCCATAATTAACCAAAGACAATGTATTTTGATGGACTTTTTTGATAGTTTTGAAAGGGATCATTTGTGTATTTTCATTCAAAGTCCTTGTATTTTCTATTTTTTTGTATTCAAATGCATTCTATTTTTTATATTACATGATATTGTAATAAACAATATTTACATAAAGGCTGGTGTGTCTGTCAGTGTTGTCATGCATGGCACTATTAGTTTCACTGAAACTATTTGCTGGATGATTTTGCTTCTAATTTGGCAAGAAAATTTTATTCAAATGCATTTTCTTTTTGCACAGCCATCATCTCCCTTTCTTTCTCTTTCTGTGGGTGAATGCCAATGCAATAGCAAATGTCCAAAATGTGTGTTTGAGGGTGTGTGTGCATGTGTTTGTACAAGAGGAGGAGAGACGTTTGGTGTGTTATTATAGCCCTGATGGTCTCCGGTTACCTGGGATTCGATTCTGCCAGGGAGTGATGAGTTATGATAAGCACACATGCACGTTTGGTTCCCACATCCACGGAGGCTTCAGCTCTCTCCAGTACAGACTGAAGAGAGGTTGTTAAACGATAGCATATCTTCTCACAGACTTTGGTTCAATTCTCATCTGAGAACTTTTTTTGGGCGGAGGGGGGGTACCACAGCAATGCTCTTCACAACTGAGCAGGTGGCGTGTGTGTGTGAGGTCCTGTTGCAGAGCGGTTGCATTGATCGTCTTGCTGGCTTCCTGCGCACTCTTCCTCCTCCTCTGCTGGCCTCCTCCTCGTCAACGTCGACCTCTTCTCTCCATGGGGAGCTGGAGAGTGTGCTGAAGGCCAAAGCTGCAGTGGCCTTTCACCAGGGCCATTTCACTGACCTCTACACTCTGCTGCAGGGCTTCCCCTTCTCCACACGCAGCCACCCGCTCCTGCAGCAGCTCTGGCTCCGAGCCCACTACATGGAGGCCGAGAGGCAGAGGGGCCGGCCCCTGGGAGCTGTGGGGAAGTATCGCGTAAGGAGAAAGTTCCCCCTGCCACACACCATCTGGGACGGAGAGGAGACTAGCTACTGTTTCAAGGTAGGAAAAAACTCTTGTTTCATCCTAAATGTGTAACCCCTAACAGTTACTTTCTGGTAAAGGCTAAGAGATGATTAATTGTCTACTTCTTACTTTTAGATATATAAGTAAGTAAACAAGAGTTTCAATGTTGAATAGCAATAAGCTAACTACAAAAGTTTTCAACTTCAAAAGTGGCCTAGGATTAACTTGATAGGCTAACTCTGGGATTAAAAAACAAACAATATGGCATTGATAGGCTATCCTTATTATCTGGGTGTCAATGTTAAGTCATGACTTAATTTATTCAACTTAAACAGGAAAAATCAAGGAATATTCTCCGGGGGTGGTTCAACAATAAACCGTACCCTTCCACTCGGGAGAAGAGGGAGCTCGCTTCTGATACGGGCCTGACAACCACGCAGGTCAGCAACTGGTTCAAGAACCGCAGGCAGAGGGACCGAACCACGGACCGGTCAGTGATGGGAAGCAGCAGCTCGTTCTTTAGGGCATTTGTCACATTTTTATCATTTATTTATCTCCTACACCAACAGAAAGTTATCTGAAGAAATAATGTTACATGACGAACAACAGGATACAGTTAGGTTACTTAAAAGCTAGTGAAAAAGATGCACTCACCAGGGAGCGGATGGACACGGTGACCAAACGAACCGTTGTCGTTTAGTCTCGCGCCAAAAACAAAATTGGCTATTTAAGGCTACTTAATATATAGGCTAATAATAATTAATTCATATAGGCTAGCATATTATGTTTGGTTAAAGAGAAATTGCTTCTCGTAAAAAAAAAGGCATAGGCAGGTGTCATCAGAAATTAATTAAAATCCACCAGGTCTGTTGACACCGCGACGGCGGAGAGATATTTGACTAATTTATCAGTTGAAATCAAGCAATTAAAACTGGTGGTCCAAAGTGATTATGAGAAAGTTAAAATCGCTTTGTAAATAAAAAGGCTAAATAGCAATAGCTCCTAGGGCCTACTACATCGTTTAGTCTACTGTTTAATTCAATTAAGGCTCCAATTGGCCTATTTCTTGGTATTCTGTAGGCCTAGGGTAGGCCTATTAGCATAGACTATTATGTTTTATTGTAGCCTAGTGAAAGATATATATAGATATAGCCTAGCAGCACACCCTTGTGGTTAAATTGAGAAATTACTTAAGATTTAACTTGTTTCCAGGCATGATGTCACAACTACAGCCAGTATTTACAGGTGAAACTCGAAAAATTAGAATATCGTGCAAAAGTTCATTTATTTCAGTAATTCAACCTAAATGGTGAAACTAATATATTAGGCTATTAGACTCATTACATGCAAAGTGAGATATTTCAAGCCTTTATTTGTTATAATTGTGATTATTATGGCTTACAGCTTATGAAAACCCCAAATTCAAAATCTCAGAAAATTAGAATATTACATAAAATCAATAAGAAAAAGGATTTTAAATACAGAAATGTCAGCCCTCTAGAAAGTATAATCATGCATATGTACTAAGTACTTGGTTTGGGCCCCTTTTGCACAAATGATTGCCTAAATGCGGCGTGGCATGGATGCTATCAGCCTGTGGCACTGCTGAGGTGTTATGGAAGCCCAGGTTGCTGTGATAGAGGCCTTCAGCTCGTCTGTATTGTTGGGTCTGGTGTGTATCATCTTCCTCTTGACATTACTCCATAGTTTCTCTATGGGTTTCAGGTCAGGAGGGTTGTCTGGCCAATCAACACAGAAATACCATGGTCAGTCAACCAGTTACTAGTGGTTTTGGCACTGTGGACAGGTGTCAAATCTAGCTGGAAAAAGTAATTCAGCATCTCCATAAAGCTTGTCAACAGACAGGAGCATGAAGTGCTCTAAAATCTCCTGATGGATGGCTGTGGTGACTTTGGACTTGATAACACAGTGGACCAACACCATCAGATGACATGATGCCTCAAATCATCACTGACTGTTGAAACTTGACAGTGGTCTTCAAGCCCCTTGGATTCTGTGCCCCTCCACTCTTCCTCTAGGCTCTGGGACCTTGATTTCTAAATGAAACGCAACATTTAATTTGGATCAGTGATGATTTGAGGCATCATGTCATCTGCTGCTGTTAGTCCACTGTGTTATCAAGTCCAAAGTCACCACAGCCGTCTACCAGAAGATTTTAGAGCACTTCATGCTTCTGTCTGATGACAAGCTTTATGGTGATGACAATTTCCATTTCCAGCTAGACTTGACAACTGTCCACAGTGCCAAAACCTCTAGTAACTGGTTGACTGACCATGGTATTACTGTGCATGAATGGCCAGACAACTCTCCTGACCTGAACTCCATAGAGAAACTATGGACTATTGTTAAGAGGAAGATGATACACACCAGACCCAACAATACAGACGAGCTGAAGGCCTCTATCAAAGCAACCTGGGCTTCCATAACACCTCAGCAGTGCCACAGACAGATAGCATCCATGCCACGCCGCATTTAGGCAAGAATTCATGCAAAAGGGGCTCAAACCAAGTACTTAGTACATATGCATGATTATACTTTCTAGAGGGCCGACATTTCTGTATTTAAAAAGCTTTTTTTATTGATTTCATGTAATATTCTAATTTTCTGAGATTTTTTATTTGGGTTTTTTATAAGCTGTAAGCTATAATAATCACAATTATAACAAATAAAGGCTTGAAATATCTCACTTTGAATGTAATGAGACTATTTAATATTTTAGTTTCACCTTTAAAGTTGAATTACTGAAATAAATGAACTTTTGCACGATATTCTAATTTTTCGAGTTTCACCTGTAGTTTGTTTTGTCTGTTTTCCTGGTTTCCTTTCTAACTTTCATGTCATTTCTGACCCAGCCACTCCCTCCTGCTCTGCACTCCCTGTTAATTGCATTCACCTGGCTTGCCCTTACTCACCTGCTCCCCATCTGCTAATCAGCCCCTCAGTTTATATACCAGTCCATTTCCCTCAGTCACTTGCCAGATTGTCCTAGTGTCAAACCTAGCGCTCCAGCATTCAGATATCATCCTGTGTTCTGATCCTGCCTGTTCGTGTTTCTACCTGTCTTTTGGACTTTTGCTTTGGATTACCCTTTTGCCTGCCCCAACTGGACTTGTTGCCACGCTGTTTTACTACCTGGTTTGTCATCCACTTCCTATTAAACTGTGTTGCTGCACCTGAACTGTTTTGTGTCTTGCAATTGGGTTCTTGTCTGTCTTTTTCCTGAAATTCTGACACATGATCGCATTCACATCTCTTCTTTCAGTTTTCAATCATCTTGCTCTGGCGGAAACCTGGGGGAAGTCTACCTGCCCTCTGACGACGACTTTTCCCCTGCGGATAGACCGCATCCCCTTCACCACTGCGCTTCATCTAAACGCCTCTCCCACCCTCCTCCTCCTCTACACCACCTATGAGGAGATTTGATGTTTAGTATGTAATTTTTTTTAATAAAGATTGCTTCTTCTAGGATGTCAAATCAATTGTCAATAAAACAATACTTTGTAAGTAAAGTTTGTAAGTAAAGTTTGTAACCAAAACATAACACGTCAAATATTGTTCTTTGAGTTGTTCAATGGAAGATAATATGGGACTATGCTACTAAAGGTTTCTGCATTTTGACTTCATTGCAGACTCATCCCCACACCTTTTTACATGGTGTAAATAAAAAAAAATTGGATTTTCACTTTAATCCATACTATAATCACATCCTTGCGATGACCCAATGTGCAGCAAAGCCGTATTAGATTAACGACAGCAGGTTTTAAGGCCAAAAAGGATTCTCCGTCACGGGAAGCTAACATCAAGAAAACAATTCAGAGATATGACCTAGCTGTTTTCTGATCATTTTTTCACAGCTGCCCAGGGAGCTCAACCGTCCTGTCCTTTAAGAGGACTTAGGTGCATTTCTTTCATATTAACGGGTTAAATAGATGAAAAGGTTAATTTTCATTAGCCAAAGCACTTTTAATATGTTTTTTAATTATTTTTATATTTCAAAAGAAATAAATTAGTCCACAGATTCAGCTTTCCTCCACTTTTCCTCATGTACCATGAACTATTAAACCTTATTACGACTCTTTTGATCCACATCACATGTCCACACATTTAGGAACAGGTCAGTCCAGCAGGGCCAGAGTCTTTGGTAAAGTCTTGGACAGACAACAGTACGGTTTAAGTTCTTCCCTGTTGCATGTTGGTCCCACACAGGCCTAGTACTCCAGTACGGGCCAAAGAGTGGACCCTCACCTCAAGCATTTGATAGCGCTTAGGTGTGTTCAGAAGCCCAGATATTCTGCCAGAAACACGGCCATGATCTTGGTCAGGTTGACCACGGTGGGACGGTGCATGTTCTCCTCTGTGTCGTCCAGCGTGTGCCAGAACTGTGGGAATGGGGTTGTGATGACGTGCAGCACTGGGACACCTGTATGAGTATTGGAAAGTGGATGTTAAAAACTGTCTGTTAAAATGTCTTAAGTGTGTCCTCGTTATAACTCACCTTTGTGGAGGAAGGGGATGTGGTCGTCCTGCACTGGTCCAAGGTACACATCCTTCCTAAAGTACGACTGCTCCGAGGGGTGAGATGTCAAAAGCCCCTGTCGGTGGAGTCTCTTCTCTGAGAGTGAGGTGAGAAGAGTTAGGGAACAAAAAGATGGGTTCATTTAAAGAGGCAATTCAAATTTATATATATAGCACATTTCGTACACAAAGGCAACTCAAAGTGCTCCACAGAAAACAACGTATACAGTTGCATTACATTTTTTTATAGGCAATAGAAAATAGAAAATTTGTTTTACTTTTTTTTTTACTCAAAAGTGGTCAGAGTCTGCCTGGGCTTGTCTGATATCATCTGGAAGGCTATTCCAGGTCTGAGTTGCATAATAACAGAATGCTGTTTCACCATGTTTTGTTCTAGCTCTGGGAAAAACCAGTAGGCCAGCCGCAGATGACCTCATATATACAGTATATGATATATTTAGGCCCAAAACCACAGAGTGATTTGAAAACAAGCAATGAAATTATAAAATTGATTCTATGGGTGACTGGCAGCCAGTGTAATGATTTGAGAACTGGTGTAATGTACTCATATTTATAAATACTCATAAGAGAGTTATAGCTGGTTCTTACCTGCAGCTATGAGCCTGTCAAACCAGCGGGCTGTGTTGTCAAAATGATTCGCTATCAGCGGATCTGGGCCGCCAAGCAGGTCTAGCAGCACAAAGAGATCCTGGACAGAAAGTAAAAAAAGTTAGGCGGGCAATAGCTGGAAATGAATATGTCTTTTTATTGTATCCTAACCCTATCTACAAGAAAGAAGAGGCAAAGTTAAGTAATCCATCTAAATTACTGTAAGTCCATAAAGACAGGTCAGACCCAGCTGCTATTGTTAAGTTTACAATATGCCGTGCTCAGGCTGCTAAATTCAGCCTGCTCATACATAATTCAGAGTGCGTCTCCATCTCCTCACCACGGCCTGAAGCATGGTGGTGTGTGTGGAGCCTACGGGGTGAGGTGTGTCGGCCATGCGCTCGGCCAGGTGACGGGATCCGTACAGAGAGTCCGTGGCGGTCCATTCTTCAAACGACTCCTCCCCGTCGAAAAACACTAGCTGCAGAGTCACTGGAAGTTTCTAGGGAGGAAATCACAACGTTGAAATATGCTTAAAGCTCCCATATTATACACTTTTCGGTACTATTATACACCATATGATATGGTCTTAGTGGTCACTAATACGTTTTTCTTTAATTGTTTGCTGAAAAAAACTTTCAGATAATTTATTGTACTATGCTGAAGTTCAGCTAATCTCACAATGGCCTATTTTTTAAAAAGAGCTGCAGCTCCCCTCGTAAATATACAATCTTTGCGCTGCCCCCGCCCCCTGTCCGGAAGCGAAGCCAGATACGCCTCGCCCTCTGTCTGTCAGGGCCGTGGACCAATAAGAAATAGGGGTGTGGGCTGCACAGTGGAAGCTTCTGGCTTTCCAGTTTGTGAGGTCAGAAAAGGGGAAAATTCTGACTGGAGTATATTGGGTGGGGGAGGGGTGGTGGTTTCAGAAAGGGGGATTGTGAGAAAAGGAGAGTGTTATTTTTTTAAATATTTTGGCAGTCTCTAGGCACACTGTGGACCCATGGATATGTTAGAACACATTTAAAAAGTGCATTTAGCATAATATGTGACCTTTAATAGAGAAAGCAAAGCAGCATCTCCAGTAGCTCCTGCAGTAACTCCATAAATCAAAGCCTCTAGGGAGATAATGCTATGTTCAGATGACTGCTGCAAAGCAAGCAAGCGGCTTGAGTCAGCATAACTATCTCATACTGCAGGCACAGGAGAAGGAAATGAGAGCATGAGAAGAAAATAAAAAGAGAAACTGCTCATCAGCATCTCAGGCAGTTAAGTTTCAGGAAAGTATACAATCATAAATTAACTACAGGTGCATATAAAAAAATGGAATATCAATGAAAAGTTATTTTTTTTCCTCCGTAATTTAGTCCAAAAAGTGAAACTTTAATATATTCTAGGTTCTTTACACATAAAGTGAAATACATCTATCACTTTTCAAATGGTCAACATTTCTGTATCATAAATCCTTTTTTTGATTGGTTTTAAGGAGTATTGATATATTTTGAGATACCGGATTTTTTATTCCATGAGCTGTGAGCCGTAATTATCAAAATAAAAACATAAGGAATAACTGACATATGTCACATTGCATAATGAATCCAGAATATAGGCTATGAAAGTTTCACTTCTTGAATGAACTTTTCCATGATATATATGTATATATATATTTTTTTTTTAGATGTACGTGGAATCAGCTCTAATTGCTGTTTATAATCAATCAATACACTCATATACCTGCTGTTTGAATGTTCTAAGCTGAGCGTCCAGAGAGGTGGCGAGCTCCAGGATCATAGCACAGGGCACTGCAGAGTCGCTGGCCCCCAGAAACACCTTCTCTGGGGCCCGTGGGTCTGGGGGCAGAGCCTTGGAGTCATAGTGGCAGGCGAGGAGCAGCCTGCGAGGGGCAGAGGGGTCCAGAGTGGCCACGATGTTTGTGAACGTAACATGGCCACGAGGGGTCGAAGACTGGAAGGAGTCCAGGTCAACAGCCCAGCCGGACGACAGCGAGGACAGAGTGGAGGTGATGTGCTAGAGAAGAGCAGAGAAGGTGGGGTAAAGAGTAAAACAAATATGTCGAGGGAACACGTAAAAGGGGAGGAGGAAAATATAAATATTCACACGCACTTGCTGTACAGCCAGGCTGCCTTGTGTCCCCGGGAGCCTCTCGATTAGGATGGGCCTCAGGTGAGTCTCCCAAAGGCGGGTACCGTCAACCTGAGAGGCCAGCCGGCGAATTTGAGCCGGAGAGCACTTACTGGCTTTGTGGGATAACTGGAAAGAGCAGAGGGTAAGGTTAGCCATTAAAAGCAGACGGGGGAACAAGAAATGCAGAAAATATGTATTCTGCAGCAAAGTGCTAAGACAGCAAAGAGAACCCTTTTCCACGTCAAGGAGGTGTTGTGGTCCAGGTTGTGTACATATGCTTAAGTGGAACCTAAAGGGTCTATTTACCCAACACTATCTTTCTGTTATCCATATGTGAAGACAAGAGGGGATCCCATCCAGGAGGAAACTGAGAATATTTTTCTGTCCATGACTAATCAATTAACTTACTATTATTGATTTTAGACATCATAGCTTCTTAATTTATCAAATGTTTAAAAAAAATTGATAATTAAAAAAGAGAGAGGGGGAAGATGAAAACTGGTGGGAGGATAGCCTATAAGACAAAAACCTATAGTTATCTGACACGTCTTGTATCTGGTGGTGGCTAGCTATAACATTTAATTTAACATGTTGATACTTTCCAGAGCCATGATGGTTACTCTTACTTACCCTGTCTTTGTTCAGATCTGCAGCTGGCATGCGGTTTACCTGTCCGTCAGTGATGTCGTTGGACAGGTAGACCCCCAGCACCACCGCCAGCACCAGAACCCCGAGGAGACAGAGGAGCAGCACCCGGGCCCGGGGCATCCGCACCCGGTCACAGCCGGGAAAAGAGCCGCTGCCGTTGCTCTGCTGCAGAGGCTTGTACCGCCGACTGGACCTAGGCATGACTGACGAGATACCGATTCCCTCTCTATGTGCGTGTGCGAGCCGTGGAAATACAGCGACGTGTCCAAACAAGTAGGGGGGTAATCCTCACAGGAAGTCACTGCGCGATGGGTACGCTGGTTCTGAACTGAAGCGGTCTGCCAGCCTGTTTGTCTTGGTTCAACATTATGATCCACTCCTCGCTCGACCGGTCCTGGACGGGACCCCAGTAACCCTTATCTCTGCAGACATGCTTGACTTTGAGGCCGATTTCATCCAGGAAACATAATAATTCACACAAAAACAAATTATATCTGCCTCTTTGCGACAATTTCAAAAATATTTTCATCCACAACGGAAAAAAAATGTGTCATAGAGCAAACTTGTCAAGACTCGTCAGGAGAAAAAGTCAATTCAAATATGTTTAGATTATTTACGCCGCCTCGTCGTTGAGCTCTCTGACAGCGTAACTTCTTTCAGGCTTAAATGTTCGGTCGGAAAACAGCTTCGTGCTTCGCTAACGCCCCCTGTATTGCAAGAGGAGGAACTACAGCAAGTGCAATAGCCTACATAAAGGTCTATTTTAATAGTTAAATTTCATGCTAGTTTTTCCATGTACTCCATTTTTATATAGGCTAGGCATATATATATATATATATATATATATATATATATATATATATATATATATATATATAAACATATGCTATACCACATGCTATACCACTAAGCCACAGATCACATACAAAATACAGTCAACAAATGATTATGATGCAATGCATTATAATATATTAAGATAGCCATCAGTAGACAACTGCAGCATTTAAGTGAGTAAGACGAGTATATCATGAATAAATCATATTGCATCAGGAACCTCTACCCGGGTAGGATTTTTGCTGTAGTTTGCAGAATTATTTCATTGTAATACTTTACCTGTGAGTTTATTTGATAGACAATGAAGACTTGGTGGGTGCAATCGAGCAAAATGTGTAAGAACTTAGATTGAGCACACATTCGTATTCCCTTTGTTAAGAATAGCTAGGTCATATATGGTCTGAACAGAACAAACGCATTGATTATATGACCTACTTCTTCTCTCCCGCCAGATTTTGGATTTTCGTCCGGGAAAATGAACGGAAAAGGAAGCTGTCCCACGTTCTATTGTCGCTGATTGGTCAAAATGCCCGTCTCTTCCTGGATCCGGTTACTCCTTCCGCATAAATACAACGGTGGCGGGTTTTGTTGGGCTTCATTCGCGCTTTTCTTCTCTGGACAAGGAACTGGGCTAGATCTTGCATCTACCTGCTAATTTTGACATCGAGGAGAGATAAACCTTGAGTAGAGTTCTGCTGTTTTTTCCCTGGGGAGACGAGTAACTTCACATTTCGCCACCATGCACGTGATTAAGCGAGGTGAGCTATTTTTTCCTGAATAATTTTGTATTCATGTGTAACTAAGGCCTCTACTAGCTTCAGTGCTGTCACTGTCAACAATATTATTTTAAGATTAATAATGTGTTATATCACAGCTGAAACATGCACACCATGCACGAGTCAGCTAACGTCAATTAGTAGATAGTCTGGTCTGTTAAAGTGATTAGCGAACCAGTGTCAAACAGCAGAAATATTTCCACTGCTTGTTAAATTAAAAGCATGTCGTTCTAGTAAAAAGTAACATTTAAAAAAAAGGCTGAACATGCAAGTGAATGTTTATTTCAAATAAGTTGAATGTAATTTCTGCTGAATGTTTTTGTTGTAGCTGTATTATGGCCTTTGTTATAGTTGGCGCCAAAAGCTTTGTAGCCTAGCCTAAACTGATTGTCTATCTGTTGTAAATACTGATTCACACAAAAAAGTTAACTCTTTGACATAAACTGAGATGGCTTAATTGTCTGTCACAAAGTTAAAGACGTTCTTTTTGGACAATGCTCAACAATAAAACAATAATTTAGAAACACTCCCATACAAAGGGGAAATATGACACCCAAACATGATTTTTTTTTTTTCTTTTTTTTTTTTTTTTTGAAGAAAGAAGTGTTAAACATGTCAGTGATGATCGTAGAGGGAATACAAAAAGTTGACTATTTGAACTCTTCACAATGCTTAGTTAGTTCCTTTTCTATTTTCAATTACAACAATAACATAATGTATTTAGCAGTGGTGGAATATAATTACCAGTAAGTACATTAACTTTTGCACCGTGCTTCATTACTACTTTTAGTTATTTTTACTTGAGTATTTCCATTTTGTACTAATACTCTTCATTTCAGAGGCAAATCTTGTACCCTTTTACTCCATTACGATTATTTTATCATTTAAGTCACTTTTAAGGTAAATCTTTAACACAATTAAGGTAGATCATTAACACAATCAACTTATAAATTGAGATGTGTTTATAGTTCAAGATGCTCATCAGTGTGTGTGTGTGTGTGTATATATTTAGTGTGTATGTATGTATATATATATATATATATGTGTGTGTGTGTGTGTGTATATATATTAGTGGTGGGCCGTTATCGGCGTTAACGTGCTGCGTTAACGTCAGACTCTTATCGGCGATAAAAAAAATATCGCCGTTAATCTCTTATTCCACCTCCTGTTCGGCTCAGGGGAGATAATAATAGCCGGGGGCCGTTGTTGACACTTGAGGAGCCTTTATTCTCTCACACACCCGCCGCTCTCTCTCTCCATCACTTGCCCACGACACAATCGGGTATTGGAACGCAGGGTGGGTGTGTGTGGCCACCGGTCGCCACGTGACTATAAGTTTCCAAGTTTTAAACACTTCTATCTCTTCAACGTCAACGTCACCGTACCCGAATCCTAAATATCCCCATAGCAGACGCTATATTTCATCGGGGGGGGAAACTTTGTTTTGCGCCACAGTTCGGCCGTAATGCTGCTGCACACACAGACGCAGACACAGGCGCACACACACACGCTGCATGACAGAGACGAGGGGCGCTACCAAAAAGACGAGAGGAGCGGTTGGAGCGTTTAGAGACACATGCGTGCACATTTATTTACATAAAATCGCAATCGCAGTCATTTGTGCAGTTATGTAAAATGCTTCATTAAGGAAAATTACAGAAAAAGTAACGCACAGTGACTTTGATGAGTAACTTTAATCTGATTACTGGTTTGGAGATAGTAACGCGTTAGATTACTAGTTACTGAAAAAAGAGGTCCGATGCTGGTAACGCGTTACTAAGTAACATCTTGTTGAACATTATTTATTTTCATCACCAATTATCATAGTAGAACAGCTTCCTCAAGCAGTTTGTGATGCATGTTGGAAACAGGAGATGAGCCCCTGGTCTGATGCGCCACCTGGCTTGAGAAACACGTTCTCAAAGACTTACTTTGAGTCATTATTTAGGAGCACACACATATTATGAATGAATTCAAATGAGACATTTTAATCTAGATTAATTCCAAAATTAATCTAGATTAATCTAGATTAAAAAAATTAATCTATGCCCACTTCTAATATATATATAGGGGAAGGTGGGGTGATTTGTGCATTTTGGAAGTTGCAAAACCCCTTGTTTCTAGAAAACCGTGGAAGAAATTGGAAATGTGACCACATATTTAAGAAGAGCCATCCATTTGACTCATCCTGTAAAGAAGGGAGACACAAGGAATAAGATATAAGCACATTTAAGCTCAAAAAACTGTGTTTTGCCTTTCAAAGTAAAATTTCCATGATCAAGGTTTTTTGATTATTGTGTCTGAACAATTATAGACACGTTTGAAAACATTTGACACATGTTTTAGTGCTTTGGTATGCTACACTTTGAGTCTATATAGTTAGCACAATGTCAACCCTAAATTGCTGCATCATGCCTATTATCCAAAATTCTGGGGATGGGGTGATTTGTGCGCAAGGGCCTGGGTGAGTTATAAGTAAGTAAGTAAGTAAAATGTATTTATAAAAGCACATTTATGACAGTTTGCACTGTCCAAAGTGCTGTACATAGTGCATTCAGTAGGTAAACAATGAAGGTAAAATAACAATAACCAAAATAAAAGACGTAAAGCCCATACATCCACATAAACACAGATAGTAGTGCAGAGGTAAGTAAGTAGTGCAGAGGTTAATGGGGAGGAAACACCAGGGTGTACATATGGGTTTTGAGCCTTGATTTAAAGGCAGAAATGTAGGGGGAATCACATTTGTCAGGTGGCAGTTGGTTCCACAAGCACGGAGCAACTAGTGCAAAGTACATTTCTGAGAGTTGTGCCAGTGGCATGGCTGTATACGCTGGTCACCAAAAGAAAGTGATAGTCTACAGTAGCTCAGGAGAGAGTGACATCTCAATTCCACTTAACGACACCACTGATGAGAGTTCAGATGGCCAGAAAGATGATGATGGTGACTTTGTCATTGTGACACAATGACGCACAAATCACCCCACTACGTGGGGTGATTTGTGCGACAAGACAACTTTTTTTCCGAAAGCTATATTTCTTAAACAGTTTATTCCAGATCCAAAGTTTTTATTGCCAGGGATGCACAACATCCTGAAATATATGTACATATTTGAGTTGGAGACATAACTGTCAAGGCCTCACTTTAAAATCACTTTGAGTAAAAAGTTGCACAAATCACCCCACCTTCCCCTATATATATATATATATATATATATATTTTTTTTTGATGCATTTGTACTTGTAGGACTAGAATGCAGCACTTTTATCTGAGCATTTAACTTTTCTTTACAACAGTATTGCTATTTTTTATAAAAGTAATATTAATGTCTTACTGATAGTTAAATATCTGGAGAAATTGCACACTTTGATAAGACCATGTTGGTGACTATATTTGGGTGAACTAATATGACTTTTGTAACTTTATCTAATGTGTAATTCATTTCAATAGAAGCAATTTGCGTTAAATCAAAGAAATGCTTCACTTGTGTGGCCCGAGAGGCTCAGTCAAAAGATATAAAATATTTAAAGGAAAATGGACACAAGGATATAATGAGAAATAATCCAGAAAGGCAATGCAAAAGCACATTTTAGTTTCCACATGTTGACCAATTACAAAAGATGCAAAACTGAACAAATAAAATGTTGGTGGTGATTGGATGAACTCTAAAAGTTTATTTATTTTATGTATTTTTTTTTTTTTTTTAGATGGCCGCAAGGAAGGCATCATGTTCGATAAAATCACCTCTCGCATCCAGAAGCTGTGCTACGGGCTGAACTCCGAATTTGTGGATCCGACCCAGATCACGATGAAGGTGATCCAGGGTTTGTACAGCGGTGTCACTACTGTGGAGCTGGACACGCTGGCTGCAGAGATCACCGCCACTCTCACCACTAAACACCCCGACTACGCTATCCTGGCTGCACGCATTGCTGTCTCCAACCTGCACAAAGAGACAAAGAAGGTGTTCAGTGACGTCATGGAGGACCTGTACAACTACATCAACCCCTTGAACAGACGCCACTCCCCCATGATCGCCAAGGAGACGCTGGACCTCGTTCTGGAGAACAAAGACCGCCTCAACTCGGCCATCATCTTCGACCGAGACTTTACCTACAACTTCTTCGGCTTCAAAACCCTGGAGCGGTCCTACCTGTTGAAGATCAACAGCAAGGTGGCGGAGCGCCCGCAGCACATGCTCATGAGGGTGTCTGTTGGAATCCACAAAACGGACATCGACGCCGCCATCGAGACCTACAACCTGCTGTCGGAGAAGTGGTTCACCCACGCCTCCCCTACGCTCTTCAACGCAGGAACCAACAGGCCACAGCTGTCCAGCTGCTTCCTGCTCGCTATGAAGGACGACAGCATCGAGGGCATTTATGACACGTTGAAGCAGTGCGCCCTCATCTCCAAGTCGGCCGGAGGAATCGGAGTGGCGGTCAGCTGCATCAGAGCAACCGGTAGCTACATCGCTGGCACCAACGGTAACTCCAACGGGCTCGTGCCCATGCTGAGAGTCTACAACAACACGGCGCGTTACGTGGACCAGGGCGGCAACAAGAGGCCCGGCGCCTTTGCCATGTACCTGGAGCCCTGGCACTTTGACGTCTTTGACTTCCTGGAGCTGAAGAAGAACACAGGGAAGGAGGAGCAGAGGGCCAGAGACCTGTTCTACGGCATGTGGATCCCTGACCTGTTCATGAAGAGAGTGGAGAGCAACCAGGACTGGTCTCTGATGTGTCCCAACGAATGCCCCGGCCTGGACGAGTGCTGGGGGGAGGAGTTTGAGAAGCTCTACACCGGCTACGAGAAGGACGGGCGGTTCAAGCGTGTGGTGAAGGCTCAGCAGGTGTGGCACGCCATTATCGAGTCCCAGACAGAAACCGGCACGCCATACATGCTGTACAAAGACGCCTGCAACAGGAAGAGCAACCAGAAGAACCTAGGCACCATCAAGAGCAGCAACCTCTGCACAGAAATCATCGAATACACCAGTGAGGGTGAGGTCGCGGTGTGTAATCTGGCCTCCGTCGCACTCAACATGTATGTCACCCCAGAGCGGACTTTTGACTTTAAAAAGCTAGCTTACGTCACCAAAGTAATCGTGAAAAACTTGAACAAGATCATCGAGGTTAACTACTACCCGGTGCCCGAGGCGGAAAAGTCCAACAAGCGCCACAGGCCTATTGGAATCGGTGTGCAGGGTTTGGCAGACGCCTTCATCCTCATGCGTTATCCCTTTGAAAGCCCAGAGGCTCAGCTGCTGAACATCCAGATCTTCGAGACCCTCTACTACGCGTCGCTGGAGGCCAGCTGCGAGCTTGCCGCCGAGCTGGGCCCCTACGAGACGTACCCAGGCTGTCCCGTCAGCAAGGGCATCCTGCAGTACGACATGTGGAACAAGACGCCCACCGACCTGTGGGACTGGAAGCTGCTGAAGGAGAAGATCGCTAAGCACGGTGTGAGGAACAGCCTGCTGCTGGCCCCCATGCCCACCGCCTCCACTGCCCAGATCCTGGGCAACAACGAGTCCATCGAAGCCTACACCAGCAACATCTACACCCGCAGGGTCCTCTCCGGAGAGTTCCAGATCGTCAACCCGCATCTGCTCAAAGACATGACGGAGAGGGGGCTGTGGAGCGAGGAGATGAAGAACCAACTGATCGGTCAAAATGGCTCCATTCAGGTAAGCTATCTGTGCTGCATTATCGGGAACTCTGTACATACACTGTCAAGATTCTGATTTCATTGTTTTCTATAGTCTTACAACTAACTAAATTAATTAAATCTTCATATTTTACCAACTAATGTTTGACATTTTAACTTTATTGTTTCATCAGGAGATTGCTGAGATTCCTGACGACCTGAAGCAGCTGTATAAAACCGTGTGGGAAATATCCCAGAAGACCGTACTCAAGATGGCGGCTGATCGTGGCGCCTTCATCGACCAGAGCCAGTCCCTGAACATCCACATCGCAGAACCCAACTACGGCAAACTGACCAGCATGCACTTCTTCGGCTGGAAACAGGTGAGTGAGACAATCGAAGTGAAACGAAAAGCAGTTGGAAATCTCCTATGACCGTACTGTAACAACACTCTTTTAATTCACTTCTCTCTCTTGCCACAGGGCCTAAAGACTGGAATGTACTACCTGAGGACAAAGCCCGCTGCCAACCCCATTCAGTTCACCCTGAACAAGGACAAGGACAAGCCCAAGGACTCGCCAGAGCCAGTGCAAGCCACTGAGGAGGAGATCAAAGAGCGCAACATGGCCGCCATGGTGTGTTCTTTGGAGAACAGAGACGACTGCCTAATGTGTGGGTCTTAGACGCGTCCATTTCCCACTCCATAAACACAATCTTGCCTACGACGGCCTCAGTATCGTGTGAACGCACCTGCTGTGAAAAGTCATGTTTATTTAAGCGCAGCCGTTACTAGAGAAACAACTTTTTCACTGATAACACATTGAGCTGAACGCACTGAACAGAATGTATGAAATTAATTTTATGAAAGATAAGTGTTCTGTAATCTCATGTCAATGCAAGTACTTACTATGAAATGTTTTTTGTTTTTATGTAATAAAAAGGCTTTGTAATAGTAAAATAAAAATGTTCATGCAAGTTGTTTCTAACTTGTTGGATTGTGAGAAAGATTAGATCAATTGATTTGGAAATTGGACCAGAAAACAAATGCTGATGTACAGCTGCTAAAATAAGGATTTATCAAACTTAACAAAGTAAATGTGTGTGTATATTGTATATATGCATACTGGTGTAAGAAAAGGAAAAATATTTGAATGCTTAAAGGGACACTGTGTAACATTTTAAGTAATGTATTAGCTGAAATCAATATCCTCATTCATAAATATGTCCTCATTGGTGTAAAATCACCTCTGCCAATAATCTGAATTATCCTCTTGAGCGGAGAATTACAAATATTAATATTACATTTTGTACATTGAGCAGGCAAGTCTTATGGAGGAATCCATGTTTTTGGAATGTCATCAGGTGCCTTGTTTAAAATTTAGAATTGTTCTTGTCCTTGAAGGCCACTGTAGCTTCTGTTATTATTCTAAAGGGTTGGGGTTACCCAGGGAGTGTTGCATTCTAGAACTTTGTAGAACTTTCTTGATGATGTCATATTACACACTGCACCTTTAAGACAAATCCATATTTCCAACAAATCTAAGGTTAAAATGGACGTTTGGTTCTAAAGATATCTAAAGTAAGTGCAAGGTCCAGTAACTTTTTTTTTTTGACAAAAGCTAAAATATTAACCATTTTGTAGTCATAACCCACCCCTCCCTCAACTACAGCATCCAACAATAAATGAAACATTTCATTCATCACAACTTGGTGAATATCTTGGTTTTTCCTCTTCACAGTGCAATAAGACTTAGAGGGGGAAAAAACCTTTCAATGGTTTTTATTGGTCTAAAGTAGAGGTTTATGTTTATAGCCTGTGACTGCATTCCCCATTTGTAAACTACTTTGGAAATGTAGATTGTCTGGGAACTTGAGTCATCTTTGAAGTTGTGGAGGCGAGATGCTTTAACTGCACAAGATCAGAGGTTGAAGTGTTCGATCATAAGCACATATCCCGTTTCATGTTTATGCGTGTGTTTATAATGCAGGACAAAAATTATTAAGACGATCTTTATACCATTGTGGTGAATAGCTGTCATGAAAATAATGCCAAAGGTGATGTTTCGCTTTAGAGAAAGTGTCCAAATTAAACATGATTTATCTTTGACAAGGGTTAAACTGATTAACTATCAAAATGAGGATGTGCTGCTTTTCTTGGTCTCACTAACAAAAAACATGACCACTATGTATGACTTGGTAAAAACAAAACAATTTGAAGGCGTCAATTTGCATTTCCTCAGGTTTCATTCATGAAACAAATAAAAAAAACTTCAATTTGCAACTGTAGTTTATTTCCACTTGTGTAACTTTAAGAGGGGGAAAAAATCACATCTATTACATTTTTAAAATTAATCAAAATCAAACGCTGTTTTGATAATTATTTTTAATATATTTTTTTTATAAAATAATGAAAACATAATTTACACTTTTAAATGTACAAGTTATTACAGCCCAAAGAAAAACAATGTTTAACCAAACCTTTTAGTCTGTGCGTCTTGTACCTCTGCAGAAAGCACCGGCAAAGACAACACCAGCAAAAAATAGAAAAAACTAATCATACGAATCAAGTTTTTGTACAAGGAATCAGAAGTAAAACCGCATACACAAATAAAAACACAGTACCCTCTCATCTTCACCATTGTCCGCAACAGTGGGAATGTGTTAAATAAATTATAAAAATATTTAACATCTAAAAAACAAACCTAGTTATACAATATGACCATTATCCATAATGCATTATTAATTTGTTCAACAGGGATCCTTGTGTACGCTTTAGATAGCTTACAATTATACATAACATGAACAAACTAATTTAAGCAAATAAATGAGAGACTGGCAGATAACTCACAGCTACACCTGCGTGAACGAAGGAGGCAAAAACCAGATTGGATCTGAAATTACAGCCTTAATGAGTTTGTGATTGACAAATGCAGAATTTCTGGACACAAACAAAATGGTCCAAATAGTCTTAGATATAAACGTTACTTGTATCAAAGTGAAAGGTGATGAAAACAGCCTGACTTCAAACTATATACGTGGCTGAAGAGGAATACAGAAATTGGTAACTGGAAGAAGCAGGAGGAAATATAAGTTTTTCGTCCGACTGCAACATTTGTTCCCTTTTGTGTCAAGTGAAAGAATAGTAGTATTTCAAATCGTAGGAGTGGGCGATGTGGATATAATATTTAGTCACAGCACGTCATTCATCGAAAAAAAAAGAGAAAATATTCGTTTTAAGCTACATACAGCAAATTAAATAGGTATAAATCAAGGTAATTAAATCAGTCTTCAGTCCTGCTAAATGATTTGCAGCTTTGCCTATAATGACCCAAATGCACACATATTAAAATGGATAATCACAATGGTATAAACAGTATGGCAAAAAAATCTCAGATTTACACGATCACATCGCCCACCCCTACATGATGCGTTTAGTGTCATCAACAGCATCGTGGGGGAACCTGAGTGAGTCATGAGTGAAAAAGTTCAACAGTTCCAGTCGGACCAGGAGAGAAGTAGCCGCAGGAGATGATCATTTAGAACAGTTTTTAAATCAGCACGGTCTCTGCTGACACAGGAAAGTTAGATGCATCCTATTCAGGGATGTATTATCCATTCGAAGTACCATCATCCAAAAAAAAAAACAGACAGTTTCTGTATGAAAAATAGATATAGTATACAATATCATTAAGCAAGCTAGCGGTATAAATAGTGTCTTGTTGTGTTCATTTGGATTATCACAGGGACAAATCCTATCATTGATATACATGCACACACGCACACACACACACACACACAGTGGCGGCAGTGGCGAAGTGGGTAGGGCGTTCGCCTCTGGAGTGCAGGGTCGGAGGTTCGATCCCCCGTCTCCCCGCCACATGTCGAAGTGTCCCTGGGCAAGACACTGAACCCCAAATTGCTCCCGATAGTTAGCTTAGTTAGCTTAGCACCCTAGTGCTAAACCTACCCTGCGTGGTAGCTGCTGCTATCGGTGTATGAATGTGTGTGTGACTGGGTGAATGTGTACAAAAAAAAAAAAAACAATGTAAAGCGCTTTGAGTCTGTGATAAACGGAGATATAGCGCTATACAAGTCCATTTACCATTACCACACACACACACACACACACACACACACACACACACACACACACACACACACACACACACACACACACACACACACACACACACGGGTTTTGATATGAAGGGGCTTCAGTGTTGTCCTGTGAGATTATTGAACAGTAATTATTATATTATTATATACAACATTACCGGCAATAGCTTCAGTTTTGATTGCTTTGCACAGAAGATGCATTTATAAGAATAGGTTGACATTTGGGGAGAGATACGATTATTCACTTTTTCATTTTAGTAGAGAGTTAGAATAGAAGACTGATGGTTGAATGTAAAGCACACAGACATTTAGCTTAGCATGAATACTGTAAACAGCTTAGCTTAGCATAAAGGCTGTAAACAAGGGAAAGCAGGTCAGGCTCAGTCTGATGGTGACACATCACCATTATGCTTGATGCTTAATAATTAATACATTACACCGTAATATTACAAATAAATAGGCATTACATCTGTTACAAAACCCGTTTTTTGTTTGGGATTAAACAAATGAGACACACCACCAATATTTTATCTAACTCTATGCCATGAATCGAATAATCCCCAAAGTGTCAAACTATGCCTTTGAATATTACAAAAGATCCTTTCAAAGACGTGCTGTGCTAACGAGTGACGGTTAAAATAATTACTTTAAGATCTGAGATGATGTGGCACTGCTAAGCACAGTGACTTTGATTAAAATCAAAACAATGCATAACATTAAGAGATATGATACTATTATAAATCACTGAGCTTTGGGACGCTTGCTCAACGCTGATGGCTTGTTTCACATCTAAAAGGGCCGCGGCTTCATCCATGTAAACCGAAGAAAAATAACGTTTTGTGGCCCACAATTTTTTATATTACAGTAAACTGGTTCACTCAAACGTCCTATAACAGACCATCAAGCACACAGAAGGGTCTTAAAATGCATCTTTACCTTGAGCACAAACACTGTTGTGCCCTGATGCTACTGAGTATTCGCTGTACCTTCAGTTACACACACACACCTCTTAAGTACAATTGTTATGCAACATCAGTACAATATAGATAATATTGATACATGTGAATTGTACCACACAGGCATCTTATCTACAGTACCATCTCTGTAGAGCCTCTATTACTTCTAGTGCATTCTGGGAGATGCAGTTTGTAATGAGTGTTTTTTTTTGGCTGATTCGCTGCAGGAACAGTAATAGGCCTCTCCAGGTGATGTAAAAACAGTCAGGTTCTCCTCTTGTACTCGCTCCTCTGGCATAGTAGCATATTTATTATATATATATATATATACTTGTCTTTTATATATATATATATAAGACAAGTGTATAAGACTTTTTGACTTCAGTTTATAAAAAATAAACAGGCTCAGAGAAAAGAGAGGGAGGGTCTCTGCTCTGTCTGGGAGTGTTGCATTTAAAAAAATCAGGATCATCTCTTTTTCTTCCGCTCTCTCTACAGTTTAAGGCAGTCCAGTGGAGGCTGAGCGAGATGACATCATTATACCTCTGCCGCCCCCCGTGTGCAAGGAATCATGGGTACTAAAAGAGTATTTCCCTCCCTCTATGGCCTGAATCTCACACTCTTCTTTAATATCACTCCCTCTTTGGGTCAGTGTCGTGCGGTAATGACTGAGCCTCTTGGTCACTCTCCTCCGTCTTGCTGATGTTCGTGAAAATCTTGCTGAACTTGGCCAGCTGCTCACTGGCTGTCGAACTCTCCTCCTGCAAGCGCTGGTTATTCTCTCTTAGGTTGGCCATCTCTGCAAGCAGGACTACTTTGTCAAACTTCTCCTGGAGGTGGACAGAGAGCAACAATAAGGGAAGAATAAAAAGGAAGAAGAAAAATGGTGGCTGGACAATGGATGGAGCTTTAATCTACACTTGTTATTAAAGGAATAGTTTGACATTCAGGGAAATATGTGTAGGGGCTTTCTCGCTGGGGGGTCAGATGAGAAGATTGTTACCACTCTCATATTTGCCGCTAACTATGGAGCTACAGCCATGAGATGGTTAGCTTAGCTTTGCATAAAGACAGGAAACAGGTTACCTAGATCTGTTTTCAGTTAATTAAAAACGTCCAACGAGCACCATAACTAAACTAAAACCATAACTTGTCGTTTTCACATTTAAAAAAAAACGATTAAACAAACAACTTTTAAGAATTGATTAGAGGATATAATTTTTTTTAAATTACAGTTAAATGAAAAAATTACTTGAAAAACTGAGGACCTGTTAAGAAAAACATCAGTAAAAAGCGTATGTATTACAGTGTGAGAAAGGAAAGTATCAGAAATAGAAAGTAAGTGGGTATGATAGCTTGTGCATGCAACATTACCATAATGGACTTTTCTACTTTTATGTTAGATAAAGGTAAAATTAGGAGAAATAAAATATTCTCACTCTCTCCAGATCAGTGTTCAGTTGTTTTAACATCACTTCCAGGGTGTGGAGCCGACCAGACAAATCGTTGGGCACCTCGTCACTGTGAACACACACGGCACACCTCAATTTGCATCAGAGAGAAATAACCACCCACTGCTGAGCGTGTTATTTAGGCGGTTAGGGAGAACAGGTTCTACTGGTGTCTGTGTGTTGGTTCATTCTTGAGTAAGACTGTTTGAACCAAAGCTCTCTAGTTTCAATAATATCTCACTCTTGTTGCTAACGGGTAGAAAAAAACAAACACCTTTTCTGGCAACACAGAAACTTGTACTACAACTCAAACGACCAACAGTTTACTCCATCCATAATCCACAGAGGAGAAAAAATTGGGGAAATGACCACAGGGTGGCAGTAGTGACAAAGTTAAGCGATTAAAAAACATGAACATTTGGAGTTCTCTGGTTGCACTACTGTACAGCAGATCCTGTTTGTTTGGTGAGTGTAACGGTGAAGTTGACCTACCCGCTGAAGGTCGGCGTGGTCCGAGGCGTCTGCGGAGTGAGAAACTGGACCGGACTGACCGGTCTCATGTCTGGAACTTCAACCTGCGGCTCAGTCAGCGAGAAGAGGGAAACGGCTCTTTGTGCTGAAACAGAGACATAATGGTGCGTTCTAAAAAGCTGCATAAAAGGAGTCTTTTTAACCCAAGTGTCCCTTGGGATACGTGATCACACAGGAGGAGCTTGCAGCTGGTGAGGTTATGTATCAAATGTTGGCTTCAGTTAACTGCGTTTGTCAGTTGTGTGACGGTCTTTGTGGAGGCAGAGGACACCAGGGACAGGAGGAAGAACCAGAAAAGACACAGAGGCTGAGCAGCTGATCGTGTCGGAGGTTTAGATCAACACCACAGATCCGTTTTTCCATGAGTGTCGTGTGACAGAAAAGAGCCTCAACATGATGAAACCTATTAAGCCCCAACACTAAGACAATATGTCTCACATCCACTACTAGGGATTTAGATGTTGTACTGGTTAGTTATATTTAAAGCAGATACGAGGAACTTTCCATTTTTGTTCTTTTTAGCAGCATCTTTGGACAAAATAGTATTTTTTTTAGGAAACCAGCGCCCAATCGCGTGCTGGCAGCGTGTGAATTTGTTTAGGAAGCAATGGAAAGGTAATGTTGTTCTATGTGACTATCTAAGATTAATAATGGTAATATTAAAGTTAAGATTAAATCAAAGATTTAGTACCATCCGGGAAACACAGGATGTTCCAGTCTGCCTGCTGTAAATTATTTTCTTTAAGTTCCCGGGATATGGTACCCAAGCAAAGACTACATTGAAAATAACTACATTACATTGTTACAACCGAAGCATTGGATTGGTTTAGCATTCAAGTCACCTATTTAACAATACATGAATCCCACAAATAACATTTACATATATCATAATTCATACTTAGCATACTGAGTTGAACAAACCTAATCCTGAAGTGTCTCCAGCCTCACCTTCGTAGGCTTTAGCAGCGCTGACGAGGCTGGACCACTCCAGTCCACAGGCTGTGTCGGGCAGAGGCATCAGCCCGGGATCGAACCTCCTCAGGGGGGGAACTTTGTCCCTGACCTCTGTGAGAGACAGCTCCGAGGCAGACAGAGGCACTGAGGGACAGGGGAGGACATCAGTAAGTAAACAAACCTCTGCACGATACAAGCGCATCTACTACTACCTACAACAAGGTCAATATAACATTCAACACCTTTTGTCCACATGCGTTTTAATAGAAATGGCATTTAGAACTCACCCTTCTTGTTCTGCGTGTGGTTGGAGGAGACACCGTGTCTGCGTGTGGGCAGCGTGCAGGTGAACAGGACATCGGTGGGCGTGGTCTGGTTCTCAGAGTTGGCGAAGCTGGCGTCTCTGCGCCCACTGCACAGCGACTCGTCTGAGAAGGTGCGCTGCAGGGTTCGCCTGGGAGACTACAGAGAGAGAGAGACAAGTGACGGAGCTCAGTGCGCTGTGTGCAGCATGTGAGACTGATGAACTGTAATGGAACTTTCCCTAGTAAGTGTTAGTGTGTGTCCTCACTGGATCTCTTTGTGGCGTCTCTCCCAGGTTGTCCATGATGATCAGTTTCTTCAGGTCGTCTTCGATGGTGCTCTTGTACGTCCGCCGTGGAGAACGCAGGTCCCTCAGTGATGCTCGGAGCCGAGGCTGTCCAAACACATTCTTTGAATTGGTATCCACCTGTCTGGAGACACAAGACATAAGCACCAAAAACACACAAGGACTCCCCCCCATATTTTGCATAAGAATCAGATAAAAACTGAGGTGGAGAGACTAAAACCAGGCATCGCTATCGTACTTCTTGCTGTTGCTGCTGTCAGAGCTGGACTTGGTAGCTGCGATGGAAGGCGATGGGTTGGTCTCTTCGGCCTGCCAGGCAGACGGTCTGCTCTTCCCATAAAAGGCCTTGGGGGCGGAGCTGGACAGAGGGGTGGAGCTTAAATGAGCTGAAGTTGGCGTCGTCGTAGCGGCTCGGACAGGTCGAACTTTCTCCGCTGTCGGAGTCTTGTATCCCTGCGGTGTGTAGGCCCTGAGAGGACACACATATTTTTTTTATAAGTGATGATTCATGACAATGTAGTTAAACAACAAATCTGAAAATGACTGTCTTCAACACAGTCAGCCACTTGAAACTATGATTGTATTTTAAGGTGGTGACATTCATTTTACCTAGTGTAGTGACTTAATTTAATATTTGTCAGAGGGCACTACATTCGCATTATCAGATTATCTTTTTATGTGCAGCGTTTGTTATACCGGCTTTCTGAAACAGGCCCTTGCTTGTCCATCCTCCTTTTTTCACTAGAAAACATTTATATTTTGAGTATTTCAATTCTATCTCAACTGACTATGTGACAGATAGCCATTTATTTATTTTTGCATTCCAGAAAAAACATATTCCCCGACAGATCAAAAGATTAGAATCAAATACATTACTGGGTTAAATTTGCCCCTTTGCAGGATCATTCAAATGTTTAATAACAGAAAAGATCAAGAATTATAGCCACACTTGGTGAATATAATGAAGATTAAGTTTTCCCAGGTAGTGTTGTCTGTTTAGCAACATTATCACACTCACACAGCAATTACTTATCTACTGACTGCTGCTGACACAACCTGAAATGTCTTTTATCTACCAAACCAATTATTCACCATTGGAAAACAAGCTAAAAATTATATTAAAAACATCTCAAATATTTAAACCAAACCTACAGTAATCGTCCAACCAAAACAAACACCTTACAACACTAACAGTCCAAGTGCACAATACCTGTGATGAATCATCTATGTCCTAAAGTCTTCAGTTTTATTTTTTTGTCTCTTTTAGGTTGGTCTGACACATCTCAATCACAGAATGCTCTGTATGAGTGGATGGCACTCGGGATTTCAACACAGATTGTATTAATCCGACGCTGAGCGGTCAAACCGTGTGTATGTTTGTGTGTTTTATTCCTCCATGGATTCCTGATGCACAAGAGATCACATGATAATCTGTATGTTTCACAAGGATTAGTCGGCTTTAATCCTTAATGTACCCTTTAGAGAAGCATTTTCATGGATTATATTGTTCAAAACGGATCTGGTGCTGCTACATAGCTGCTGCTTGGTGTAGCATTCACCTAAAATTCCCCCAATTTTGTGTTACTGCCAAGTTCATACATTCTTTTTTGAGCTAGGCAGCATTTAACTGCAGCAATTATGCATGCAACACTCTGTCTATAATAAATCTGCCCTGTCATTTATTGAGGTTTATGTCTGTTGATAATAGCTTCATAAAAGATGCATGTCATCAGCGAGTCGCGTCTCCTACCTGGGTTTGAAAGCTTCCATTTTTTCTGCACTAGAGCCGGGAGGCGGGAACGTCCTGGTCCGGTAGCCTTTGTTCTGATTGGCTGCGACCGGTATGACTGGCGAAGACTCTCGTCTCCTGGCTTCTCCCCCGCCGCTGCTCCTTCCCACGGACAGCTCCTGCATGCCGCTGTAGGCCACAAAGGAGTGCAGGGGCTTGTGGGACTGGCTGTTGTTGGACGTGTTGGCGTGGCGCGTGTTGTTGTTGTAGTGGGTGGAGGCGTCGATGCCGCTGTCGTTGGACCCCCCCTTGTTGAGGAGGTCCGGGTCAGGGTCGGCCGGGTCGCCGAGGCAACCGCCCCCCCCTCCTCTCTCCCCTCCGGCTCCTCCGTCAAACCAGCGCTCGTCACTGTGGCCGCTGGAGGCGTTACTGGACAGAGTGTTGCTGCTGGAGTGGCTGGAGTATTGAGCCTCCCCCTGTGCAGGACAAGATGGCAACATTCACACACACACTCAGAGAAGCAACCAGGCCAACAGAAGGGATCAAAGTGGGAAATGGTGTGGAGTCTGACCTTGGAGTGTCTGTTTGGAGAGTCTTTCCCCGGGACATCCTGCCTGGTGGTTGGTCTCCTCTGCCCGCCTCCGCCACCTGGTCCCCGAGACGACGGCACTGGGACATGCCAGAGGGGCTCTAGACAGAAAACACACACACACACAGACACACAGACACACACACACACACACACACACACACACACACACACACACACACACACACACACACACACACACACACAGGATTAAAGCAATTTACACTGACCCTCCGTGGTTGGCAAAGAGGATTAAATACTTATAGCACATTAAAACACTGACCTCCAACCACCCGCCCACCCACCCACCAACCCACGCAGAAAATCCCACTGTTATTGCTACTCCACTATGCAGCATACGCACTTAGAACAATGTAGAGACCAGAAATGCAGTTAAAGACATACTCAAACATATAAACCTGCAATGAATCTCTTTGGTCATACAAAACCAGAATGTCGGTAATCTGTCGTCTATTTACACATCCAACATTCACAGAACAACATTGTTGAGTTGTGTGTAGATTCAGGCGATGATTCTCTCAAAATACTAGTCGTAATATTGTTTCGTAAAAATATATTCTTCAGGTGCTTTAAAGTCATGCAGCAGGTACACACCTTCCTGGTTTCTGTAAATGGATGTACCTGTTTTGCAGCGCTCCATGGTGCTCTCCTGACTGGTGAAGCCTGAGGAAGATTCTCCACTGGAGTTGATGTCCACACACAGGTGGGGCTCATAAGGCAGCAGGGGGCGCTGTCCTGCTCCATATCTACATAGGCAGATCATAAGAGGAGGGGAGAGGGTATTTAATCATTCATGTGAGAAGTCAGTTATATAAAATGTAGAGTTTTTGATTTGACTGAGAAGAGAAGAATTTCAGTTTCTGTTTTGTATCCTGACGGCATTTGAATAAAAACAGGTTTTTCTGGTCGGGTGAGATATTATCAGCCTCCAACACTGTGAGGAAGAGCCACCCACACAACAGATCCTTCCTCTGAGATACAGTGTGTTCATATATGTCTAACTGCAGCCTCCAAAGCACCACATCATTCAGCCTTAAGAACACATATAATCCCACTCCAGCACATGAAACAGTTGTCGTGAGTTAAGTCCGATATGTCGTCAAAGGAGGGACGAGAAACAAAGGAGCAGTCACACACCTGTCGGGTGAGGGTTTGTAGCGTACGAAGGGGCCTGGTGTGATTCCAGGCGGTCCCATGGTGGAAAGGCCGACCAATCCCGAGGAGGGAGAGGAGAAGCTGGCTGAGGGGTTTCTATAGGGCAGCACTCCTGCAGGAGACAGGCTGTAGTGGTTCTCTGGGTAGCTCACTGGCCTGGAGGACACAAAGATGCTGATGGTTAACCGAGAGAAAAACAAACCAGACCACAGAGAGCTGAGGCATATGAGAGAGGCTGTTACAAGAAACACAAGAAACCATTTATTGAATTTAAGTAAGAAAAAAAAACCTGCCAGGAACTGATTGCAGCTTTTTACTTTGGGATTGGGCAGTGAGACACCAGCTCCGAGTAACATGTATGATTAGAAACTGAGCACAAAATGGGGGTAAACAAAGCTAAACAAAACAAAAATCCCTTAGTAACAGATGTTACATGCATTAATTATGTGTGCATCATTGCCAATAGGTCTCACCTCTTGGAGTTGAGGTGCTGGGGCTCCCTGTAGGGAACAGGCACCAGGGTTTTGTGTGAACGCGGCAGTGGAGGAGGTGGGGGACCCATGGGTGCCCAGCGCTGCGGGGTGGGGGCGCTGTGGAGCCCTGGAGGAATGGGTGGGCTGTCCCACCGCCACATGGGGCGAGGGGAGGGTCGGTAGCCTGCCGCCAGAGGCTCAGGTTCTGGCTTCTGCTCCATGGTCTTCATCTCATACTCCTCTGTGCAGCCCCTACAGAGACAGAGAGGGACAAACATCTGTTGGCATGAAGAGGGCACACAGAGGCGAAGATGATCACAACTCCCAAAGTCAAGTCACAAGTCAAATGTGTTTTCATAGTCCCCTTAGTGGCCTCTCTGACACGATATCCAACACATATCTTCCACACATCATTATTATTTCATTCACACAGGAGACATTACAGGAGGGCAGGAGGCATCAAATATGCATAGAGGATGTGTTCAAGTCAAGGCAAATGCCAAGAGGAGAAGATGCGAGAGAAGGGGGGGAATGATGGTGGAGGAGAAATGGTGTCAAGGTGAAGAGTTGAAATTCACTGTGGAGGAGGATGAAATGGGGGGGGGGTAAAAATGGAAGTACAAACACAACACAGCAAAGACAGAAATAAAAGAGATGAAAACACAGTGTCTTAAATGAAGTCTACAAGTAACGATTCTTTTCATTGTAAGTCAGTCTGGAGAGGGGTTTGTTTGGTCTTCAAAATGACATAAGATAGTAAAAAGGTGAGTTCTCTAAATGTAAAAATAAATCTTTTTGTTAAGTTATTTTCATAAAAGATAAGCAAATATTCATATTTGACAGGCCAAAACGTGGAAATGAAATGAATGAGAGAAAAAAAACACCACCAACAACAACAAAGAAACACATTTCTATAGTACTACAACAACTGAATGAACATGAACAAAGCACGTGGCGTGGACATTGTTTGATCTCACACACACACACACAGAAGGAGCAAGTCCAAACCTTAAACAGGGCAGATCCTACACATGTCGACATGCAGTGTTTCTTCCATCACACTGGCAGAGGCTATACAGCTGGAGCTTCCCAAAACACACACGGTCAAAACACACTACAACATCACACCTTTTCTGCAGTGTGTCTGTCCATTTTTCGTGTTGTACCGCAGAGTCAGAATAGAAAAGGAAATTAGCTTCCAACTGTCCTCTCTCTATCTCTATCTCTCGCTCTCACTCCGTCTTCCACCCACCTCTCTTGGTGGTGTTGAAACACGTCCTCTCCACAGAGCCAGTCTCTGCCATTCCAACTCAATACACTCAACCCTTCCTTTCTCTCAATCCCTCCCTCTTTTCTGTTCTGTTCTTTTCATTTGCACAGGGCATGCATTTTTAATTAATCACTTCCACATTTTTTTTGTGGTCTCCTTTTTCCCCCCTTCTTCCTGCAGATTCCAGGCCTTAATCTCATGCAATCTGCTTGCCTGGCACACAAACGAGTTAGAGAGAGAGAGGAGAAAGAGAGAGAGAGAGAGAGAGAGAGAGAGAGAGAGGGACAGTGAAATACAAGACTCTAATTATCAACTGCTACTTGAGAGAGAGAGAGGGGGAGTGTGTATGTCTGTGTGTGTGTGCGTGAAAAGGATTTAACTCTGTGTAATTAAAATGCCTCCAACACAACAAATCTAACCACTGTGCGATCACACAGCCAGCTGCAAATACTGTATTTAGGAGCCCTGGTTCCTTGTCACAAGCGCACACACACACTGTGGTTATTTCTTCACCTCTGTAACACCACATCAGTGTCTCATAAGGCCTCATTATTCTCTTTGTCAAGGCCTTATGTGTGGATGAAAGGTTGGAAAAGGATGATGGCAGGGAAAAGAAGAAGAAGACATTGTGGGAGGGGAGGAAGCAAGGACGATGCTGAGCGGAATGAGATGAGCAGATAAGAAGCGGGGGAGAGAAACAAAGTGTGTCAAATAGCGTTAATTCAAATTAAAACAGAAGATTCTTTCTTTTCGTCTCCATGCCTCGTTTCCTCTAATTTCCTCATGAAAACCGTACATCGTTCCCTCCGCTCGCTTGCTTCCTCTTTTCACACACACTCCCACACAAAAATCCTTTCATAACACTGGAGTCTAGCCACTCTCTCACCCGTGTGCTTTTGTGTGTTAAGAGTGAAGAGCGTCCTGTGCTCACCGTTAGCTTGCTCTCGTCTTTCAGCTGATGCCTGATAACACCCAGTGCCCTCCCATGCTGTCTTCTACTGCCCCAACATCTGTATTCACGCCAGTTCAAATCACCCCTCGTTAGTTCAGCTTCAAAGAAACCCGACAGGCAAACGTTAACACACCTGCGAGGCCCCCCCTCTTCATACGGGGGAATGATGACCACTTTGACCGTCACAGACGTCCTCAGCAGGTCAATCATCTGCTCGTGGGTCAGCGTCACCGCGGCAACCTTGCAGATCTCCACCAGCCGACTGCCCTGTCTCAGTCCTGCCTGCCAGGCGAAGCCATACTCCTCCACCTGCGTCAAGAAAAACGAAACAAAAAAGCATAAAACAATTATGCCGCTTCAAACAAGCCGCTTATGTACAGCCAATAATCTTCATAAATGGATATTTTAGTAGAAGATCTGGGGGGCGACAGAGGGTCATCTGACGGTACCTCAGCCACAGTGCCGTCCAGGCGAACATGGAAGCCCAGTTGTCCAAGTCCGTTTCTTCTCAGAGTCATATCCACCGTCTCACATCCCACTGTCAACGACTGGCCAAGGAGATGATGTGAATAGAAAGAGATAAGATTTATAGTATTATTTAATGTCCTTACATGTGTAGCCTATTAAAAGAGTCTCTAGGTATCTTCCAGAACAAAGGAAACACGGGCATGGAGGCCTTTAAATACTCAATTCTGATTCTGGAAACTTTAGCAGTATCTAATATGCATGCATCAGGCATTTTCAGAAAGATAAAGTCATTTTTAAAATATTATGTTTCCTGTTGGATTGACACAAGACATCTGAAGTCCAGTAAATATTTTTTCCCCCGATATTTTACAGGGATTATCACAATATGTAATGCCTCTCATCAGCCAGTGCGTGGAGTTGGTCGACTTAATCGGAAAGTCAAATCACACATTATTCAGTGCTCAACACGAGGCATTTAGGTTAAAAACAAGAAATGTTAATATATTCGCTAGTTGATTTCCCACTTGACACTCTTTTTCTCTTGATTGCTCTACACCTGGACTGGAACAAGCTCTCACCTTTAACCGCTGCACCACTTCCCTGATGTCCTGTGCACAGCCCTCTAGGACCCTCACGGCGATGTGGTCTCCTCTGCCGTAGAAGATCTTCAGTGCCAGGCGCTCTGGAGTCCAGCCGATCACGTCGGCACAGAAACAGTTAAACACCACCTCCTTGGTGGAACAGTCTGTCAGGAGGATGTATTCAGCAGACAAGCCCAAGGCACAGGGCAGCTCGGTCCCACCTCCACTGAAGTCCTGGGCCTGGACCCTCCAGGCCACGGCCCCAGCAGCTCCCAGCTCCGCTCCGTCTCTTGCTTTGGAGCGCTCACGTTTTTTGGAAGCGAGGGAGATGAGGTTGTTGAGCTTGCCTGCCGAGTCGAGGGGCGTGCTGCTGACATAGTTCTCTGCTAGGTCACGCAGGTACTCCTGCCGCGTTCGCGTCGCCATGGTGTGAAACTTCTCCGATTTGTGAGCCGCATTTTCTGCATTGATAACTTTGGCTAGAAGAAAGTTACGAAAGACGAGTGGGTCACGGAAGGTGACGCCGCTGGGGATGGGTGGGCCAAAGGGAGGCACGTCCTTCATTCTCGTCACAGCAACACTGAAAAGGCCAGACGGGTAAGATTAGAAGTGTGTAACTCTAATGTGTTATGTTGTTTGTGTATGAACATGTGCTTGTTCTGTTGTAAACCTTTACCTGTAGCAGGTGTTTTCAGAGCAGGGATTGTGCACACGGACAATAACAAAGACGTGCTGGAAGTGTGAGCGAATATTCTGCGGGGTGAAAGGCAGTGCTCCCGGCTCCTGAAAGATTATGGTGACGATGTCGTTCCCTATGTGCCTCTTTCTCAGGAGCTGAGGGAGAGGAAAGATGAGATATAAATAAATAAAAAGGCAAAATAATAAAATGAGCTTACATTACTAACTCAGGTCAGAAAGTCGGACAAGGGAAACAAGAGATTGAGACACTCACTCCTAGACACCAAACAACAAGTCTTTATGTAATTTTTTTTATTCTGTGTGGGCCTTTGTCTCTGTGTGTGTACTGGTTTGTCCGTCTGTCTGTGTTCATTTAGGAGACACAGAGTCCGAGCTGTGTCTGTGGTGCAGTGCTTGCCAATCCTCTCTTTATCTGCAGAGGGAAGTGTGAACGTACTGATTACGTAATCCAGCCCACTGTTTGGCCACTGATACACACATTCCCCAGCATGGAGCCACAGAAGCATCCTTCAATGCACTGAGGCTGCAGCGTGATGTAGAGGTCACAAAAATTAACTAGAATTGTTAGAATTGATCATTTGAATAGACTATTTTCTATTTTAGCATCCATTCTAAAGAGTAAATACTGCTGATATGATAATTTCCTGCCATTGTTCATATATGATTATGGTTCAGGCCTAACCTGCGCTCTCCTTTTCCTCTCTCCTGAATGTGTACATCTGTGTATAAATCCTCTTGATTCCGATTGCCTTCATTCATCCACTGCAGGTTATTTATTAATTGTCAGATGCTGCCACCTAGAGGTTCGTCTGGGCAAGTACACCTCCCTGCTGCTGCAATCTCTAAACCTCTGGATGGAGTTATTGCGCCATTTATAAAATGACACTTTCTGATTGAAGAGTCAAGTGTAATATGAACTGTTCACTTTTTTTTTATTTATGAAAAAGGAGCAACCCTCAGACTTCTTGTTTACTCACCAATAAAAATATGTTTAACGAGATGATGTAAAGGTCAAAAAAGCTAGTTTACAATAACAAACAATAGACCGCTGTGGGTATGGTATTAAAGTATAATAAGTATAATTCACCAATTCCCCAAATTAATGAATGACTTCTCCACAGCCTGCACTGTTTGGCAGTGATACATTACAAAGTGTGTGTGTACTGTACACTAATCCTGAGCACACATAGGGCCTGTCGGAGCACATGTGTTCATCCGTGTGAGCCTCTCACGCAAAACACCATTAGAAATACACACAGGCAGAGTGATATCCTACACAGAGGTCAGATTGCACACAGCCCACGCTGCAAACAAACAGCGCACAGGAGAATGTGTAGGAAGGCTGATGGATTTAAAGTAAGATACAGAAGGAGAAAATAAAGAAAGGACTCACTACTACTGAACCCCACCCCAGCTCTGATCCAGTTGAAGAATGAGAGGTCAAAAGAAAAGGCCAGTCAGTAAGAAAGAGAGAAAAAGGGCAGGGAAGCCAAGAGACTGAGAACAAAGACTATAAAATCAAGAGAGGCCAAATAAAAAAGGAAAGAAACTCTAAATAAAGAGCCTGACATAAGTCATGAGTTTCCACTTTATGGATTCTTGCCGTGGTTTGCCACTTGGAGAAAATGTGCAGACTAACCAATAACCACAGGCAGACTTTGTAAGGCTTTTGGGTGACAAGAAAGGATAGTGGTGGTGGATCCCAAAGTCTGAGACCATAAGTCAAGATACTTCTATTTCTATGCATCTCTCTCTGCAGGTGTACAACTCTAGAGCAGCAAAAAAAATATATACAGTAGAATATTCATACCATCATATTTCACTGTGGGCATTACACTGTGGTATCGTTCTTTCTCCTGTATTATCTTCTTAACATACTGTACACCCTCTTATTACTGCCATACTCTCTCTTACTCTGGATTTATACGTTCATAGGACTTCTTTCCAGTCATCCACTGTGAAATGCAGCTTCAGTTAAGTTGGTAAGTAGTACCATAAAATTTGCTTAAATTCGATTATTATACTATAATTATTTCCAGGTGAACTTAGAACACTCACTGTATTCTCATCTGTCCACCGCTAAACACAGGTGGCTAGTTTGATGTTTCTGGATTGTTTGCCGGGTTGCTCAGGAGTTCTTACCTGCTGGGGGTTGTTGGGCATATAGGGCAGCATAGTAGACACATGGAACATGACCTCGTAGCCCTGGTAGCTTGTATACAGGGAGTGTGTGCCCGTAGAGTCGGCTAAGGGTAAAAAGAGGAAGGGACCGTTACTTCACTTCACATCGCCATCAGGTTGTTTAATTACAGTGGAGATTGGGATTTAACTGTTGTTATACGAAGAACAAGAGCATTTTCTATTCTCTCACAGGCTTTACAAATGTATTTTGCTGACAGACACTCATCCCGTTTTTCCCCCCTAGTGAGTCTATTAACACACGTCTTTGACAATTCCCTCAGTGATGGATAATTCTGCTGCATATTTTAGAATGTCTAATTGCGCACATATTTTCTCTAAAAGTAATTTGCTGTATTTTCATAGAGCTAACTACATGAAGAAAGAGACAGAATTGGCTCACTGTTTCATAATTTACAAAATTTAACAAGAAGCTCCTGTTTTAACCTTGTGCTACTGCAGCCTTCATGATAATCTCCATGGTGAAACCTTCCCATCATCTCGACTCTTATGTAGAAAGTTGCATATATTCAGACACGTGACCTGTAATATTGCCTATAATAACACCTATATATTATAACACCTATATGGACCTCTTTGCGAAGACTTACTCTTGGTGTCGAGCTGTGCAGCGTATTTGGTGAATCCTTTGAGGAGCACCTGATCCCCCAGCAGCTCCAGGAAGGCAGAGAAGGCGGGGGAGGCCTCCTCGTTGTTGTACATCTCCTCCTCTGTGCTCTGGCCCGCGCGGCACAGCAGAACGCCCACCTTGTGCTTCTGACTTAGCTACGAGACAGTGGGGAGATAGCGTTTACATTACACACACACACACACACACACAGCTAAAAACACCACATTTATTAAACATAGTGATCTGAACCTTGTGCTTCTAGTACATGTCAAAGTAGGTGTTACAGGTATGTACTGTATATCTGGATGCACTTAATCATCAAGCACAACTGCATTGTTGTATAAACCGCCTACACAAACAAAAACAAGCCCACAGCTGGCTGATCACGTCCGCCTTGCACTTCACCCTCCATTAAATAAAAAAGGGTGAGATAACATGGCTAAACATTAAAGCTTTTATGATTACACACTCATGCTTAAACACACCACCACACCCTGCTTTCCCCCAGCTTTCACGGCCCTCAGTCCACTTTAGTACTTTGCACCACCAACACTAAGTAGTTCCACAGGTATCAGAGGCGTTTTGTATACACCCGATCTGAGCATACCATACTTTATCAGTTCACATTTTTTTGCTTTGCAGTCATTAAATCGCCAGACTGAGTGGACTTCGCTGCATATCTCACCCCCTGTTCATCCAGTTTGAGGAGCTGCTCTGTGACTTTGGGCGTGCTGAGCCACAGTCTCAAACAGGAGACGCTGAGCTCTGGGACCACCTGCTCCAGGACCTCCTTTAGTGGCAGACCCCGCACTGTGCCGTGCCGCCCTGTGCTCGCCACCGCGTCCTCTAGAATGCAGCCTCGCAGGGTCACCAGCTAAATGTGGGGGAATGAAAAGAAATGCAGCTTGTAAAACTTGAAGCAATGTATTATCAGATTTTTAAGAGAGTAAATATTTTAAATAACACATATGCTTTATCCATTACTTAATTAATATGACCATCACTTTCACTATTTATCTGTTTAGCTTTTTCCCTATCTCGGGGACCAAATATTTTCCGATCCTTTTTCAATATTTGCTTTATTATATACTTTTTCATCTAGCAGTGCCATGCTACAGTTTCTCTCTCTGTCACACACGAGGATTTGAAGTCGAGCCGTACTGTGAATTTTTATTCTCATCAGTATTGTGCTGCCACATAGTGCAGCTCCCTGGCGAGAGGAAATTGACCTGCTTCAAAACAGTGAGACTATAATAACCTTAGATACAGTTAGGGAGGAGTGGGCTGTTCCTTCTCACCACACACACACATACACACACACACACACACACACAAATGCAGCTTCATTAAAAATGTATGGCAGTCTGGCAGGGGCCAAAGAGACAGTTGAACCCTCAGAGACTCACGGAGAAATGAAACCTGATTGACACCCAGCCGATGTTATGAAACTGTTGTTTCAAACTTGTCAGCTTCGGCACAACGGTGGAGTGAGTGAGTGCGAAATGCCGAGCAGGAATGTCAGAGGGCGGTGAGTGTAAATGTGTGATGAAGGAAGAAAGAGGAAGTGTCTCCACCTTGCTCTGTCAGCACTGGCACTGCTGCACAGAATTAAATTACACACTTTAGGGGAATGGATATATGAGAGCAGCTTGGTCTTTGAGCGGGAGAGAACAGAGAGAAGTCTGCAATCAATGGCTTTCTTTCTGTGTGGGAACGGTAGGCTCGGGTGTTCTGGCTGTGGCTGTTAGCCAAACTCTGTATACTTAGATGGCGAAGAGACTCCATTGTTACACCACAGCTAAGGTGATGAAGCCAGGCATCCATGTAATCTGGCTAAAAAAACAACACAGCACCAGCCGCACAGAGGAAGATTCTACACGCATTGCTGTCTGTTTGATTGACCTCGACAATAACAGACAGGTTGTGCAGATATTTTAGTTGAGATTAATCTGACAGTTATTTGTCTATAAAAAAGGAAAAATAAGAAATAATTTCAAAGTGACACATTCAAATGCCTTGTTTTGTTCAGTCCAAAACCCATGTTCAGTTAATCGCCACATAAGATTTTGAGAAGCTGGAACAAGTGAATATCTTGCATTTATGCTTGAAAAGTAACTCAAAGCATTAATCTATTATCAAAATAGTTGCAGATTAATTTTCTGTCGATAATAAACTCATATTGACCCCACAAATGAAGCAGAAAAGAATGAGGGAAACATAGTTGTGTGCTCTGCTCTGAAGTAATGTCTTTCAAGAGGCTTTTTTCCATCACCATTGGCCCATCGTTTAATACATTTTGAGACTTCGATCTATCAAAGTGGAAAAGTGGTTAGGGTGTGCCCCCTTTTGAGAGAGCAGGCCAAACACTTTGGGCAGAGCAGCCAAAGTTTGGTTTGGCCTTGCGGTGCTGAGATGGGGCAGGTGGAATGTTCCACTGGCAGAGAGGGCGGAGGAGTAAGTAGGGGGTTGGGGGGTTAAAATCGGGGCAGAGAGGGTAATGAGCGTCCCAGGTAGGGACAGAAGGGGAGGGGCTGGGTAAAATGAAAGTATGAGAGGATTTAACTTCAGAGTGCACACTCCTACTGACTCATCACTGTCTCATTGCTCAGAAATCTCTAAACAAACGGGGGATTTGTGCAAACCTCGCTGGTTCGGACGATGAGGCGGTACTGATACTGGTCTTTCAGGTCTTTGGTGTCTTCCAGTTTCTCCCGGCGGATGCTCAAGGCCACAGCGCCCAGCTTATCGTCTGTCCCAAAGTAGTTTGAGTGCTCTGGTGAAGGACAAGGGAGAGATGGAGAGCAATGTTGAGGAAAAAATGTTCATATTCATTCATTTCTGTCTGAACATGGGCTTGTGATACATCTATTACATATAATACTATAAACCTTTTACAGACGATATAATTAATCAAGATAACTGATAATATCATAATTATCAATCTTGAAAAGAAGCGCAGGTTGTAGCATACTAATTTCTTCAAGCAAAAAGACCAAAATGTACAGGTTCAGTTCGCTGGTTTTATTTTGTCTTCTTTGATCGTCAACTGAACATGTTTGACAATGAACTACCACTTTTGTAAACTATCAACATTTTTCTCACATTATGAAGACAATTATAAACAATTAATCTGAATTGTTAGTTGCAGGTAGGGCTGTGTCAAAAAATCGAAATAACGATATATCGCGATACTTAGTTTCCCGATATCAGTATCGATTTTTATATCAAAATATCGATTTTTTTTTAATACATTTTTTTTATGATTCTTTTTTTTTTTTTTTTGCTTTTCAAGGCTTTATTGACAGTGCAGAGATACATATATGAAATGGGGCAGAGAGGAATAGAATGCAGAGAACAATCACGGGTCAGATTCAAACCCATGTCTGCTGTCAGGCCTGAGCCTCTAGGATACTGACTTTTGAAGTTAGATCAGTTTTGTTTATAAAAATACTTAAGATTCACTGTGTCACAAAAGCACACTGATGTGTTTTCATTTTCATTGTGTCCTGTACAGTTAGTACAAGAGTGAATTGGATTTGTTATTTTGATGTTATGGCAGCTGCAGCAGTGTTTGATAATTTGCCAAAACAAAAAAAAACGAAGAAAAATAGTAAAGGAAGTTGTGAATGAAATAGTTTTGACTTCATTTGTCTGTACAATTATCACTATATTGTGCTGTAATGTTTGACAAGGCAACTTGTTTATGGAATATCGCAATATATCGTGATATATCAAGATACGCAATACATCGTGATATATCGTATCGTGACCAGTGTATCGTGATACGTATCGTATCGCGAAGTCCTTGACGATACCCAGCCCTAGTTGCAGGCCTAATGTTTTTTCTGAAAAACATGTTTTTCCAAACCTTTCAGTTGTTTTTGATACTTGGTGCTACAGACTCAATTGCCTCAGTAACAAGAAGGTATAAGGAGACACTTATAATGAGAGAAAGGTGTACAAATAACCTTAAAGAGATAAAGATAAGACAAATAATAAAAGAGTCTCACAGCGAGAGAGGCATTAGAAGAGAAGAAACCTGGTAATGCATGTGTAGTAAGCATAACGGACAGAGGAGCCAAGTCAAGGACAATGAGGTGTTATCTAGAAATCAATACTCACTTAATAAAAAAAATCAATTAAGCTGACACAAGGCATAACCCAAAGAAAATGATAATTGCTACTAGAGAAAGGTAAGGCTTAAAGGACTTCATAGTTGTGCGGTCACAGAGATGTGTGCAGCTCATAACAAAAGGAGATTTGATGAAATACAATTTGACTATGTTCAACAAGAAGACTATAAAGGTACAAATATGTGGTCTTGTAAATCCATGAAATGAACAAAACATGGTGTTGTTAGTCTAATTAATCTTGTATTTAACTACAGGCAAGATAATCATCCGTTAAGTGGCTGAGACAAATCAACACACTTCACTAGCATATTTGCGTGTCCTCTTCTAAAGCTCCTCAGCTAAGCCGAGGTAATGCCGACGCCAGAGGCAGCGTGGGAGTCCAAAAACAAAATCCTCCGAAGAGGAATCTAGCTTAACAAGTATTGCTCCTCTATTCCTCGTCTTGACTTGAATGAACCCGGACAAGGCACACGTTATGGGGACTGGGGCCTGCTTCGCTTCCATTTTATGTCCTGTGGTGAAAGATGTGATTTTTTTGATGCGGCTGGGGAATCACAGTATTCTTGGCGACAGCTAAACGGGAAACGAGTCAGCAGATGAACGTATTTTTGGAATGATAACCTTTCTGTTTGGCTTTAGGCATGTCTCTCACTCTTATCACACACATGCTTGCTTGCACACATGTGCTCCTAACAGCATCTGTCACTCATTAGGGTGCATCCAGATCCAGATGATGCTCGCCGAGGGGGAAGTTTCCTCCACAGCCGTCAACCGTCTGAAGGTGGTGATGAGACCGACGCACATACGGACAGGCACACATCACACACCATTTCTCCTTAAAAGGTGCAGTGTGGTGTATCGGAATATTTCTTTGAATAATTACAGAAGCTACAGTGGCCTTCAAGGATAAGAAGCTAGTTACCGTACTAAAGATGGCATCATACTCCACTGCCTAAGGTCTTTCCACAATTACAAGTGATGAGGCGAAGATGTACTTAGTCATTTATTCTATAGCACTTCCATCTTCCAACGGGTGCATTTCTCCAGGACACCCACTATAAAAAAGCATATGGCCATTACGTTTGCCCGTTCTGTGATATTGTAGAAACATGGCGGTGCAAAATGTTAGCCTCCATGTAAAGTAGATCTAAAAGGCTAATTCTAAGGAAATAAAATAAACAACTTTTATTTTCAAGGAATTATATACTAATCAAAACATACTCATGAATATATTCCCTTTCTACCAAGTCTGTACTGAAACATTTCAATGGATTCTACATACTGCACCTTTAAAAGTTAGGTGTTACTTCTGACACTGAAAACCAAATGTAAGACAAAGCTGCGCTGGCTGACTATGTTGAGTGTGTTAAGTGGTACTTGTGATGGTGCAGAAAGGCAGGTGGTGTTGTATCATCAGCTCAGAGTTGTCAAACAGTCCAGTGGCAGGTACATGTGTAATAAAGACTCTGGGAGCGCTGCCAGCTTGGCCCGCTCTGCTCCACTCGGGCCCAGCTGGACAGTAACAGCCGCAGGATGACGTGTTGTGAATGACACCGGAGATTGGCACTATCTATCTAATTCATATGGACGGATAACGGTGAGGTGTAAAATCAGAGTAGAATTTAGGACCAGTATGATCACACTATCGGGCCACTAGCAATAGTTTTCATCATCGATTAATCCCACTTAAACCTTATGGATAATTGTTTAAGTCTACAAAATATCAGAGAAGGATCTTTAGGTTACATCTTCAAATTGCTGGTTTAGTCGAAAACCCCAAAGTCCTCTCAACATGTTTGATTCTTGTGATCCTCACATAAACACAGCTGGCATCAACATCGAAAAATATATGGTTTGGTTAAAGCGTGAAATGTGTCTGAGTGTTACCTTTCCCATGGAAGTAGTCTCGGTAGTACCTGGCCCCCAGGTCTACATGCTCTATGCTGTACAGTTTCAGTCTCTCTAGTCTGGTAACCTGCTGTTCAATGGGCACCTCCAGCACCGAGACGCTGGCGTTACTCCTCCTCAGCCAACCCCTCGCTCCGTCTCCTCTGTCTCCTCCTCGCTCCGCTGACGAGCTGAGGAAGCTGATGTTGCGCTCCCCGTGGCCCCCGGTCTCATTCAGGAAGTGGGGGCAGCAGAGGAGCAGTGGGCTGGAGGAGTTGTGGGCTCCAGGAGGTCCATCCAAGGGGTCGACGCCCAGGGAGGGTGTTGAGGAGCCGGGGTCCATGCTCAAGGTCAAGTCCTCTATGCTGGAGTAAACTGGCTCATTCACACTGGGAGCCGAGGACCTGGAGGCGGACAGCGACACCGAAGCAGCCGAGGCCCCGGTGGCGGTGTTCCTTCTCTGGGCGGAGTAGCTTCGCTGAGCCGCCGCCTCGTGGAGGTCAAACAGAATGCTCTGAGCGTCAAAATGTACAAAGCTCTTGGGGCAAACCCACTGTTTGTAGGAGGACTCTCCCGAGCCCCGGCTTCCCCCGTCATCGCTGGTGTCTCCTTTCCCTCCGTCTAGCTCGCCGCGACTCGAGCTCTTGAGTTTCCTGAACAAAGAGGAGGTGCCCAGCGCCGACTCCGTGCCTCCACTCTTCTTCCTCACTCGCTCAGCTCCGTCCTTCCTTCCCGTGCCCCTGTCGTCCCCGCCTGTGGGACCGGGTGAAGGAGCAGAGGGAAGGGGCGCGCTGGGGTCGGGGACGCGCAGCAGCTCCCCCAGGTGTACGGGAGCTGAGCTGCGCTGGTCAGGCCTCTCCTGGTGGAACTGGCTGAGCATGTCGAAGAAGCTCTGCTCGGGAATGCCCTGGATGTCGATGGAGGAAGTGCTGCCATACTCTCTGAATATGTTCCCGATCCCGCAACCTCCACGAACCTCCACCTTCGAAGCAGAGGGGGAGAGATGTTTCAGTTGTGATGAATTTTAAGTCGTTATGGAACAGCTCTGATTTAAAAATGTACATTAAGTTTGTGTTCAGTTAGTTTAGTCAAGGGTGAAACAACCACAGGATTTTTTGATGGTAGCCAAGTAAATACTGCATGATTTGAAAAGCTAAACTAATGTTAACATTGCCAAAAGCCGTTAAAATATGTGACCTGTATAGGCAATGTTTACTGTATGCAATATTATTTGGTAACCATGATCACACATACTGTATGTGCAACACCATGTTAAGGTGGGAAGGAACGCAGTCAAAACAATAGTCAGTTCTGTATTATGGCAGAAAGATTGTTAATGATTAATTTATTTTTTATATGTTTTGGGTGTTTTTCACCTGTTTTTATTGATAGTCAAGTACAGTGTTAAAAGGGAGACAGAGATTGGGGTAAGACATGTAGTAAATGGCCCAGGCCGGTAGGGCTGGGCGATATGACGGTATCATACCGTGGACGATATGAAAGTGTCTACCGGGAAAGATTTGGCCATACCGTTTATACCGCGGAGAAAAAAGTTACACCGCCGCGCCACACCGGGGCTCTGCAGCAGAGTTCTGGGCTGCAATACAGCTTCTCTACCCTCAACAGAAGAAGCCTCATATGTTGCTCTAGCTGTCTAGCTCCAGTGCGCCATCACTACAGTTAACAAACCAACTCCGTGTCATGGTGGCAGAGCAGCTGGTATTAACGGTAAAAAATGTCATCGGGCAAAGGAAACTTGCTGCTGTGTGCGGCGCTTCAGCGCGCTGTTGCCGTGACGCAGAGTTGGCTTGTTTTAAGCAGCAAACTACATGGGTTAGCTCTCGTGAGCTAGCTGGCTAACAATGACATCTTTAGCATCTACTCAGGGCTTAACCCCTGTGATGCTATTGGTGGAGACAGCCAGCAAGGCTGGTTTTATGTAACTTTAAAACATGTCAAACTTGAAAATATTATTTGTGTTGAAGCTGGAGTGAAAGTATCACCAGGCATTTGCTCACTAGTGACAGCTTTTTTAAATGAAGATGAGCAAATACTGCAGGAAAATTCAAGTCTTTCATTATTTTGATATAGGCTACTATCAATTGGAAAATGTAGGCTATTTGGTTGATGCTGAATGCTAACCCATTTTTATTTTGCACTGACCGACTAAAGCCAGACTGGTGTGGTATTTTGCACCAGTTTCTCTTTTGTATGGAAATTTAAGTTCCAAGCAAAAGATGAAAATAGTCCAATGTGATTAAAGTTCCGTACAGTTATTGTAATCCATTGAATTTAAAGGAAAAATACTATACCGTGATATATATCCATATCGTGATATAAAATTACCTATATCGTGATATAAGATTTGGTCCATATCTCCCAGGCCGGAGTCAAACGCAGGTCCGCTGCGACAAGGACTTAGCCTCAATGGTATGCACTTTACACGGTGAGCAACATGGGTGCCCCCACAAGATGCCTCTTCTACTGTTTTTTATTTGACATGGAGAACTAAAAAGCAAAACAAATATCTCTTTAAAGTACCAAACTACAGGTGTGTGAGTCACTCACCTCATTTTCGTCCTGTTCGCTCAGTGTCACCTCGCTATTAGAGCGCTGCCTCAATGGAGGGAAAACCCGGAGGCTTTCAAACCCTCCTCCTCTGAACTCTACGTCCTTGGTCCGCCGCCGTGGCAACCTGGCCACTCCTCCCCGCACCAACCCGTAGTCAGATGACAAACCTGACGAAGATATTGAGGTGGAGCAGTCATCTCTATGGCGACTGCCATTTTCGAGCAGCGACTCTCTGGACTGCGCTCGCCGGGGAGGCCACTCCGCGATCCGTGCCCGAACACCCATTTTGGGCACGGAGATACGCGGTTGCATGGCCGGGTCTGTGAGGCCAGGAATAGGGTGGCCATTAGGGGTGTGGCGGAACGGAGTGTGCTGGGGAAACCCTCCACATCCATCCAGGAGGTCTGACGAGGTACAAGTGACCCCTCTGTCTCTGTAGCTGTTCATGGCACCCCAGGAGAGCTCAGGGCAAGGAGGCAGGGGGCTGGCATCCCATGGCAGTAGGGGTGCTGGGAAATAGAGACAGGAGGGGCCCCACACACACTCGGCTGACGGTGCTACGGCCTCCAGCTCCCATAAACATTGCTTTTAACTGGCCGGGTGGGAAAGACTTCACTGGTCCATCGATGACCAGCGTGAGTCAGGACCAGTCCCCTTCTTCCTGGACAACTGTGAGTCGATTGCAGATCTGAGAAAAGACAAAAGAAACCAGAAACAATCAGCTTCAGACATGTAGGTCACAAATTCAAAGCCGAAATTAATTAGACATGAAATACTTTTTATTTTTTTTATCCCAGGTCTGTAGTGACCCACATTTTCTCCACAACCACAAAGAAAAAACTGAGCAAGGAATTGAGAGAAGAGCGAGCCACTCAACTGTAAAATAGTGTAAGACAGAGAGAGAGAGAGAGAGAGAGAGAGAGAGAGAGAGAGAGAGAGAGAGAGAGCGAGAGAGGGAATAAGGTGAGGGGATATGACAGAGGATTTCTCCCGTTGAGGCTAATCTTCGGGAGGCTGACAAGGGATATTATTATCATCATCACACACACTCTGTGCACTCGAGTGCATGTGCGCGTGCACACGCAAACACTCATATCCCCACAGTAAATGTGGGATGCATATTAAAACCACTGAAACACTTAATTTAATATATATCAGACTAGAAAGTAATACAGATGCAGGACAAGAGGGAATGCAGGCTCTACACAGACAATTGAAACACTTTAGTCTTGTCTATCATCTGAGTCGGAGTCAGGTGGTCATGACTGATTTTTGTCATCATGTGGGCACAAAAACAGAGGGACAGACAAGAGACGCTACACAATGAAGCCAAACAACAAACAAGTACAACTATGAGACGGGGAGATGAATAGGGACTTCAGCCGTAAAAAGGGCGAGGACACAAAGTGTCCCAACAGCTGTAGGGGTGAGGTGGGGTAAATCCACAAATAGTAGAAGGGTTGGACAGAGAGAAAAAAGCGCTACATTGCTCAGTGAACCACAGCGGCATGATTTAATATGACAATCACGCTGCAAATCCACCAGACTCCTGTTTCCTCAAAGGCCTACGTCTCAAATGAGGTTCATTGTAATGATTTGAATGGCTTTTAAAACTTTACCCTGAATTAATGGCTTGAACAGGTTTTAACTAGTATATCGTTTACCCCATATTTAGTGATCTAAAAAGCTAAACTTGTACTAGTGATGCTTTGCACTGATTGTAAAGTTCCCAACAGACTGAGTCATCGTAGTCTTTGCTCATCACCAGTCTAGAAAAAAGTCATGGTCATATTTTTTGGGCTGTGAATACAGCGGTTGTTTGGAGTGACCGACTGGGAATTCATATTCCACATTCTTGGGATGTGGTTATGACTCAACAGGATGAGCATCTTGTGAAGTCTGCTGTATGTCCTTGGGTCCGATTACCAGGGTTTTCTACAGGGTTAAATTCAAGACTGTCTAAGAACTTTTCAAATACCTAATTGAATGATATTTAATACCATTTCACAATCATACCAGCCAAAGTATGAAAGTATGGTCTAGAATTATTTATTTTAATACCCTCTTTCTTGCAAAGAGCAGAGTATTCATTTGTAATGATTTAATATTCAACAATATTTTCATTAATTCTCCTGGACAAGTTAATAACGGCATGGATGAATTGTGGCAATAAAGATTGATTCATTTATCTAAGTTCTAATGGTGCTGACTGATTACATTGTGCACACATTCCACGGTTGAAACAAATCCTGGTTTTAATTTATAGACGTTGCTACATAAATAAGCAACATTACAAGTCCAGCAGGCAAATAGATATGTAAGACTTTAATAGCGTCTAAGGTGGGGATATTTTGAGCTTCGACTAAATGTCTAAAAATGCAAATGTGCTGAATCCATTCACCTCTGCTTTGGTCAAACTACTGGTATTTTATATGCTTCTCTTCCTCTCTCCTAAATTTCCTTTTCCATTGGAGTTTCTGCCTAATCTTATATTCTCCATTAAGGTCTCTGTTCCTGGCTTTAAGCTCCTTTATCTACATAAGTCTCTCCTCAAACCGCCAAAGTAAATTGAATAGCTAAACTAAATTTGCTCCGAGGGCAAATGCACATCAGCTGCATCTCAACTGTTTGAAAATGTGCACTTGTGAGGTTTCACTCTTATGGATTTTACTTGGTACCTTCTTCATATTCCTGCTTTATATATCTATAAAACATCATTTCGTCACACACTGCTCACACAATGTATCCTCCAACCTCAACATTGACCTTTCAAATCTCCCTTCTGGAAAACTCGAGTGGTGTAATCGTTTTACTCCTCAGACAACAAAAGCTTGAAGGAATTAAATGATAGGATTAAACCAAAAGCAGAAAAATACGAACAACCACACACCTACACACAAACACATTTGGACTCCCATCTAAAAACATTAAATGTTTAAGTGCTTTCACCGATACTGGAACCACTGGGGTTCAGCTTCACTTCGTCTGAAAAGAGGAGCTAAACATTTGACTCTTTCAAGACATTTTAATAGCCTGTAGAAAGCGTACATTAGGTACAATTTTGTTGCGGGAACAATTTGTGCTCGTCTCTCTTCTCGGCCTCAGTTAGTGAAAAATTCTACAAACGTTGAATTCTCCTGGGTTGACGATCTTGTAATGAAGTTCACTTTTGCATACCGTTGAGCTTTTCCTTGCGTCAAGGCAGCCCAGAGCGGTTTGTGTGCGTTTTATGATATACAACGGCTTTTATGAGCCTACGCTGAATTCATTTCTGGCCCCGAGAATGCATTACTCATTCCCTCATACATGCGCACAGGCACTGTGGCATCAACACAACTCATTCACAGCAAACAAAATCCCCCTACAGTCAAACAGCCACGCAATGTATCATGCCTTTGTTTTAGGAGAACCATGGGCACTTCTGGGCCAAAGGCTCCCGCTCTGATCATGCTTTCTGACAGAGTCTCTCCTCATCCGGATGGCTGTCCTGTGATCCACTATCAGGCCCCAATCACAGATTATCAGGCCGCAGCTGCAACGAGCTGCAGAATGGCTTCATTATGTGTCTGAGGTGCTGATGAGAGAGGCAATGGAGATAGAGTGTGGCCTGATCTTTACCGGTGACTTCTGTCGGACTGTCTGCAGCCCACAACAGTAAATCTAAATCTGACAGCCACTGAAAGATACAGTCTTGTACTCTGGACTAGCTGGAGTCTTCCCTGCAGGACAGTTCTTATATATAATATCTATGGGCAAACCAAACAACAGTTGTTGACATACTTCAATCTGGACCGAAATTATAAATCGACTGACAGTGTCATCCAAAGAGCCGTGCCGCTAGCTTGGCTTGAAAAAAGACGCTGTTTGATCCAGTCGGGCCAGCCCAACCCCTTTCATCCTTAGTTCACATTATACAATCTGCCTTTCATAAACTGAGCGGACATTGAGAAGACTGATTGTGTTGTGATGAACTTGTGACCAAGGGCTAAATACCATTCAGTATAATTTCAGTTCAACGCCGTCGCCTTTGAATTATTTTCTGCAAATCAAAGATGTGTGTAATATTTTTGTGTAATGTATTTACTATTTACATGACATGTGTAATATTTCTGTGTAATGTATTTACCATCCAACTTACGAAACTAAATTGACTATGAAAGTTCATAGGTGACCTTTGACTCAGTGTGTGTGACAAAATATAACAATCTCAACCCCAAGGTGTCGGAGCCTTCAACCAGATCCCATGGTCTTCAACACATTGTGTCATACAAACGTCACAAAGTTACACTTCTGGTAAGATAAGAAAATATAAAAATGTCAGCAGACAGTATGGAGCCAGAGCTACACTGACAAAGTACAGGAGAGGGGAAGCAAACCACATATAAGCTCTATTTGTGATATTAAGGAGACAAAAAGAGGCTAGGTGTAATTATCAACAGCACTATAAACTATGATTATCGACTACAAGCTAAAGCTTAAACAAAGTTCAGAGATAAATATGGGAAAATAAAAAAGAAGTAATATCCATCAATTAAAGTAAGATCTGAGAACAAACACACAGCTTTGACTCAGACTTCAGAAGATGAAGTGCAGAATTGAAATGCTTTTTAATTACTGACACAGTAATTAGCCAGCTTTGGGGTGTGCCTCCCCCTGTTTTGACTCTCCCTGTCTATCTCATTCATGATCATTCTCTCTCTCTCTCTCTCCCTCCCTCCACGCCCGCTCCGACATGCTGCATGATGCAGGATTGTCCCGTGCGCCACAAACACACAGAGAGGCTGGTAATTACACTGGTTAGATGGTAGTAATGACAGAGTTTGCAGAGGAACACAGCTTCCAGAGGAATGAGTGTATGCTGTATGGAGGAGGTGCCCGCTGATGGTGCGGCTCGCTGGAATTGCCATACCAGTATGGGGCAGACCTGAGATCAGTGCAGCGGTGCAAACTAAACGCTTGTCACAAATGTAAAAGGGTTAAGAATGGAGGAGAGAAAGACCTGCCGTATGTGTCATTCTTGCCGTTGCCAAAACAGAAAGTGGTCTAATTATATCTGGGATGTGAAACAGCATGCAAAAGTCAAATGAAAAGATGTATGTGTAAAGACAAAAAGCTTCTATAAAAACCTCCCAAACAATAAAAGGGCAGCTTGTGGTTGTTTTAGAATAGGTTTATAAAAATCACAGAAGAATAAAAAAAAACGACATTGACATAAAACATCAGCACCACTCACTGTCAGTGTTGAATTAAGCAAACGATGCCAGAGATTATGGGCTGGTTGCAATAACAGATGGCGGTACATATGACTGGCAGATGGCAGACAGGAGCAGAGCAGGGCACGACACTGTAACACAACGCAATACAGATCTAGCAGCCAAGGCAGATCCAGCTTTCATGCCATGAGGTGAAGATGCAATCGGGGTCTGCATTGACCCTAAACTCAGGCTGAAGGACCTCAACTCATTCAGAAGGAAAAACTTACAGAAGTTAGATCCATCTGAAATTATTAATTTAAAACCCACAGGGAAGTTATTTATGAATATCATGTGGTGCCGTTTGTAAGGTGTGTCCTATTGGAAACACAAAGGCTTGTTTCTGTTTCATCTGCCAAACAAAATAAAAAGCGGTGCTACAGAGTTGAGAGTTGGACTCCAGTCAAACTTATCAACTTGAGACCAAAACAATGCAAATTAAATGAGAAGGCGTCAGACAGGCCTTGCCAGGCCACACACCTTTAATACTACAAGTCAATTATAAGGCTCAACATATTAAAACAAATTGGTCTAAGCTAAGATAACAAAAAATATACATCCCCTTTTCTTACAGTGTATTTGCAACATAAAGGGATGTTATAAAGAGCCAGTAGAGAGTAGACAGGAGGAATTATTGCAATGATCGTTAACTTTTTCAGTGTAGATGTAGCATATGAAATATCAAGATAGACCTGATAGAAAATATAAAGATATCATTTGATGCTTAGCATTAAGAGAGGTTAACGGCTTCAAATGTGTTTATGAAGACTTACAACTCCATTATTGTGAACCCCAAAAAGACTAAAAGCAGCTTCTTCTTTTTTTAAGTAGCAGGTCTATGCAAGATTCTGGACATAAAAGAAATAAGTGCATTGCTGAAACCTTGGTGCATTCAAAAGGAAGAGGCAGAGGTGTCAAGAGAAGTTACAGGATGAGTGCTGGTGTGACTGTTGTAGCAGCCTGCTTTCCCTGATGCTACAACAGATTTGATATACAAATCTGATGTCATGCCAGGACAAAATGAGCTATAGGCCTCTGCTTCCAGCCAGACAATTCACTCCAATCAAGCTCTAAGAGAACAGAGTTGTATTTCCCTACAGCAGCAAAACTTTCTCTATAGCTGGACAAATAATCAAATAAAATAGTCATCTTTGTGACCACACAAATGGTCCCGACTCACGCACCACGATAAATATATAAAATTGTTGCGTGTTGCTAGGTCAACTGGAATCCCAGATACACTCTTCCCAGACCCTCTCCATCAACTACCAAACTTCTACAGGAAAGACTGAAAACAACATTGACATATCAGGACATTCGGCTGGAAGGAAATACACAGTCGACTGCGGTCTATTATTGGGCCTGTAAGTCTGTTCGGCTTATCTGGAGGCGACATCTCTCCCTTTTCAGTGTGGAGCTGTGCTAAGCCCGTCGCCCTGCCTTTCCTTTTAGACTAACTTTCCTGCAGTCTCCCTCCTCAAGTCTCTCCCGACCCCACTGTCATTGTCTCCACTGATTTGCCTCTACATTGTTTTGCTGAATCGCGCTGATGTCGTGAGTGTCACTTCCATCTGCCTGTCTGTCCGTCAATCGGCCGTCCCATGACACCGAGACATCCAGAGGACGACGAGAATGAAGATGAGGAGAAAGGGGGATGAAAAAAAGAGCAAGATGCATTTAGGATCACGGGCTGCAGAACACGTCTCTCCCCCAACCTTTTAAAAAGTCCCTCAAAACACACCTATTCCGACTTGCCTCTCCCATGGAACTCCACTCTCTAACATACTCATGGATATGTTTCTTTTTCTTTCATTTTATTTATTTATATATTTTTAACTGGAGTGTTATGAAAGGCGCTCATAAAAATAATGAATTATCTTCATTATCTCCATTCACCTTCAACATTGTTTGAGTTGAGACTGAAATGGAAAGAAGAATCAGAGGGGAGATCGAAACTTAATATTCTCATGCTGCAAAGCTTGTATGAAACGTTTCTATCTCTCTGGTTTGCCCCCAAAAAGAAGGGAATTTTCTGACATTTTCTTGACGAGGTCATAGGTCAATATTGTAGTAGCTGGATGGGATTCAGGGTATTGCTCAAGGCCTTTTAACCATAAAGAAATAAACAGTTTAATATGAAACTGAATCTAATGAAGATAATAATCCACTGTCTTTGTTTCTATCTGCAGGTTCATTGTAAAATATTCTTCCATATTTCTATTTCGATAGAATATTTTCGGGTTTTGGAACACAAAACATTTGGTAAGGTCTCCCTGGGATCTATGGCCCTGTTTTCTAATGCTTTATATATGAAAAGATTGAAAATGAATTGCAACCAAATTTGTAGATATGAATGATGATGATTAAGATACAGTTTAAGGATACAGTAACAGGACAGATGTGAGTGGTTTGGCTAATTAATGAAATACCTGATAAGATAAGATACTTCATTAAATTGCTGCTTTACCAATATTAATTAAACTAATATCACTGAAGCCCCTGCAAAATCCACAAAATCCTTCAATGTAATTTTACGCTTTATGTGCTTGATAGTAAGCATCTTATAAGAGTAAGGCATACTGTATTACAATCCAAATGAAAAATATTGTCATCTAAGTTTGATGAACTTTACAGAAATTCGGTTGAGATGAGGCGAGCTATGCTCTTGTTCTTATGACACAATGAGTATTTTGAACCAATCACGGCAGTTCTCTGCCCGAGCGTTCTTTAAAAACAATGACTGTTGCCATGGAAACTAGTTGATACGGCCATGCCAACACAGTCCTGTCAAAGGGTCTATCAACAGTCAAAGAGCTTTTTAATGATTATGAATACTTCTTTTCATCAGATTTTTATAAAAGCTTATTGAGACACCGTACTCTATTTTAGACCAGGTTTTCAGAGGCTTTAGGTAGTTTTTCTACGTTGAATATTCCATCCCTAACATCAAAATATGGCCAAAGATACTACAAAAAATAAAATATACTGTATACATATTTAAAAACTACAGAAATGAAAGACTTAAAAGAAAAAATATAAAGGAAAGTATCTCTGCTATTTCCAGCACCCTTGTTGACACAAGAGATAAAGATAACATTAGTACAGACAGAGAGTTCAGAAACAAGACAAACTGCTTCCTGAAGCAAAAAAAAACAATAGTTTTATAAATCATAAAAAAGGCATCTGATAACAAAAAGCCCAAGAAAACAACCTGGAAGAGTCTGCAGAAAAATACAGGTAAACTAGTATTTAAATCAGCATTACATTGTGGGAGATCCTGTTATGCTGGAAGTTGTGTTGTGACAGAGGCCGTTAGTGCAGCTCTCATTCATGGAAAAGAGAATACAACAGTTGACCTGATTTTCATTATCAGTACAAAATGCCGATGAGGAAGTGCTTTATCTACAAAACAACAGAGCAGGTCATCAAGTCAATTAGCCTTTTATCACAAGTCTCACTTTTCTTTAACCAAACATCCTGCATGTGAAGTCAGTTACGTTCTATATGTTTAACTGAAGCAGAATAACGAAAAACACATCTATCAAGACAAAGACAGAAAAATGTTTTACTTGATTAAAGACTGAACACACAACATATTAAATTAACCACACTAAAATACTAATTTAGACGAATAACTGTCAATGGCAAATTAACACAGCAACCGATTACAGTGATTAAAGAGAAATTCTTACAATAAAAGTTTCAAGACAATTCATGAAAAGTGGATGACACAGTCCGTCCCAAAACAAACATTTGATTTTAGTTCAGATAAATGTATCAGATCATAATCACACCTGAGCAGAGTACAGGAAGTAAGATAACGCACCTTGCTCTGCCTTCAGCTGTGCCGTGTGCAGGTGGAGAGGGCGTGGTGAGGTTTCACGTCACGGTGCAGGAGGGGAAAGCTCACTATTTCACTCTGTAGGGAAAAATGGGAAAGAATTGACATCTTGTTAAATCCCACATTTACAGCACATTTGTTGTACAGTTATTAAAACAACTTTCACTTTTCACAAACAGTAAATTAGATTGTTTATGTTAATCTGAACACATTTCCCATGGTGATATTTTAACCCTTTGTCTTTTGCATAATCTGCGTGTGGTGATAGTAACTGAGCAGCTGTAATCATTTCCATGCTCTCCATGTCATTGCGCACGCACGCGCGCGCACCTATTGTTTGTTGAGGAGTCTGAACAAAGATGCCCCAGGCGGTTTTACTGCAACTCATCTGTGCTGTAAACACGTTTGCATACACAGGCTGGCTTGCACACAAACAGAGTAACAATACATCACGTCATGTAGGTCCTTGTGGCATTTTGCCTCAGCAAAAAAAAATATGTCTTAATTATTATCTCAATTACTGAACCAGAAAGAGCTGATGGATTTACACAAAAGCATGTGCTCTGATGTTGGATGGAAATACAGAGGAAGAGCGCAAACTAAGTGAAGAGTACTTTGGTTAGAGGTCAAGGGGCCTCACGTAGGGGGGAAGGCTCTTCAAATACAAGTGGGACATTTGGAGATGGGTGAAGTGGGGCCAGGGGGGGGAGGGTAGACATTGATGTCCTGAGGGGGAGGCCCATTACTGTCTGACAAATACAGTTCTAATCAATATTGATCAATCAAGGTCCACTTACCCTGCCACGGCAAGCATAATAACACTGTCTTTAGCTGAGGGGGAGGGCAGGGGTCAGTGATGGTGTGAGTGAGTGTCTACTTTCCCATAGCAAAGCATCTGCAGTTACAGTCAGCAGCGTCAGCATGGATTTAAGGCTCAGGCTTCACTCTACTGCCCTGAAAATGAAATTAAACTCTTAAGTGAAAACTTCCGAGCCATGGCAGACAGAGTTTGCTCATCTTCAGCCTCAATGTGATTGGACGGCAACTTATGTGTGAGGCGCTGTCTGCAGCCATCGTCACGATTACAGGGACGCTTTAGGGAAATCTATCAGTCTACAACGTACACACAAACATGTGAAACGCCTCAGGAAAACTAAATTGTTTACATGCACAAGACATTTAATTGAATCAAGTTGAATGTGAACTAACAGCATGTGACAGGAAAAGGTATTGAAACAATCAGAATAGAGTATATTTTGTATACAGATTTTGAATGTCCGGTTACCCCTGTCACTTGCCGGCAGCTATAAATACAAAGTTGTCAAGCTTTTCCCTCTAAGCTCCGAAGAAGGCACACTGTTGCCAAAACGTCAGCTCATGGAATAAAGCCTAAGTGGGATGACAAATGTTTTCGAAGTCAAGTTTGCAAACAAAATTGCTGCTTCTCTTGAGAGTTGGCTCGTGGAAATGCTACCGAGGGAGTGGGCTTTTACTAGAAAAATAATAGGCACGGTTGTTTTGACACACATTTTGGCATTATAAGAATTATGAGTCACAGCCACAAATGACATTGGTAAGGTGGTCAGAGGCTCTACAACGGGAGTGGAGGGACTCGTACCGACATACCTGGTAAACCCCAGTCACACAAAAAACACAGTTGAATCATCACCTCTGTGACACAGGCTCAGCTTACAAGGTTTAGTATCTGGATTTTTGCTGCCATTTCTGGAGTACTAGATGTGGCTGAACAAAAAATCTACAGCAGTTCTTTCAATAATTTTCTTCTATCAGCAAAGTGTATACTATTGTCCCAGTAATGGTCTTGTCAGACAGAGGATTCCTGGACACCGGCATGAAGACAAACGACCTCTGCAGCCTCCCACAAACACCACATCTAAGCATGAGTGAACATTTATTTGGAGCAGACATCCACACACATCCATGGTGGAAAAGACTCTGGTAAAGTTGGCTTTATATTTAGTCATGGAGTCAGTCTCTGTGGCTCACAATCCTGCCAGACAGACGTTAGTGCAACACAGCCAGAACACAGTTGGCTCACTCCCTGTGTGGATGTGCAGTGCATACAGTATATCTTCTCAGGTCAGTGGAACTACTATGAGTTCAACATAAATAATTCTATAAATAAATAAACTCCTTTTGCCAGGGGCATTTCAGAGAACACGTCTCATTACAGTAGAAGTGCAACCACCGCTGACAGGATAAAAAGAGAGTGGATAATATGTGTCTGCAGGCGTGTCTGTGGCTTCACCATCATCTGCTCTATGTTGCCATTAAAATGGGATTACTGTCTCAAGACTGAAGCATGAATATTTCAGACTGAGCAAATGCTGCGTTAGTACTCCTCCAGAATTTAGCCTTCTCAAGTTGAAGTTGATTCCTAAAAGTTTGATGTCTTTAGCTCTCAGATTAAGTATGTTGTGATATGGAGCAGTAAAATCCAAACTTTCAACCAAAGTTAAATTAAATGTCAAAGAACTTGATGTACTACTGCGATCTTGCCAGTGTATTTATAAATAATAACAGATGTCAACATCAGCAGAAATAAATCAGATTTATTAAAAGGTATTTAAATGAAGGGGGCGCCCTTAGCTCAGTTGGTAGGGCGTCTCCCCCCCCCCCCCCGGCCGGGCCCAGCAGCAGACCCGGGTTCGATTCCCGTCCGCAGTCGTCCTCTGCATGTCACTCCCCTCTCTGGCCCATTTCACCTCTGTCTCTCTGCACTATCAATAAAGCATAAAAATGCCCAAAAAATATCTTAAAAAAAAAAAAAAAAAGTATTTAAATGAGAGCATGGGAAAAGTAGTTCATTTACTGCTTAAAGGCCTACTTCACTGGTTTGAATATGAAGGTGTATTGAATTCTGAGATCCTATGTAGTATAAATGTGCGAAAAAAATTGAAATCGGTTCATCCTAGCCTGAGAAAAGGCAGAAAGAGTGTTTTTTTTAACCCTATATTTCTCTTTCTCGTGACATCACAGAAAGAGAAATATAGGGTTAAAAAAAAACTTACTTTGTAAATATTACTGTGATGTATTTTACTGTGACATCACAGTAATATTTACAAAGTACGTTTTTTTTAACCCTATATTTCTCTTTCTGTGATGTCACGAGAAAGAGAAATATAGGGTTAAAAAAAACACTCTTTCTGCCTTTTCTCAGGCTAGGATGAACCGATTTTTTTTTTTTTTTGCACATTTATACTACATAGGATCTCAGAATTCAATACACCTTCATATTCAAACCGGTGAAGTAGGCCTTTAATTGATGGAGATAAACCTAATTGGCAGCTATTTATGTAATCGATAAATTGTAAAAGCAGTTTTTCAAGCAACACGGAAAACACTTCATGGACCCAGTTTGTGAATATGAAATGTGATCTTTTTTTATTGAACAATTTAAAAAAAGATGGTTATTTGCAGCTCTATTTTGAATATCCACTCATCAATCGTTTGATCGTGAAGATTTGTACAGTTAGAGCATTTATGCAGTCTACTGTCACCATGTACAAACCTTTCAATTGAAACTCCAACTAGACTTGCACAGTCTGTTGTGTACTATGAGCACACATGCTGCAGGAGAGGGAGGAAACCCCCTGCAGAGAGGGGTGGGCAGCCCCATTCACACTCCGACACTGGGAGGTGGGGGCCGCCACACTTTCATCCCTTTCATGCACCTCGTTCTTCCCCCATAATTCTTGCCACCCCGTCTTATTTGAATAGAAATGGGGCAATGGTGAGGTTAGGAAAGAAAGAAAAAGGGCCGTTGCTTTGTTTCTTTCCTCTGTGAGTGGAGAAGGGAATGACACGTGGCTGTGAAGCTTCCTGCTGTGGAGATCTTCATTAAGAATAAATCAGGATGGAGAGGGAGTGTGGCATGAGGGAAAACCAGTGGAAAAGTACAATGTAACCAGAAAGAGTGCTCTTAGGGGCACTTTACACGGCCACGCAAAACGGTGCATACGCAGAAAAATTTCTGCGGTTGCACTATATCATTTACAGGAAAACAGCAAACGCAAACGCAAACGCAGGCATGAACCGCAGATTTTTGAGATCACCTCCGAGGGAGGATTTTTTGGAAAACTTAACGGTTTTGGTTTCCTGTAAACACCGAAACCATTTCCCCTGATAACGCTGACGTCACGGCTCCACCCTCACACATGCGCATTGCGTTTGGATATAAATAGGCATGCGCCGTCTTTGTAGGTCCACGTGCGCCAGTTGGAAAACAACAACAACAATGGCGGATCACCGAGCTGTATTCGTTGTGCTCATGGACGTTGTGCTGTTGCTGATGCATTTGTTATCGTACCACCAATCGCTCCTACAAGCAAATAGGGAAAGAGTTGTGCTCTGCCTGTTTTTCTAGCTAAATAAACGTGTGTCACTTCTATATGCCAGGGACACGGCTCTACATTAAAAAAACACTATCAGCGTGCAGCGGTTAAGTTAGGCTACTGTTCAACAAAAGGAGCATTAAGGCTACGGCTTCACAGTAAAAGCATTTCACTGGCTAAACATTCATAGCATTTCGCTGGACACACGTGAGTTGACTTTTATTTTGAAGTACGCCTAACAGGAAAATATCCGCTCACGAAGCCCCTTCACTATCAGCAAGTCTGCTGTTTTTCCGAGTTCAATGCGGTGAAATAAGAGGACAGAAAGCTTGTCTTTTACAATATTTGTAACCCCAAGCTTACACCAACCGCTTTATGAACGTTAGTGGCATTAATTTTCGGTTACAGTAAGGTTTTATGCATCAAATTGTACCGGAAGAGCTATCTACTAGGCTGTGTCACCGCTGACTATTGGCTTGGCATGGCTGCTACTTCAGCGATTTCGGCCCGTTTCCTCTGAAAACTTTGTGTACGGGTGAAGATGTCAGATAAATTGTGTCTGAACGGGTTTTTTTTTTTTAAACCAAAAACGGGAAAACTCACGTTTTCACCGTGTAAAGTGCCCCTCAGTCTTAAAGTATATCTGTATAATAAAGCTGAGTCGGCCTGCATGGTCAATCAGTATAGCTTTTCACTATAGCCCCTTTTACACAGAGATTGCGGCATATTGACGGAACAACATCACTCCAATATGCCGGCTTTGCTTGCTCCTGTGTTATTTACACAGAACCAAGCAACGCCGGCCTGCTGGCGCATCAGTAGCCCCTTTTACACAGCGTTCCGGAATGAAAGAGGTGCTTGTGACGTAAACATTTAGCGCCGCGCCGGTCAGCTGCTTTACAACAACACTGGCCGGTGAATTGAGAGCAGAAGTGCTGGAGCTTGCAGTAAGAGGGCCGTATTTTACTGTCCCCACGATGTGCCGGTTGATCTCGCGACGCGCTGAGTCCAACATCTCTGGGACTGTTAACCGAACTGACAAAAATCAATCCGCTGCTCACTGCTTCACCTCTGTGTCTGTGTCTGTGTGTGTTTGTGTGACAGGTTGGCTGTGAGCGAGTCTCTTTGTAAGGGCAGCGATCTGCCAATCAGACACACACATACACATACACACAGTGTGTGAAGACATGTTACTGTAGACAGAAATAAAGTGTGGATATACGCTCAGACTTAGGATAATAATAGCGGTGGCGATCTGGTCGCAGCCTAGCAAGAGCCTAGCTTTCCCATTGTACAACTTCCCCTGGGCAGAAATAGACTCATACACTCTGCAAAATGAAGCGTGGGGGTTTGGATTGAGCAGCGGACCTTATGACCAGCTAGATTATACGCCGTTCCTTTTATTTGGTGATTTTTACGGGACATCAGGCCGCCGTGGTTAATGTTAAACACACGTCCTTCAACTGCTAACATGGTCGCATGTTTAGAACGTAGGCTATGGAACGTCAAACGCCCCCCTGTTCCGCAACAACAAGCTGGTCGCATTTAAACAGAGAGGCGGAACTGATTGTGTCGGGAATCTTACTACCCCCCGAGGTAGTATAATCCCCGGAACAATCACTCGCACCTTTCTTCCCTCGTTCCGCAGCAGTCGCATTTATACAGCAGGGCGGAGGGCCGAAATTCCAGCATATTCCCGGCTTTCACTGGCTGTGTAAAAGGGGCTTTTGAGTGAGGATTTAGTATACTAAAAATAAGATTGTTGATATTCCAATTTCAGTATGAATTTGCAAAGTGTGCACAGTTTGGATTTTCTGATACACATTGATTGAGCAGTAAAATATTATTTTCTTGAAACAAGTCAACAAACGCCATGTTTACTGTCGCCATGTTTAAGTGTATTGTTACAACTTTTATTTATTAAGACTCATATGTTTACTTGCTAAGAAACACATGATATTGCAATCAGTGTCCATAACATAGGCGGAAACGATTAAAAAACTCAAAATCAGTCATTTGTCCATTACAAAAAATGTGGAGCCCACTGGCTGTGTGTTTTAACTCTGGGCAACATAAGAGGAAAATACAGCAATGAAGTCATATGCAATACACAGAGGTCCTTTCACCAAAACCACTTGGAAATGCTGCTGCAGCTGTTTGATCGCTATGCTGGTGCTGGTTTCCATGGGAACGGGAAGGTGCAACAGCAAAAAAAAAAAAAAAAGGGAAAGATGTATGATGTATGATGTAGGCGGCCGGCCGCAGGCAATCAGGACACACAACCTGAGAGCGGAGCGGTAAATAATAAGACACAACGCAGTGATCCACATAACACGACCATCAGCTGTTCACTTTGCAGTCCAATGCTGCGGCAGACTGCAGCAAAGCACACTGGCTCACACACACACACAGACACACGCTTCACTGAAATAACTGAACTTTGCTCTTTTATTTTTCTCTAATTTCCCGTCTCTCTTTGCAAAGCATGACCCATTCTGTCCTCGGATCTGTTCTCTCTCCCACTGTGGTTTTATTCAGTCTGTCCAATCCATGTCCCTTCGCTCCCTTTCGACACACACTACTCGCAACCACGTGCCATGCGATCATCAAAGCATGTTAGAATGGGCTGTTCAAACACACATGAAAAAGCTTTGGGCAGTTAAAAAAAAAGAAGTGTACTCAACAGCATATTCCCAGCATCTGTTACTTGTTTTTTTTTCCATAGCATAATCCAGACTGGCAAATTCCTTGCATTTTCTATAAATGGTGGTCTTATCTCACTATCGATGGTGAATTAACCAGCCATATGTCTTGCTCCAGAGCCAGCTGTATGAAGAGTATTTTCAATTACATCTGCAGAGCTTGAATTTGGTGACAGAGTAAGTATGTGGATTAGCAGAGTAGTTAAAAGGGTAAACTTCAATGTATGACTGGAAGTTTATAGTTTAAGGCCCCAAAAGGCCCTGACTAACGACTTTATAAGCGTCTGAGAAAAAAGATCTTAACTCTGTGCTGTTCACTGAGGCCTGCATGTTGAGAACACATCACATACAAAAGGGAAAATTCATCCCCACCTAGACATTCTCTCAACACACACACACACACACACACACACACACACACACACACACACACACACACACACACACACACACACACACACACACACACACACACACACACACACACACACACACACACACACACACACACACACACACACACACACACACACACACACACACACACACACACCTACCTCCTGGCTCATCAGGGCATATCACCTGTCAGGTGGCCATGTTGGAGCCACGATTAGCATCTACATTCTGTGGGCTAGCTACCTGTTGTGGCGGCTGGGGGCCAGGTCTGCGTGTTATCCGTTTTATCCTGCCTAAGAAACTGACAGGAGCATTCCTGTGCAGTGACGTCGGATCAGACACGAGACAGGTCGAGCCCTTTCTGTTCACGTGAACACATCGTATTCACCGGTTCCTTGATCCACACTCAGGCCTGAGGGCAGATTCTTGGAGAGGCTTACATGTGTGGAGACTTATTTGCAACTCAAGGCCGAGACACCTTGCTATCATATCACCTTGGTCTTGAATGAACTGCTATCTAAGGGTTAAGATTATTATCCTTCTTCACATTGTTCAAAAGCACCCAACAGCTTATATGCTTGGGTGGCTGCTCACAAAGCAAACCTATGAGATATTTTGGGGTCAAATTTACTTTTACTTTGAAATCCCTGCATGGCCTTGCTTACTCCTAGTTATATCTCGGCCCTACTCACGCCCTATGAACCCAGCCATTCAAGGTTTGCAAACAAACTCCCTAACTTCTTTTAAATCTCAATCAAATATTAAATTTTATCAGGGGGCCTTACTCATTATTCTGCCCTGTAAGGCACTTTGTAACTTTGTTTTGAAAAGTGCTACACATAAAGTTTATTAAAATGATCATTATCATGGTTATTGGTAATATTATTAGAGAGACAATGCGGAAGCTACAAGCCCCTAGCACTGCCCTTGGCCTCACGAGTGAGACTGGGTGTGTTTCTGTGCAAGACTGGGTGTTTCTGTGCGTGCGTGCAGCAGAAACGACGGGTCCTCGGGGTGGTTTACACTGTCGCAGCTGTTGCGGCTCCCACAGAGACATCTCAGGGGAGAACAGCGGGCCGCTGCTCCACACTGATTAACCCGAGGGCGCGCACATAGACCATCGGGAAAAAAGAAAAAAAAACGCTCACTCACACGCACAGTCACACACAGACATATGCAGTGGGCTCCACATCTACTGCAGCACTTCTAATGAAGATTTAGTCCAACATTAATTAAATTATTCAACAGTGCTTCTTTTCTACGGCAATTTAGGCAGTACTCTTGGGATTTCTTTTTGTGTGTGTTTTAGTCCTGTGTTGTAATTTTGAATCATTTATCATCCCAATGCATAATTTATTAGCTTTATCTTATCACTTTGTTTAGATGTCTTAATTAGGCCTACCGACCGACCATACTACTAAAATACAAGTGAATCCATTTTCAATTGTAGTGCATGATTTACTAAAATATATTTAAAGTTAGTACCTTGATGTTGTTTATATTGTGAAAAACAAATGTTAAGCAACCCAAAATGAAAGTTGTTAAAAATGAATGCAATGCAACCCATAGATGTGTGCCATCAGCCTGGTACCCACTTAGTTGTTGCTGTGTTTGTGCTTCAGTTGGGAGGAATCAGACTAGTTTAGAGTAGAAATAAAAGTCTTTATTTTACTATTGTGGTTCAAAACAATAAACAGTACACATATTAAAATCCCTGACAAAGAGACAATGAACTATGCATATTTAATCACTTATCACGTTACTATGATTGATCAATACGAACAAAATTATGTTAAAAAAAATAATAAAATAAAATAAAATGCTCTTTGTAAAGAGGCAGCTGGGCAAGCACACCTGCAAGTGTACTGCACCAGTGACACGTGCTTTTATGATTGGTCATAACGACGGATTCATGTTTGCTCACCTGTCAAGAAGCTGACGGCTCTGAAGGCAACTCAACTACAGTACATGAGCTACTCAATCTGTCTAGCACAACAAAGATAAGCCAGTGTTTCCCCTTAGTACTCAACAAGTGCCGCTCAGCAGATAACTCTGTGGGTGTGGCAGCAACAACACATTAGCTATCCCACTGCTAAGTAGATATTTGGACAGCAGAGATTTTCTGAAATAACCAGAAATATCTCAACCATTTATAAACTTAAAAGCTGTAATCAGATTGCATTTAGAGGTCAGCTACAAATAAATAAATAAATAAATAAATAAATAAATAAATAAATAAATAAATAAATAAATAACACAGCTGATTGTGATTAAGGGGTTGGTAATCAATGGTATTTTGCTATAATCTCACATAAATCACATAAACACATACACACACAAAAGCAGAGGCTCAGCTAGCAAGGATACAGTCATTTTGTATTTAAATTTTTCTGGTTTGAATTTTATTTTTAGTCTTGTTTGAGTATTTAAAATGATAATGCTGCCGGATTTAGACTAATATGTTTTATATTGTTGTATTAAATCAGCAAAATTAGTTTAAAAAGCTCAACTTATTTTGTTATTAAAAGGTGAAGTGAGAGATATATTTAAGTTATGTGTTATATCGCTCTATACTCATACAGTGATCATCACTTATAGTGTGCGCGCTTCTTAACAAAGGTCTCTCAGTCACCCGCTCTGTATGTAATCGGCAAATAAACTTTTCGGGTATCCCACAACCTGATATCCAATCAGAAGAGTATACGCTACAAACAGGCGATCTCTCTGCCGGTGCACGCACAGAGAACGACAGAGGGGTGAATGTTTTTTTATTTATTTTTTTATTTTTTTAAAGATATTTTTTGGGAATTTTTATGCTTTATTGATAGTGTAGAGACAGTTGAAATGGGGCAGAGAGGGGAGTGACATGCAGAGAACGACCGCGGGCTGGAATCGAACCGGTTACGCTGCTGGCCGAGGCCCACGGGGGGACGCCCTACCAACTGAGCTAAGGGTGCCTCAGAGGGGTGAATGTTTATGCGCCTACAATGGCGGAGCAGGTAAAAATCCATCCCAATGTCTGTTTTGATGGTTTTAATCATGTTTTATCGCACTTACGGATCTGCGATAATGCTACATGACTCACTGCTTGAAGACCGCAGTGCATTAATGTGGTGACGTAGGGACGAGGGAGGGGATTGCTCACTGCATTCACTGACAGGAAGTTAGCTAAAAGTACCATTTCGCTTACTGAACCTTTTAGAGAATTTTACACATTATGTGTTTTCAAAGTAAGATATGGAAAGGTTTGGTCTCTGTACGCATACATTTTCAGTTAATTTTTCTGATACTAATGAGGAAGCGGGGGCAGGAGTGTGTCGACATAACTGTCTGTGTGTATCGTGTGTGAGAGTGTGTGTGTGGGAGCCTAGGCTGCCGGTTTTTTTCAAGGTTCTTCCTGTAACCGAATCAGAGCAGTGACAGACTAATGAGGCTAAATGATGATGAGGTTTCAGGAAGAGAAGCCTCCAGCAAGGGACAAGAGGAGATGTGTCAAGCAGCTGGGAGGAGGGAGTCAGTCAGGGTTTTTATTCCGGAAGCTTAACTTTTACAGAAACACTACTTACAGGCTGAGAAGACCTGCTCTCATCATCTACAAAATCCACGGGGAGCCGAAGAGTAGGAAAGTCAAGTAATGATTATCATGTGATGTATTATTGATGCCAGTAGTTCAACTCCCTCCTTCCAAAGAGGGTCAGATGTCAGGGTTAACTGCTTCGACTCAGCTCCTTAACGTACACTCCTTCTCCTCACTACGCAGCAGCTCTCAACTCAAGATATAAACTGTGCTGCTGCTGCTGCCCACTGATGTAAATTAACAGACGCACGCTCTCATTCGACAGTCCTCCAATAAGACCTCAGGCCAGGCAACAGACTTTAAGAGTCCATCTCACAACTTTCAGTGACCGGATCAGAAAGGTTCAAGCACGGGGTAAGCCTCAATCCAAATATTCCTAAAGCGCATTCCTCCATGCACCACTCTAAAAAACAGATTATTTAATCAGTGCCGGCACAGAAATGAGCCAAAAAAGGTATTTAGGGCTAAGAACGAGACCTGGCAACACTCAAGGCTTACTGAAGAAAAAGAAAAACCAGGCCATGGCTGACTTCAGACGAGAAGGAAAATATCAACTGATAACTGAGCAGGATGTATTGATCTCTGAGGCTCTGCTTCCTTCCAAGCAGTGTTGGTGCCATGGTGCCTTGTAGGGATGGGCATAATTAATCGATCATTGATCGTTAAGAATATTGTCGATCACGTGAAATTGTTATCGATCATATAGCCGTTGTGTTGCGCAGTGTGAGTCCGGCAGCACAGCAATGAATTTCACTGTGACAGCACCAAAGACTGTATGGGCAGCAATTAAACCTCCTACCAGCAGGGGGAGATACTTAACTAGTAGTAGAAGACAACAGAACAGGCTCAGGCAGCAGCCTGCAAGCTGCCGTAGATGTCAAAACATAAACAGGAAGAAGTCGAGGCGAAGTTTGGCATCAGACAGCTTCAGCTTTAGAACCGAAAATAACTAAGTTCATTAAGCATTGTATAAGTACAACACTTAAACAAACCGAATGATGTACCACTTGTACATTGAAGCCTACATCCGACCCTGTTTAACGTGTCACGTTAGCGCCGCTAGCATTAGCGGCTAACTTTAGCGTCTATGCTTTCCTACTTCGCCTTCATCAGGGAACTAATTTGCACATTTTAGATGATGATTAGATGAAGTAACGTTAGGTCCTTTACCACTCAGAGAAACGTGCCGTGCCCTTATGCAGTCTTTGGCAGCATCTTAGGAGGCGCATAGTTTAAACTTTAAAGGTATCGTAGCATTGGCTCATTGTTGGCTCTTAGCCTCAGGCTATAACCAGCGCCGCATTTTATTATTATTTTATTTTAAAAAGTTGCCTTGTCTTAATAGATTGTTGTTTGCCTAGAAGATCTTGGGATAAAGATGTAATTGAGTAAAAACCTCTTGTATACAGTCTATGGTAAAAACGCTGTATTTTGGATGTTCTGTTGGCATTTTTGAATAGCCTATGTAAAAAGATAACGGTTAATCGATAATTGATCGTTAATTTTCCCGATGATCGATCAATAACATTTCTTAAAATGCCCATCCCTAGTGCCTTGTTCAATAAGACTTCTGCAGTGTGCGATCTATTGATAACTATGGGTGCTCCAGTGGCCTAAAGCAGGTGATCAATCATTTTTCATGATTTTCTCCGTCTCATTTTCTCTATCGGCAAATGATTCAATAATGACAATAATTATTATTTGGAGTCCTAGCTGACTTTAACTGCTTTGCAGTCAGACAAGAGTTTATTGGCCTTTGACAGATGTGAGATTTCAGCAACAATTGAATGAACTAGGAATACTGCTCAAATCTCTAACACTCTAAACCACACGTGTCAAACTCAAGGCCCGCAGGCCACATGGAGCCTGTGCCATATCCGCACGTCGCATACGCTCCCAACTGTTAGGAAACTTACGTGGCTTACAGCTAGGAATGTCTGCTGAACGTTCTACAGCTCAGGATTTTAAGCCATGAATTGATGAACTTGCATCTAAGAAGAGCTGTCAGTTTTCTGAGGGCTGTAAATAGGCCAATATATGTGGCTAAATAGCATGCTAATATTGATGATTGATTGTGTCAAAAAATATCCCCAAAATTTTCGCCGCACCTCCTATTCCCATGGCCAGCAGCAACCTTTACTAAGACATTTACTGGGGGGGTACAGAGATCCCTTGTGATCCGTGATAATATAGGTTACATATGTAGGCTGAATGATAAAGCATATTACTGAAAAACAAAGCTAAAGATTTGGAGTTGACATATGTACGTTATTTTGCCATTATTTTACTGGTCTGGCCCACTTAAGATCAGAGAGGCTGTATGTGGCCCTTGAACCAAAATGAGTTTGTCACCCCTGCTCTAAACCATCAAGTCTCCTCCTTATTAGCATTCAGTTAGATTTTTCAGTCAGCAACATCTTGGTCAATGAAGACCTTACTATGACATCATACGCAGTGAAAAGTGTGTGACATGAACACAACCTCATGTGGCCTTAAGGGGGGACATGTATAAAAATAAAGGAGAAGAGAGTAAACTGAGTGACGTCTCCATCGGCTGATTAATGAGAAGTGACACTGCTGTCCTCTTTTCCGCATGAAGAATCGGCATTTAGCAGACGAGCACAGGGTCAAAGGGCGTGTGTGTTTGGGTGTGTGTGTGTGTGTGTGTGTGTGTGTGTGTGTGTGTGTGTGTGTGTGTGACTGTGCGCCGTGTGTGTGGTGGCAGTGTAGTAAAACAAAGAGGGTATCTGACACAATTCCAGCAGCAAGTCTTTATTTCTCCTTTCCCCAGACTTCTCAGTTTGATTTTTGTTTTTCCTCTGAATGGTTCCATTGAAAGAGGAGGCAGTTATACGGCCTTATTGCAGGGTTCAACATAACCTTTTTTTCCTACTGGCCCGCCGGGCCAGTGGATCCGAGTTTTACTGGCCCCTTGTATATTTTCACTGGCCCTGCACACACTTTTTTTTTCTTCATAATTTAGTGTCAATAATTATAATACCTGTATTAGAAAAATAAAGAAAGATAACCAGATCTAAAGGGAATATCTATACTGTAACAGTATAGATATTCCCTTTAGATTTGGTTATTTTTCTTTTAGTTAATGATATGAAATGTTGATATTGCTCATACACATAATATAAAACCAGGCAAACATATTGATAGAAGCCTACAACTGAAAGTATGTTGAAAGAGTCGGCCAGTATTTTAAAGTCCAGTAGTTTGATGGTTGTTTTTATTCTTGAATTTGGGCAGTTTAATGAATAGTTCACCTGCAGAAGTCATGTTCAAACATAAAAAATAAATAAGAGATGAAGGTCTGATCATTCTTTGTGGTGTGGTAGGCTGTTTTTATTACTTTCTCTATATGCATTAGGGATGTGAATGTGTCGACCGAATGACCGGTTTTCCACTTTCGCTCAAGTTGACTTTAAAAATAGAATAGAAATCCGAAAATCAGTGGGTTATGCCGTTTTTTTAATGGGAGATTTCACCGTGTATGTGAGTTCACGTCTGGTCGTGAGCGCGCTGCAGGAGTGTCACTTCTCCATGAAGTGTCAGCTTCACATATAAGAGTCCGGTGTGGGACCATTTTTTCAAACTATTGATAAAAAACAATGCAGTGCAAAATATGCAGCATAAGTTAAACGCTCGTCTAAGACTATGACGTTAAATCACCTTAGAAACACACAATGCCTTCGTCCGATCACAGCAGCGTTTCACCGTGTGATCTCGCCAGCGAGTGAGCCGCCACGCAGATGAACTGTGGTTTGTGGCTAAAATAATAACCGGGGATATTCTCCCCGTTAGCGATTTCAATGGGAAAGACTTCCGCGATCTGATTGAATGTCTCGAGCCTGAAAACACAGTGCCAAACTGCGCGACTATAGGAACTGTACAGTGAGCGGAGTCCCTCCGTTCGTTTCTGTCTACAACCGACACAATCACCGGAGACGCATTCACAGCGTTTAAATAACGCCTCTCATTTGTATTACCATTGGGGCTTGGATGCAAATATTGTAACATTACGGCGGCAGATAAAGGAAAAGCGCAGTTATCATTTTCTGCGCCTCAACCTCTGCTGTGGGAAGAAAGAAAGGGGGCAAAGTAAGTCGACTAATTTGTCGACTCGCAGGCGGACGGTAGGCAGCTCTGCCAACGGTGCCTGTCAAAACGCCCACGCATCGGTTGTCCACTGGCCTTTCATTAAAAAATATATTTTATATTAGGTTTATTATATTGAGTCTTAAATAAACACTGCTTTCATTACGACTCTCAACGCGCATTTCAATGAACCATGATGTAGTCTACAAAAAGATACTGAACTGTGATTGGCCAGTCACTGGCCCGGGCGGGACAGTGACTGGCCAATCAACTTGCCCTGCATATGATTTTACTGGCCCCGGGCCATCGGGCTATACGTTATGTCGAACCCTGCTTATTGTATGAAGACTTTGTGAGCTCCCAAAGGAATAAATTATCTCTCAGTGTTTTCCCTCAGTCACTGTCTCTCCGGAGTGAGTGAGTCACACAGACTCGAGGTCAGATCTGTACTATAACTTGGCTTTAAGAAAAGTCACTACATCTGAAAGATAGAATGATTTGTGATAGACTTAGATTACTTTTTGGCCTGATTTCAGACTTTGGAAACAACGACTGCAGCTGCCTCCCTCCACCCAGCATGCATATAGCTGTATGGCCCAGATAAGCTCAGCTGGTGGAGAGAGAGAGTGTGTTAGCAGTGCTGAGAGATAGCGGTCAGAGATAAGAGATAATAGCGCCGCCGGTTCCTCTGATGAAACGGTGGAATCCTTTGGGGGTTTTCAACTCAAACATTATGTTCTGTAACTAGGATTTTGCAGCACAGCCGGTGCTTAGGCCGAGACAAAGTGTGGGAAAGGCTCCTTGGCATATTGTGGGAGTAATACTGTAAGGTCAAATCAGATTCAGAACAAGTTAAAGGGTTTAATTGCATGGCCAATGAAGAGATTATTCAGTGCAAATTCTCCTCCATGAAATGAGGTGCAGTCAGAAAGGTTTAGAGTCACTGTTATTTAGCCTCTTGTTAGCTCTACCTGACGCTGATGGTTTGCGCTCTCTTAAAGAAGGGAGTCAAACATACTGGTCTGGATGACACGGTTACAGGATTGAAATTCATCCCACACACTCACAGGTGCAAGATGCACACAGCCAAAGTTCACCTGGATTCCAATTTCCACCAATGAAATACAGTAAGACTTGACCAGAAATAATGGAGGCAGTGCAGCCACTATCACATTGATGTCTATCGCAGGAAAACACAGCTCCACCAGCACAGCAAAATAAATGTGTCCCAGTGCCTCTAAAGCCTACCACTTTCCTGCAGGACGGCAACAACCCAAACATAGTTATATTCCTCTACATTTTCTCTCCTAATCTTTCCCATCATGACACAAGAGGATGCTGGATTGCCAAATATCCTTTGAGAAACTCTTGAGAAAGACCTGGAGTGAATGTGGTAAACAGAGGCTTGTTGGTTTGTGGCTTTCAATGATTTCTATATAGAACTTGCACCATCATAACACAAAATACAAACCATTGTGTAAATGATATCAAACAAATATAAACTATGAAAAAGCTAAACCATAAGAAAGGAGAAACTTGCGTTAAAGGAAGATAACAATTGATTTTAACAACATAACTATTGTATCGTGGAAATAATGACCATAAAGAATAGCTGACCTATGGAAGGTTGTACACTACGGTATACCCGAGGTCACAGTCAGTCCTTATTGTATTGTGGAGAAAAAATTACTTTCACAGGAGAAGTTAAGACTGAACAATTGTCAATATAAGTATTAAAATAAACTTGTCCGTCTCTTGTCCCTCTCCACCTCTCTATTTGATGGAACCCGTCCAATCCACCGTGTCCCGCAGTGATCCTGACCCCTTCAATCCACCAATACCCAACGGGACTCAACACAGAGGCAGCCGAGCAGCAGAAGCTGGCTGAAAGCTGCTAGAGGAAATTAAAAACCCAGTTATTACTCCCTTGTTCCTCCCTCTCCTCTTGAGTGAGGTCAAATACGAGTACCTCCTGATAAAAAAGTATGCGTACTAAGCTCCAAACCTTCTTATTATATTTATTGCTGCAATGCCTGAGTCTAAAAGCAAGAAAGAGCTTTGTACACTTAAGAGTCTGGCTGATAAGGAATCCACCGACCACAACTGTTAAACTCTGATAAAATGAAACCCAATTTTTTTTTTATCAATTAATCTCAGAAGAGTCATGATTACACAAAACTCATAATAGCCTGAGTCACTTCTCTGTGATTCTGTGTTCAGGTTTTGGTGAGAAATGTCTGGGATCAGCTTGCTTTTAGCCAAAATAAAAAAACAAGTTTTAGACAGAGAATGACGAATGTGGGAGAGCGGCAGACATGAACATGGAAAAAAACAAGGAGGAATGCATGATCCCAAAAACATGATCCTCTATGTTTTTAACAGCCACTCAGAGTTTTAAGGGCTGACTGAAATTTCTCACTGTCTGAAATGTGGCGAGCCGAGCGCCTTACAACTCCTCAGTCTCTGTAACATGACCGTTCTAGAAATGATGCTACACACAAATTATTATTTTTTTAAATATTTTCATTTACTTACTTTTCCCTATTCACAACATGTCATTCTTTGGACAGGCTGAAATGATTAATGTGGACAATACTAGCACAATAAATGGATAGTATTGTCATTTAATTCATTCAGACAGTCAAATATTGTGTTCATGTAAGGCAATTTCTTATTGGAAGCAGGGTTTTGTTTCCCCCAACCAATCAGTAGCGAGAGATGTATTCATCCCGACAACATCCTTTTCATTCGACATGGAAGTTACAGCAGCAGTTGCTTGGTGTAATTAACATGTGTCTTATTTTATGTATGTGAACTTGTAACACCTTGGGTTGATCTTCTCCACCTTTGATGATATTGTTCTGTACAAAAATGTCAATGGAAACAAGATCAAGCTTATCTGAATGGCCAAACAAATCAGAGATGTGGTGGGTGGCAATTCAGATGGCTGGCACCAGGTTACGACAAAACGGCGACAGGTAATAAAAAGAATACCACAAACGCTAAATGCCATTCATTTACTTCCCCTTGTAAGTTTGCGTCATCTTAAATGTAAGCAGAAAATCAAACAGCTGTTGCTGGTTTATCTTTCTTTTAAGACTGATAGCTATTATGTCAAGCATCACTATGGCTATGCTTCTCACTATCTTAGTAGTAGACACATTTAATTTCATATTTGATCCATTTGGAAACTCTCTTGGCGCACAACTTTAAGGCTGAGGCAGTTATGGAGATACCACATTGAGACCACATTGATCCCTTTTCTATTTTACTTTTTATTGAGGCCATACTGAATCCTACATACAGTATGTCACTATATTACAGTACAAATTAAAATAATAGACATACATGTGCTGTTTATTATCTCAGTGACATGGCATTGAAAAAGTAACTGTCAAGTTATTTTCAAAGGCGGCCTCACTGCGATTTCATCATACAAAGAAAAAATTATAATTCAACTATGTTTGTGTGTGCATCCGTTTGTCTCCAAGAATTTCTCTTTTGTTGAACAGTCTCACATTCAAACAGCCCAAACCTACATCCCCCAAACAAAGCCGCCGGTTGCTGGAGGCTCCTGGCAAAACAGGAAATACAACTTTGTCGCGACAGCATTCACCGCACAGTGAGGATGACATTGAGCAAACTAGCCAATCGAGTTACACTACGCTGTGAGTCACTTGCCCTCTTCCATTAACAAGGACTAACAGTTTGTTGCTTTGGTAGTCATACCGACAGCCTCTTCACGTACACTCACACAAAGAGAAACTGTAAGAGGGCTTTGCTTTTATATATATCAGTTTATTTTTCTCAGGGTAGGGCACTGATAAATCTTTTACATGTTTCAAATGGAATTTGGTTATAAAAAATAAAAAAAACAGAACTCAGTATTAGTAAAGGTGCAGTCACACTAAGCCAAGTATGTTTGCCCCTCTAAAATCTAGTCTGTTTGACCAGCACGAGTGCTCCGTACCGTACTCAAGCACGGTACACATTCTCGGCTCTGGCACAGTTTTTTTTTAATTAAGGGTTTGGGTTGGTCTGATGTGGAAGTGGAAAGTTTGCTGCAAAATTGGTCGGATTCTTATATTTAAATAATCGGATAGCTCAGGCTCCCAATCCCTAAATCTGAGCCCATAAGGTGAGAGACGTATGGCAAGAAGCAAGCGTGCCTTGGTCCAGATCTTTAAGAGCAGTACAGGCTAGCGTTGGAGTGGGGAGGGGGGGACAATCACGCATGGCACAGAGCAACTGCTCCTAGTATGAATAGAGCTGTTAAGCGGAAGTGGCGGAATTACGGGGCATGGGACCTCTCGGCTGAAAAAAAATTAATGGGAGTCTATGGAACGTAATCTACTATTTTCTGGTCCCAGTCATTAAATGCCTTGGATTACATATATGTTTTGTATGGGTTTAAATGATAATTTTTCATGTGAAGAGTTTGACGGTATGTTGTATGATTATTCGTCTAACGGCTTTTGAAAAAATGTTACGAGAACAACTACAAGTCTTGTCGCCTCTGTGACGTCACCTCAACACATTCCCTCCACTTCTCGACTGACAGTGCTAATGCTAATGGCTGGCGTGGACAACGCCAACAATCTCCCCACTCGAGAAATTGAAACTCTCCACATGTCCACTTGTGTAGTGGTTTTTGCCACGCTGAAGACTTTTGTCTTGGCATTGAAAGAAGGCGGTAAAGTGCATTAAAGACACAGCCATGTTTCTGAGCTAAGCGGGTACGAGTGGTGGTGACGTATATCATAAGTGTCAAGAGCAGCGAAGAGCTGTAGTCCACAAAAGCGCTCTGCACAAAACCTGACCGTATCCAGCTTCTACATGCTAAATTGTTCCATTCTTTGCACGAAAAAATACCATCTAAATCCATACAAAACATATGTGTAATCGAAGGCATTTCATGACTGGGACCAGAAAATAATACATTTATTTCCATTGACTACCGTTGTAATTTTTCGAGCCGAGAGGTCCCATGTCCCGGAAGTAAGCCACTTCCGCTTAACAGCTCTATACGCCATAAGAAAACTCTGAACCTTGCTCCTGAAGTACAACTTCCTGTTTGCTCCCACACTGTGTTGGATGGGGTGGAAAATGTAAAGCGACCTTCAAAGCCTCTGTTGAAGGTCTGGTTAACGAGATGAGTAGGCCTCTTAAAATGCCACATGTGTTGCTGAATCACACACTGTTACCCTCAGTACCACACATTTCTGCTCATTAGGATCTCCATTTCCTCCAGGTTTTTTTTGGCATCCACCTCGTCTTTTGCTGTCATTTCTCACATTTCTTCTGTGTTACCTTCCCACCTGTGTATGACTCTTTCCCTGCCAGATGGACAGAACAGAGGGAGTAAAAGAGAAAAGGAGTGGGTGATAATCAGCAGAGCGTCCAGTTGTTGCTGGGTGGCCTATGTCCAAGCTGTTTGCTGACGGCGTGTCACAACAGCGGTGTACAATGCAAACGTTAAGCTAAAGCCCAAAAGCTAGGCACAAACGCTGTACATTTGAGCATCTAATGGTGCTTTTGCTGCAGCCACCCACTAACCACTTAGTGCTGTGGTTTTGCTCTGATGCTTTTTATAAACACAGACCTGGAAAACATGGGGAACAGGTGTCACACACACTCAGTGGCAGCTGTAGGAAGTTTAACACTAAAGTTGAGGTTGCTGAGAGAAACCCTGTACCTCTGTGTAAGACGTTTGCCAGACCATTTCAGTTTGTTCTCCTGCCAGTGGTAAGGCACTCGCAGAGACAAATATTGACTGAGGGCTGCCTCTATGCTCCACCACATCACCTTGGACTTAAGTTCCAAACGCTGCAGTAAAACCACAGCAGTCTATTACTCAGGCTTGTAGTGAATACATTTTTTTTTAACTGTTTCTTTTTCTTCGTTTACAGTGAAATTTTCAGTTCTACATTTCTTGAAAGGGCCCATTGTCATCCCATATAGGGAAGGATAAAGCAGAAATTCAAACAGTGACTAGTTGGAACACGCTCGTCATTTTTAATGAACCGCAACCAGCTTGTGTTTAATTGACTCATACAGGATTAGAATCCGGGACCTTTGACTTGGCAGGTGTGCCAAACGCAAACACAGTGCAACTGTATCCTGCAATGTATGCTTTTGGTTTTTTATTTTAAGGGAAAGTCATAGTAACTGATGATGTCCTACCAACTTGTGCTGGTTATGAGTTTTTGAAATGGAATTATTCCTTGAAACACTTGTAATTTTCAGCAGAGATCTGGGGGGCGCTCGTGGTGGTGTAGTGGTAAGAGCCCCCCCCCCAATAGTGGCTCATTCCGCCGAAGCAGCAGACCACAGGTTTGAGTCTGGCATGTCATTCCCCTCTATACCCCATTTCATCTCTGTCTCTCCAAACTATCTAATAAAGCAATTAAAATGTCAAAAAGTAATCTTTAAAAGAAATCAGGAGAAGTCCCGGTGTCACCTTCGAGTCAAGATGGTTAAAAGCCTTTCTGCATGTTTCCTCCCTCCACCACACTAGCCTGAACTGAGCCATCTGTTTAACCAAGCACACTGTGCCAGGCCAGGCCTTATAGCCTAGAGCAGGCCGGCTTCATCAGAGATGCATAGTAGAGATAGACCGATTAATCGGTTCAGCCGATTAATCTGATTGCCTATAGTACGCCTGCCTATAGTGCGCCTACCACAAATAGTCAAATCAACTTGGAAAATACTGAGTCAGGGACAGCCGTAATAGTCTTGTAAAACCAGAAAGCATCCATTTGAGGAGATGTGCAAGGAATAAAAGTCCTGTTTTCGCATTCAAAGTCTACATTCCACAAATTCACTGGGTTTATGAGAGTAATATTAAATCTGAGTCATAAACTCTGACCTTAACAAACGGTTTTAGCAAAGTCATTGTACCATAGATTCACAACAACACAGAGCACTGGCTGTAGTTTCACCAGAGATAATGTAGTCTTGTGAGGACAAAGATCTTTTATGAGATGGTAATGAGTCTTCATGGCTGCCCGAGCTCATCAGAGCTTTAATGCAGTGTTGGACTACATACCAACGTACTGTATGCTGCTTTTAAAGTGGAGTACTGCCATGGCTAAGCAGCTTAGTCTTTGCCAAAACTTGCATACACAAACAGCACAAACTCTTTTTTATCACACCAGTCATTGTGTCCCATCAGTGCCCCCCCCCCCTCTTAACTATTTGATATTCTGTATAAAAAGCTCAATTTGTTCACCATCGCCTGGCGTGCTCCCCTCCACATGGACTATTCAGACAATACTCTTCCTTTCAGTGCTAGAATCAGCCTTTGTTAATAATAAATCTCACCCTATCTTCTTCCCCTAACAAGCACATGGCATGGAAGTGCATAGAGCAGATGCATGAGGGGGAAGGATATTGAAAGTGGTGCCAGGTATGGGAAGGGAAAGAGAGGAGAGAGTTTGTTTTGGGGTAAAATAAGGACCGGGTAGCAACTGAGGAAGCGTAGCTGACCCCGATTCTGCCATGACTCCACTCTGCTTGAAGGAGGGGGGAGATCAGACGTAAACCTACAGTGACAGGGCTGCTGTTGATGCTCCTAACAACGTTGCATACCCACCAATGAATCAGCCTTCCCTTGTTCCTGCTCCCCCTCCACCATCTTGCACTTCCACTTGCACAAAAGAGGAAACTACTTCAAATGTTGCTTGGAAAACGCGCATGCTGCGAAAATACCAATCCAACACTTGAAAACATTTAGCCACGCTTAAAGCTCTGTGCACAATTTGGCTTCATCAATGGTGTGGTCTACATTTCTCAGTGAAACTCATCCATGCAAGTGAAAAAAGGAACACACAAGCCTGCACATAAAGAATGCAAGGAACGTGGCTTTATGAAGCACAATGTGGGTAAAAACGCATGTGATGCTGGCAATGAGCTGAACGAGGATGGAGTCAAACCTGGACTATAGTGGCAGAGGCCCGCCCGGCACAAACACGTCTGGAGGGGGGTAAACAAACATGCCTGCCTTAGCTGGCTGGCTCTGAGCGCTGGAAGGGCCAACGCCAGGGAAGCTCACTTCAAACGATAGCAGGGCCACTTCACTGATGTGTTTATGACCAGGAAACTGCCCCGACAACTCACACACACCTCTTACAAACACGCAGCCGGGATTCCATCTAAATATGAAGTGAATCTTTGGAAAGTTCATACCTTTTTTTTCTTATTTTATACGGCGCAAGTGGAAAAACTTTTTGCAAATTAGAGGATTTTTTTCAAATTTTGCTGTTTCCATCATTTACTGATAACACTTCAAAATGTGCATAAAAGCAGGGCAGGGTTCAACACAACTTTTTACTGCACGACTAAGGAACTGCACGACTAAGGAACTGTCCGTGATCCGAGTCCCTCCGTTAGTTTCTGTCTACAACCGACACAATCACCGGAGACGCATTCACAGCGGTTAAAAAAAGCCTCTCATTTGTATTACCATTACGGCTTTGATGCAAATACTGTAACATTACGGCGGCAGCTAAAGGAAAAGCGCAGTTTTCACTTAATTTTCTGCACCTCAACCTCTGCAGTGGGAAGAAAGAAAGGGGGCAAAGTAAGTCGATTGGCCGTTACTGGCCCGGGCGGGACAGTGACTGGCCAATCAACTTGACCTGCATATGATTTTACTGGCCCCGGGCCAGCGGGCCATTGGTTATGTCGAACCCTGCAGGGTGATGGAAACCAAGCAATTGAGATGGACAAATCCAACCTTGTATACTTGGAAGAGAGAGAAAAAAAATCACCATGGTCACCAATAACCACAAATTGTGAAGGGGGTGTAAAAGAACCTCACGTATGTAACATTTGGAGGCGGTAAAACAAGACAGCAGCCGCAAGCAACAAACTATCAGTTCACTGTGGGAAGAGGATTAAAAGCACTAAGCTCACCGTTTTGGCAGGAGACCCTGAGATAGTGTGGTAAGTGGGTTAAAGCACACCCCAAGTCTCATAATCACTCCGGCCTCCTCTTGCTCTCCCCCCTCCTTCTCTCTCCGTCTGCCAACACCAGCCGAGGGGAGCAATTACTAGTCTCGCAGAATACTGGGAGAAACCGAGGTAGGGGGGAAGTTGGATTAAATCAGAGAGACGTGCTCAAAAATGTGAACATTCAACTTCATCTGGACACAAACGTGCATCTGAATCACATGGAGGATAACAGCCGATTGTTGCTTGTCCTTGAAGAAAGCGGCAGGGGGGCGTGAATCTTTCTTTTACAGGGGTCTGTTGCTCTTCCTCTCACACCTACTGTAATGTGTGATCTAGTGTTTCAACCTCTTCTCCCCAGTCTGTGTGACTCTCGTTTTATTGATCTGTATGCACTCTCTTTAAAAAAAAATGCATCTGCAGGAGTCCACACTGAATCCCTAGCCAACTCTTGCAGGCCCACACACACACACATCCCCCCCACTTCTCACACAGCGTCACTAGCCAGACACTCTGGTAACATGAGGCTATGGTGAAACTGTAGTATTGTAGCTCCGCTCTTGCACACAGTCCCAGGCCCCAGAGAGATCAGGCACTGTTTGCCTGCGGGACTTTGACTAGTGAGAGCAAACACAGTACACTAGGTCCATTGAGACCCAGCTGAAACACAGAGCCGCTGAAAGTACTGTACAAACTGATGCTGTGAGAAAAGAGAGAAACAAAAGAATGCAGCCAGTGAGACAGGGAATCAAAAAAAGGCAAATGGCAAGAGAAGTTAATCTAGGAGGTCTGCATTTGTTAAGAAGCACAAAACTCACACGGCTCCCTTATCTAGATATTGATCTTTACTTTGTGGTACAAGCACTCAAAAAGGTTTAAGGTGAATTTCAAGTTACCTATCTCCACTGAGAGCACTAGACAGAATAGCCCAATTGCTGAAGAAGTTTATCTTCCACAATATAAATTAAACAACACTGGTTATGTGTCACTAATTGCGAGACGTCTAATCCTTCTAAAGTTAAAAGGATGAAACCCCACCCGCCTACACAAGGATCTAACACAGGTTAGAGTCACTATTGCAGCCATTCATCGCCCATCGCCCAGCCATTCAACACTATCATCACTGTCTTGTGTGGACACAAACATTGTTGAAATCTGCCGCAAACATTCACTTGTGATAAAGGTGTCAGTTAAATGTGCCACTATTCTTACATTGCATACATTTTTCAAATGTATTTGTTATGGTAGCGTTTACTTGTTTTTTTGTTGAGATATTCTAACCAAGCTCTTATTTGACTGCGCGCACACACACACACACACACACACACACACACACACACACACACACACACACACACACACACACACACACACACACACACACACACACACACACACACACACACACACACACACACACACACACACACACACACACACACACACACACACACACACACACACACACACACACACACACACACACACACACAAACTAAGAAGCAGGTGGTGAACACAGTCTATTCAGAAAATATTATAAAGAGGGGTTTGTCTCGACTGAAAGAAGATTACAGGAAAAGGTGTGGCTCCCTTTAACTCAAGAGTATAGTGTGCATGTGTGTGTCCTTCTAGCACATATGAACACCTCACTATGGAAAATTAAATTGAGACAAGATCTGACTGAAGTTCTGTCAACATCTTCCCTGCAGAATCCAGGGGGTCGAACTCGTCTTACTTTAAGTTTAAACCCTCATAAGCAGCTGATGCTTAGTAGCTGATAAAATGTATACAATTGCTAGGGATGGGGCCGATACGATCCAGTATCGGGTCCGATATGGGCGAAATCTACGGATCGGATATCGGACTGACAATATAAATATAAAATCCGATTTTTTTACTATGAAAGGGCGAGAGCCCCGCGCGAGCAGATGCCGACGTTCGGTGGAGGGAGAGAGGATTCGAATACTCGTTCTAAAAAAACACACCAAAGTCGGAGTTTCTTACTTTTTCCCCGTGGAAGCAAACAGAGCTGTTGTTCCGTTCCAAATCAGCTGTGCCATCGTAGTTTAAAGGAGTTTATCGATCCATCCTGGAACATGCATTTTCGTGGATTTATAAATCCATACAAAAGATCCAATATTGATAGTCTTTTGTGTCCATATTATATCCATTATTGACCGTGTATTCCTATGATGCAAGGCAGTCACTGTTGATTGGCAATAGCAGCGCTGCAAAGGGAATGTAGGCAAACAGCTAAGCTAACGTTAGCATTTCGCCGAGCACAGCTAACGTTAGCATTTCGCCGAGCACTGCTTACCCTTCCGAGATCACGCTAATGTTGTGGTATAAAGTTAAGGGAAACACATATGCTGATATTCTTCCTCCCTCTCTGTATTCCTACTGCGCTTGGTGCCGCTTTTAGTTTGCCTCGCTCTGACAATGGTTGCGTTCCGAATCGCATACTCTTTCTTTTTTCTATTCTACATACTACATCCGACGATAAAAATAATCTAGTTAGGATGCAGTAGGCATACTATTGGGACATACTTTACTCTCTTATTTCATCATAACATTGCGCCTTGATCTTGCCTCTTGCTTTTATATCCGTCGCATCCCCGTTTGTTTTCATATGGAGGCTTCGTCGATGTTACGTCACTTCACGTGCGCACTGGATTGTGGGTCAGAATCGCCCAAATAGGATGCACTTTTCAACACTAACAATCTTGGCCGCATGAAGTAGGACATCCGGGTACTTCTAACCATCCTAAATCTGGCCATAAGAATCGGGACATCCTAAATCTTTTTTCTACATACTATATAGTAGAAAGTATGCGATTCGGAACGCAACCAATGTCACGTAGCCAACAGCTGGTGTATCACCGGTTGCTCCTTGAAAGGACGGTGGCCAACTAGGTCAAAGTTCAAATAATTTGATAATTTATTTGAAATGAGCATTACATTTTTTAACAATTGTTGTATATATAATGTGATTGTGTATATCTGAGTAGTAATATTTGCTGACAACATATATTGCAGTTTAAGCTACTTGTGCAAAAAAAAAAAACATAAAATATATATAAAAAAAAATAGCCTTCCTAGCCTTACACATAACATCACCACAAACAAAGAAATGTATAACAATTATGATATCGTATCGGACAGTATCGGTCGATATCCAAAACCCAGATATCGGAATCGGATCGGAACAAAAAATAGTGGATCGGTGCATCCCTAACAATTGCTGGTGTAAGTCTCAATAATAGATGGGAGTTGAGGGTGAGCTTTACACACAAATAGAGAGCTCAGCCCCTAAAAATCTTAGGCATCTTGGTTGACAGAAGCATCTCTTAAGTGGAATTTGGCCTCTAATAACAACCTATTTTGAAGGTGTGTCTGTTCCAGGCAACTTCAAACGAAACTGTGAGAGACTGTAGCACCGTATCACCATCATCACTTTCTTTGCAAACTTGGCCGGGGCACCGAGAGCATGGGTGGCTGGAAGGCCCGCGCTGCTGTCACTTTGTTTGAAGTCATCAGTGTCCCGGCCCAGACTAGTGCAGAGTGCTGTCACAACAAGCTAAATCCCTCCAGAAGTCGCCTCTCTTTCTCCCAGTGTTTGGTTAAGAGTTGGGGTGTGGTTCTACAGCCTTGCATGCACTCTCACGTATGCATGTGCGCTCACACCGAGCTGCTGCACATGTGCTATACACTGGCCTAGTTGTTTTCCAGGCACAGACAGCTGGGGCGTGGAGTAAAAACATTTTACTAATGACAAAAAGTTCAGGGGCAAAAAAAGAAGAAAGGCAGAAAAAATTTAAGGGAGGAGTGGAGATTTTCAGTTACAGTATCTCACAAAAGTGAGTACACCCCTCACATTTCTTCAAATATTTCATTATATCTTTCCATGCGACAACACTGAATAAATGACACTTTGATACAATGTCAAGTAGTCAGTGTACAGCTTGTATAACAGTGTAAATTTACTGTCCCCTCAAAATAACTCGATACACAGCCATTAATGTCTAAACTGCTGGCAACAAAAGTGAGTACACCCCTAAGAAAAAATGTCCAAATTGGGCCCAAAGTGTCAATATTTTGTTTTGCCATCATTATTTTCCAGCACTGCCTTAACCCTCTTGGGCATGGTGTTCACTAGAGCTTCACAGGTTGCAACTGGAACCCTCTTCTACCCATTCATGACGACATCAAGGAGCCGGTGGATATTAGAGTCCTTGCGCTCCTCCATCTCCCGTTTTAGGATGCCCCAAAGATGCTCAATAGGGTTTAAGACTGGAGACATGCTTGACCAGTCCATAACCTTTACCCTCAGCTTCTTTAGCAAGCCAGTGGTCGTTCGGAGGGGTGTTTGGGGTCGTTATCATGTTGCAGTACTGCCCTGCGGCCCAGTTTATGAAGGGAGGGGATCATGCTCTGCTTCAGTATGTCACAGTACATGTTAGAATTCAATGAACTGTAGATCCCCAGTGCTGGCAGCACTCATGCAGCCCCAGACCATGACACTCCAACCACCATGCTTGACTCTAGGCAAGACACACTTGTCTTTGTACTCCTCACCTGGTTGCCGCTCCACACTCTTAACACCATCTGAACCAGATAAATGTATTTTGGTCTCATCAGACCACAGGACATGGTTGCAGTAATCCATGTCCGTAGTCTGTTTGTCTTCAGCAAACTTTTTGTGGGGTTTCTTGTGCATCATCTTTAGAATAGGCTTCCTTCTGGGATGACAGCCATGCAGACCAGTATGATGCAGAGTGCGGCGTATGGTCTGAGCACTGACAGGTTGACCCCCCACCCCTTCAAGCCCTTCAGCAATGCTGGCAGCACTCATACGTCTATTTTCCAAAGGCAACCTCTGTGTACGACGCTGACCATGTGCACTCAACCTTCGTAAACTGGGCCGCAGGGTGGTATTGCAACATGATAACGACCCCAAACACACCTCCAAGACGACCAGTGGCTTGCTAAAAAAGCTGAGGGTAAAGGTTATGGCCTGGCCAAGCATGTTTCCAGACCTAAATCCTATTGAGCATCTTTGGGGCATCCTCAAACGGAAGGTGGAGGAGCGCAAGGTCTTTAATATCCACCAGCTCTGTGATGCTGTCATAAATGGGTGGAAGAGGGTTCCAGTTGCAACCTGTGAAGCTCTAGTGAACTACATGCCCAAGAGGGTTAAGGCAGTGCTGGAAAATAATGGTGGCCACACAAAATATTTACACTTTGGGCCCAATTTGTAAATTTTTTCTAAGGGGTGTACTCACTTTTGTTGCCAGCAGTTTAGACATTAATGGCTGTGTGTCGAGTTATTTTGAGGGGACAGTAAATTTACACTGTTATACAAGCTGTACACTGACTACTTTACATTGTATCAAAGTGTCATTTATTCAGTGTTGTCCCATGGAAAGATATAAAGAAAAATGTGAAGAAATGTGAGGGGTGTACTCACTTTTGTGAGATACTGTAGATAAGGAGATCAATACAACTATGTGTCTATGGCTGGAAAATAAATACGCAACACACTACACCCTGTACAAGCACAACTTGATGTTTTTACACTCTGGTATTGGTAAAGATGAAGGATTTAAAATACGACATGTTTATTAGTGAGCTTTAAAGGTGATGGTGGATTTAAGCTCCTGTTGGCTCCAGGTTTATATTGAAAAGTAATACATGACAGAGGTATCGATCTTCTCAGCTAACTCTTAGCAAGAGAGCAATTACTGTAAGTGCACTTCCCAAAATGTTGAACTACCCCTTTATAAATTGTAGAGAGGAAAAAAAACAGAGCCTGGAGGCTCCCCACCGGGCTGCCAACATTCCTGTCAAATTCAGACGTGGGAACCACTGGAAAAACAGGGCCCTCTGTAGACAACTGTGCTTGTGAGTGGGTACATGCACCACAAGGGGGGGAGGAAAGTGTGTCTGCAGTAGTCGCATGGTAGAAATGGGCTTAATGGACGCAGCCATGTGTGTGCAGAGGTGTTTGGGTTGAGAGTAGTGACAGAGTTCATGTGTTGGTAGAAGGAGCTGACCATGAAAGGTTGCCTAAGTGCATGTCTGAGGCTTTGTGAGTGTTTGAGCGCCGTCTGGGCAACAAAGTGGGTCAGACAAGTTCTGTCACAGGGCGGGGCGTTAACAGTGACCTTCAGCGAACACAGGCAGTCACCTGGGCCATGACAAAACGTCCACTGTCTCCTGCCGCTCTCTTGTTCTAAACCTTTTTCAGTTGCCTCTCTTAAAAAGGTGGAGTCAGCGATTCTGGAAAAAGATTATTGGTGTCAAAATCTGTAAAGTTATGTTGCTAGCTAAGGTGCACCCCCTTTGTTGACATACTAGAACAGAGCCTATAGGCTGTGTATTAACATCAGACTTTTTTGTTCAGCGCACATTATGTACGGACAGGTAGCGTATCATGAGGATGTATTCACTGATTTTGACAAAAGGGGATTTGACAACAAGCTTTGTCCAGAATCGCTGACTCCACCTTTAATTGTACTCATCACAGCGAGAGGAGATCTGCTCCACATCACCCTCTCTAGGGACACAAACACACAACAGCATTTTCTCCGCACACACAATATGCTCTCACTCATTCTCCCAGGCTCTCACCTCAGGAGAATGGGGTTTTTATCACATTCACTCTTTCTCTCTCTCTCTTACACTTCCACTGTGTTTTTTTCTCCTTCATTGTGTTTGTCATGAGAATCATTATTATTTTCTCAGGTAGCACCTTGCCTTACACACTGAACCAGAAAGTGATCTAATCAGAGCTCGGCTGTAGAGGTCATGGGGAAAAGGGAGGAAGAATAGGTAGGATGAATCAAGGGGGTGAAAGAGGAGAAGGAAGCTCCATGTGCTGGCTTTATTCAACCAACAGGCTTCCCTTTTAAGCCTCTCCTCCCTTGTCAAGCCATTTCTCTCCCTCAGAGTTATCAGCTCATCCGTCTCCTCCTCTCCCACGATGATAACAGCCGCTACTTTTGTGTGCAGAAACACCCAAACTTCACTCACTTCCTTCTCCCCTCTGCTGCTCGCTGGACTACTCCTATGGGACAGCTAACAAGGCTGTCACTGCTGCACACACACTCACCCAGAAACACAAACACACACACACTCACCCAGAAACACACACACACACACACTATACTGGCAGGGAAGACAGGAGTTCGTAACACCGTCCTTCTCAGGCTACAACAGATAATTACATAGAGAATTGATGCTTTTGACTTGAATAAAATAGACAGTCCAGTTTGAGTCCAGAGAGTGTAAAAAAAATGTGTAGTTGTCTGCCAAAAGACATTAGTTCAACCTTTTTGCAGCAACACAATGCAGCATCTTCCAGCAATGGACTCCATTGGTTAGTTTAATGCCAGCAGAGATTCCTGGTATTCTACTTTGTAACATGAACATCGTCACTTTTTACCTCACAACTATTGCAATGGAGGATAAGATGACTTTTGCAGTGATCCGTTTCAAGAAAGTAAAATCCTTCCTCACAGTATTGTAAAGCACTGAGCGTGTGTTTTGGCATCTAATAAGCCTTCAAACGTATATCTATAACTCAAAGTGGCTCTCCTGGATCATATTTCTTCTTTTCACCTTACCTGAAGCAACATACCACCATCCCTTGTGGGATTTGTAGATCTGAACGGCAACTATGAGAGAGAGAAGCTTTGCGATATGACAACAATTCTGATTTAAATAACCATAGGACACACACACACACACGATTACATACTCAGGGAGATTTTAAAAAGCCACAAAACAGCTGTATGTTTTTTCAGAAATCCCCTAATGTCCCACACATAGAGCAGTCTCAACACATTATCTCCACTTCCTCAGCAACAGCAAAAATACATTAGCCTACCATCTGTGTGCAGCACAGACCAAATGAACTTGAGCAGAAATAGCCCACTAAATAGCCTCCATCCCGGGATCAAATCTGATTTGGAAATGAGGAGGAAAAAATTCACATTTTGATACAGTACCATAATCACTGAGCCAGGAGGCATTCAAGGAATGACCACATGCTATACTAAATTAGCATTAAAACAATGGCTCCACACAGTCAGCATAGCCTGTGAAGGGGATTTGGGCGGGAGACAACATACATGTATGTATGCCTCTCTCTAAACACATACCACAAAATGAAGGAAAATAGGGAGACACTGACTTTTGATTCGTACATCTTACAATGAGACAGAAGAAGTTAAATACTACAGAGATACAAGAACCAAAGACACAAGGTGTTTATTTATTTAGCTGTCTGTGTTGCAAACAGAAATGTAGGTCGCAAAAAGAAAAAAGTCCTGAGTGACAGAGGAAGAGGGAAACATGCAAATCTACACGTTTCCTGACATTTGGTGTTACACCCTTTTCTCCAACTGTTTCTTTCCCGAACAGCAGTTGGGAGGCAGCATGGTTCCTCCTCAGATGAGCTAATACTAAACTATCCCAACAATGAAAGGAGGGGGGGGGGGAAAAAAGAGTCCAGGATATCAGCTGCATGCCAGAGACAAATTGTGTTAACATTTTTCAGGAGCTTTTGGAGGAATGTCTTTGCTCATGTCCTGTGAACTGGTCATTGGTCTTAGTGACTGATCTCTGCAGTGTTACAGCATTTGTCTCACTGACGCCCATTGTCTGATTCATAGCAACACTCATCTCCACTCCACACACACTAGCAGCATCCTCCTCAGCACATACTCACTTCCTGTCCGACAGCTTGACCTCCAGCAGGCAGCACAGAGAGCCAAAAAAGAAGCTAAACAGGCCGGCCGGCAAGCGACTCCAAATGAAATACAGATGGAATTTCACATGAGGTGTCTGGGGGCCACGAAGATGCTTTCATTGCTCTACAGAAAGAGACAAAAAAACGTGGCCGTGTACACATCTTTAAAGATGGAGAATTGACTCATTGTTCAGACAAAATTGGGCTGGATTGAAGTCATTGACTGAGATGACAGGCTTTTGAACTTCCCAGCAATAGTCATTATTCCAGCAATTACTCAAGCCATTATTCGAGCACAAATGCCATATTCACAGTGAGAATGTAATGCTTTTCTCTGTTTAATATTGAATGTCTTTGGGTTTTATATTGTGAGCTAGATAATCAACAGGAATATGTTGACTTGGGTTCTTTTATGTAATTTAATAAACTAAATGAATAATCTGATTTATTTACAAATTAAATAATGTTTCATGTTTTTGCTTGAGAACAGAATGTGTTGCTGAACTGTAACTGTAGCGGTTTCCGATTCTTCCTGACAGCTCAGACTCAAATGGATAACAAGTGGTGAGCTCATGACTTGACAGGTGTGTAATGGTCAAGCTCAGGGAGTTGGACACACAAGGTTAATTTACTTCTCCTCACTCCATAAATACAGACAGAGACAGAATCAGCTGTTCCTTTATCCCGTCATGCAGGATTTCCTCTTTCCAGAACATTTCTGCTATGTTGGCGTATGACAGAATTCTTTGTCCGCACATATACGCACGCGCACACACACGCACACAACCACACACACACACAACCACCTGTCAACCCCTTGTGTGAAGCCCCAGTTAGGGCCAGATATGAAGCAGGTGTAACAACACGGTCCTCCCATTAAAGCAGCAGAAAAACCTCAACACCCAAGACCCAAGAAACAAGATGTGGGAAAAATACAAGTCAATGAAGACATCGCAGAGTGAAAGGTGGCTTCTGCCTGACAATCCATATGAATGGATATGTATCTGAATGTTTTGGAAGTACAAAGCCTGTACCCCACAGATTGAAAGCGTGATTTATGCTTTTATCATCAGCAGTCACTTCCAGCCCAGCAATGAGACACAATTTAACATCATCAGTGTCTTTTGAAAGACGTGTATAAGCTAGAGAGACGCATCATAAACGAGGGGAAAGAGTAACAGATAAGAGCCCTTATTGTTATGGAAATGAGCACATTCAGTGCTGCTCAGGACTAAGCAGACATGTAGCCAGTTATCGCAGCTATTCCCGTCCCTCACGGCCTTGGATTCGATGTGAGAATCGAGAAATAACCCAAACAGTCCTGTCTGGGTAAGAATCCTCAGAACGACCCCTCTGTTTTAACAAACACAGATCCCGAGTGTTAAGTAAGTTAAAACTCACCACCTGACAACTCACCACTTCAAATAGCCAAATGACCAGCGTAAATCACCCTTTTATGTACTGCACATTGAAAGGCTGTCTAAATGCTTTGTAGCAAAGTATACATCTCCAATAACCCTGTCAAAAGCTTGGTGCCCTCTTTAAGTGTGTTGTGGTTGGACATGGAAGGTGAGGCCTTCTCTCGCACTCTCTGTCTCCCCTCTCCTTCCAGCGCTGACCAGGCGGAGGACGCAGGCCGACCTGTGGCCAGAAAGGCCTCCTCAACATCTGTGTTTATCCTCCAGCTAAAACCAACAGGCTATATTTACCCCAGTCAAACATACCCAGCGCAGAGAGGAGCCAAGAGAAGAAAGACGTAGCCTGGGACATGGAGCCTATGGAGAGACCTAGACTGAGAAGATTCTTACGTCTGTAAAATATAAAAATGGCACACTGTGAGCAATTAATACCAGTCCAATGCAAGCAGCAACACATTTTAAACACACGCAGGACTGCCACTCTGATTCATCGTCGTCCCTGAGAAGAAGATACAGATTGGTAAACAACACCTCGAAGGAATATGACCTCTAAAGTGAGAAGAAGAAAATGATGAGAAGGGAGGAGGGAGGCTTGACGGATCAACCACCTACCTAGCAAATGTTTTATTGCTGCACAGGAAGGCCATAAAGCAACGGCTCATCTCAGGAAAACACATAGTGTGCTCCTCTTTCTCTAAATCTCTGACCTCTTGACACTGTCATGCCGGTTGAGTTATGGATAAGACCCTCGGGGGAGGGAAATACATCAAAGAGAGTGGGGAAAGGGAGGGGGGAAGGTTTGCAATATTGTGCACACTGGGTAATACACGTGTGTGACGCAAGACTACTGAACGCACGATCAAGCTGGTAGTTTAGACTATCAGGTTAATTTTCTTTAAATGGGAGGTCTATATGAACGTTAGCTTTCTTTATTTTTAAATATTTTAGGAGGCATAAGAAAGGTTTGGCCTCACTTTCTTCGTCAATGGATAAAAGAAAGATCAGAAAAGGCATAATAAAAATAAAATGGTCAACCCACATAGAGCCACCTGTGTTCAGCCCAGTCAAGTAACATCCTCCCAGCTGCATTCAACCCCTGCTGGGAGGAGGCTGATGCCAGGTGTGACTACGTACAGGGTGGTGGTGACCCATTCAAATTAATCACTGACACGGGATGGACCTGCGTCACAGTGCTGGCAAGAGGAAGCCAATAAACTAGAAAGAGAATTATATTATAATAATTCAATAAGAAATGAATGTCAGTACAGTAGCCCTGTAGCAGACACATCAGTTGACGATGAGTTGAACTCAATAAGCTCAAGTTTAAGATGCAACATGTTCACGCTGCTTAAAACACAAACGTATGCCTCTCCACTGTGCAACTTGACGTCGACCAGATGGCTTAAGGAAGCCTCATCTCCCAATGATGGTGATGGATGTTATTAAAAGTGCTTGAGACTTTGTGTATTTCTCTGTATATTCGTGTTTGTCTTATAAGCCTTTATTTTAATACCCTGAGGATTAAATAGAAACCCGGCAAGAGGCTTTTCGTTCTAAAATTACAGACAGGAGGAGGGCTGCCAAGGTGTCTCAGTCGGGGCAGGGGAACTTAAAGCTGGGGTATGTGATTTCTGATTGGTCAAAGTTAACGTGCTGTACACTTTGACCAATCAGAGTGAGGCTCCGATTCTCTGTTCTTATTGGCTGTTGGGACTGTCCATTCACTTTGACACGACTTTGTTGGTGTAGAGCATGTCAGGGAGGGACCCTAGGGGAGGGACCAAAGAGAACAAGTGGAGCGGTTGAGGTATTTGGATTCAAATCTCTTTCCCAACTGCCATTTTCTCCCCAAATCCTCCACCCCAGCTTTAAACCAGAGTTGGTGCCAACATACAAATCTTTTCTGCCTTAAAAAAAAATCACAAAAGACTGTTGTTGGGAATATTGTTCACCCAACTGATAAAGGCGTATCGAATGTGTGTGAGGCTTTTAAAATCCCTTTAAGACTAAAGGAACAGGGAAAAATCAACAATGAGTCACTTTCTGCCAAGAAGATATGACTGGGTGATTCAACATAATGTTTGCAGGCGAAATAACTCAGGTGGCCCACATTCAGCTGCTCTCTTTGAAGACAGGATCCTTTGTCCCCGCAGCTGTTTGCCATGAAATACCAAAATAAGTAGCACAAAATATGAGTTGTTCCTCAAGATCACACACAGACTGTTAGACATTGTTATCTGGAGCCAGCTACAAGCCGTCTGCTGGGGGTGCATTACAACTATGTGACGTCACGTGGGTCCAAAGTTATGGTATCAGCCTAGATTAGCATGATAATGTGATATCATTGTACCAAAAACAAACATGGTCCAACAGACTTCATGGAGCTAGCAGCCGGACTTTCCCTGCCGTATGATATGTTTAGCGACAAATATCCTGGACAAAATCTGAAAAGGTGAAGTACCACCAGAGAAATGTGTTCAGAAATGTTATACCCTATAGATTTTGAGCTTTTGCTTTCTATTAATCTATAAAAGTCTGATAACACAATCAGTGTATTTGAGTATTCCAACAGCAATGACAGCACAGACTAAAATTCCTGTGTTCTGTGGTTCTCAAAATGTATTCATCAAAAACAGCCTGCAGGGACATGCAGATGCATTCACTCGAAGATATAATAAGTCATTCTGAACTATAAGTGCAGTCCCCACCCCCACACACAATCGCTTAATCGAAATTTTGTTTAGTTAGACAGGTAAAGAGATCCACGAAAGAAAGACATGAAACAAGCAACGAGCATTCAAATGCGAGTGTGTGTGTGTCCATGGGAGACAACGATGGTGAAGGTTACCAATGAGCAGTCAGGCAGCCTTGTGTAAATGTAAACTGTTTTGAATACAAAGATCGCACTAGAGCAGTGTGTCATACAACATAATAGTGGCTCAGACCCTTAAGGGGCACTTTACACGGTGAAAACGTGAGTTTTCCCGTTTTTGGTTTAAAAAAAAAAACCCCGTTCAGACACAATTTATCTGACATCTTCACCCGTACACAAAGTTTTCAGAGGAAACGGGCCGAAATCGCTGAAGTAGCAGCCATGCCAAGCCAATAGTCAGCGGTGACACAGCCTAGTAGATAGCTCTTCCGGTACAATTTGATGCATAAAACCTTACTGTAACCGAAAATTAATGCCACTAACGTTCATAAAGCGGTTGGTGTAAGCTTGGGGTTACAAATATTGTAAAAGACAAGCTTTCTGTCCTCTTATTTCACCGCATTGAACTCGGAAAAACAGCAGACTTGCTGATAGTGAAGGGGCTTCGTGAGCGGATATTTTCCTGTTAGGCGTACTTCAAAATAAAAGTCAACTCACGTGTGTCCAGCGAAATGCTATGAATGTTTAGCCAGTGAAATGCTTTTACTGTGAAGCCGTAGCCTTAATGCTCCTTTTGTTGAACAGTAGCCTAACTTAACCGCTGCACGCTGATAGTGTTTTTTTAATGTAGAGCCGTGTCCCTGGCATATAGAAGTGACACACGTTTATTTAGCTAGAAAAACAGGCAGAGCACAACTCTTTCCCTATTTGCTTGTAGGAGCGATTGGTGGCACGATAACAAATGCATCAGCAACAGCACAACGTCCATGAGCACAATGAATACAGCTCGGTGATCCGCCATTGTTGTTGTTGTTTTCCAACTGGCACACGTGGACCTACAAAGACGGCGCATGCCTATTTATATCCAAACGCAATGCGCATGTGTGAGGGTGGAGCCGTGACGTCAGCGTTATCAGGGGAAATGGATTCGGTGTTTACAGGAAACCAAAACCGTTAAGTTTTCCAAAAAATCCTCCCTCGGAGGTGATCTCAAAAATCTGCGGTTCATGCCTGCGTTTGCGTTTGCGTTTGCTGTTTTCCTGTAAATGATATAGTGCAACCGCAGAAATTTTTCTGCGTATGCACCGTTTTGCGTGGCCGTGTAAAGTGCCCCTAATACGTTTACAGGCTATGACTAGTAGAGTCTGCTTAGTTTCGCTTTACATTTTCAAAACAGCCATTGAAAAGTATGGGAATGTCTTCATGGAAACTAAACAGAACGCATTGTAAGAAGAATAACTGACTTCTGCTGTCTGGTGCACAGCCTTTGATCAAAGGGGAACTGAATCCACAATATGGAAAGCCATGTCATTATTATTCAGCTGAAACTACTACACCACACACACACACACATACATACATATACACAACACTGTGTTGACTGCATACAAATCTGATTTCCTCTCAAATTGAGGATGAAATGCAGGATTTCCCCTATTGTACAGCAAGCCGTGGGCAGTAAGTGTTTTGCTCAACACACTCAATAGGATAACTTGGGTTGGACACTTTAACATCGTTCTTTTTTAACCCGTTAATAATTATTCCATTAGTTCCAGATGGGAGGAAACCATCGTAAACGATCATGCTCACAATATGCAGTGCCCATGCTCTGCTGCTCTTGCACGACAGATCCATCATCCTGATCCTCGACGTGTCATTTCCCGAATGCTGGGGAATACAGCAGCAACAAGGGGATCTTTATGAAAGGGAAACGACACGCCGAGGCATCATCACCTCTCCATTCACTATACACACTCGACTGCACAAGCACACACGCATAGATATAGGCCTACACACATACTTGCATTTCCAGCGCACTGTGCACACGTCTTTTTGACAGCTGGACAGTCTGCATGTCCAACTATGTTAGAGCACGATCAATTCTCATTTCAAGATTTAAAGAAAACAAACATGTTGCACGACCTGTTACAGCACTGCAGTGCCATTTACAACTTCTGCAACCAAAAGAAAAATACGTGTATGTGACCGCACTGCCACACATGTCCTCATTCAGCTCATCCCGAAACAAATCTCCAGCAAAGGCAACTTCCGATTTGCAGCAAAACTACTCGAAATTCAAAGCTCGTCCAGGCTAACTAGCTGGCTAGCTCCGCTCCCAAACAAAGCTCCCATTGTCTGGAACTTGTAGTCTTACCCTTTTCGCTTGGCCCTCGCAACTGTGATTATCTCAGGTACGAAAAAACTACAACCCCAAAGTCTGCACAGCACTACGGGCATGCGCACTGGAGCTTTAATGATCAGGAAGGTTGTAGTAGAATATGTTGTAGTTGATTAATTTTAGCGGGTAGAAGCCTATCTAAGGCAGAATGTTTACTCTGATGAACGGCAGGATGTGGAAGTGAAGCAGTGAGCCGGTGTTGACGGTTGTAGGTAGTATTCAGACTAACAGCAGAGCCGTAGTAAAGACCCTGCTCTCTGCTTTGGGTGAAGTTGGTCGGCTCGGCTGCCTCCGTCTTTTCCTCGGTCGCTTACGTTTAGTTCACTCGTTACTTTTCGGCGCTTTTGAATAGCCCGCACTGTTCAACTAAAACTGTTCAGATAGAAAAACACACACACACGCCTTACCTAATGTTGCTCCGGTGTTTCCGCTCGGCTCCTATTCCGTTAAAATTATTCTCCAGACGTTGTGGAAGAACTCGTCGGCCGATGGTCGACTGGCTGTTCACTGAGCGAGACGTTGCCAAGAATGCTCAACCGAAACCACGGCGAAGCTGCGCCCGCACACTCAGTGCGCATGCGCAGTCACGGTTGGCGCAACCTACTGATAGTAACACACAGGGGGCAGCAGACCACTACTACTGTGTCATGAGGCATAGACACATATACATACAGACTAGCTTGTCAATGTGACAGAGCTTCACTTTGAATATCAAAGGCACGGGACAATGCAGGTGAGAATACACAGTCAGGACTGTAGAAATAATGCCAGAGAAGCATCCTGTGTCTTTATTATGCTGCATGTTGAATTCATTGATTATGCATCGTAGGCTACATAAATTAGTCAATAGCACAACCTTGTGGTAGTTGATCTGACATGTCATTTGGAATCAAATTAATTCAGATAAGTTTACTGTTTTTTTAAAGTAAACAAGTTATGTTAATTGTTAACTGTTAGGCTAGCCTACTGGGTTATAGAATTGACCAAGCTTTGGTAAATAGTGCACAAATGCAAAAAACCCTTTTTTGGAAAACAAAAATAACTTGCAGATATCGTCATGAAACTTTGCCAGTTGATTACTGACATTAAAACACGTATTTTTGTAGTTAAAGTTTTAATTTTATAAGTGTAATTGTATATGCAAATGTAGCAGAAGCAACGTTTTAAAAGAACAGATGATTGATAGTCTTTTTTGATTTTATAAATCAAAAATTATTATTTATAAAATCCATTTTCATAATTTTTTTAATAAATCAGACCATGGACAACTAACAGTATGAACAAATCCTTATGTAAGAACCTTCAGAATAGTGCTAAATGCTAAATCAATAAAAAATATTGTTTATGCAGATTTAATGAGACCATCTTAAGAAACAAGTTCTTGTGTGAGCCGCCTGTTAAAGTAATTGATCAAGCATGGGTTAATACAGCACTAATGTCCGCTGCTGGCCGAGGCCCATGGGGGGGACGCCCTACCAACTGAGCTAAGGGCGCCCCCCAGTATGTTTAATTAAGATTCCTCAACTGTCTTGATCTTTTGCTTTCTTGCTTTTGTCTTCTGGTTACAATCATGTCAATACATACATAAATACAAGAGACAAACACACAGAGGGCTTACAGAGGTAGGCTCAACATTCAATAGATACTGTACATCAAAAAAGTTAATTCTAACAACTGACTATTGAATTACTGGCAGGTCTTATTATTGTACTGACTCTGGTGGGGAAGATTCAGTCAATGCATGTGTGCTATTAGGGCTCAGACCTAAGCCTCAGGGTGTATTCACACTGGGAAGGTCCGCTAGTTCACTTGCTTTGGTCCAGACCAAATAGAGTTTAGATTTTTTTCTTTTGGTGTGGTCCACTTTCATATTGCCCCTTTTGCAAGTGAACCAGCATTACGAAGCAAAACCACACGTGATCTGAGGTCATTCATTCATTGGACAGACATTCTGGGGTGGAGAGAAGCAGGAAGCACGAAGTGAAAACTGCGAAATATATAACTGATACGATATAGGGTTAAAAATAATAAATAAATAGGCCTACATCTAGCCTATAAATAAAATAAAAAAACATAAAATTATTGTTGTTTCATATGGTTATAATATGTAGGCCTGTGTCAATTATGTGGCTTGTAGCCTACGATGTGAAACATAATATGTACTGTATTTTTGCTGCTGGACGCACGGCTCGCGAGGAAATAGGCTCATGCTGACACACAGCTGATATAGCCGTGTGTCAGCTTTGTGTGAGTTCGGCGCAGCTCTGCTCCAAACTGACACGGGGATAGTATTGACGGTCCCGTAACATGGGAAGCAAAATAAAAACACGCACTTCATACAATGCGCAGCGTGAACCTGTTGGCACTGTGCGGGAGACGCTCCCCTCTCCTTCATCTGATCGCTGAACACATCAGCATGTTTACACGTCCTGTCTATCAAATGTAATATATTTGCTCGGGCTCCCGGTCAAACCACAACTAATCTTCCCAACAACGGCAACACTTTCCCATAATGTGAAGCTGACGGTGATTTATTAAAAAAGAAAAGGCACAGTGCTTCCTGCAATTGGGTCGGATCGAGTCCGGACAAATTCACACCACAAACGAACTGCAGCAGAGTGCGTATGGAACCGCATCGAGACCACCTCTTCAGCTTGGTCTCGGATCGTTTGTTTGGTCCGCCCCCGAGTGCGATTGCTGTATTCACACATGTCTGAAAGATGCGCACCAAAGGTGGAAGTGCACCTGAGTTCGTTTCAACCGAACTAAACACGGCATGTCTGAATACACCCTCAGACTACTGGCTGATAGACATACTGTAACTCCTGTTAAATCAAGGAAGTTTTTTAGGGTGAATCCAGATGCTAGAGGTGCAATCACTTCGAAGGAACCCTGTTTCATTGTCTTTGGGACTGTGATTGAATCAAATATTTCTGAAAAAATAGTCTCAATATTTTATGAATGTATTTATCCTGGGATTGTTGCAAGTAACAAATATCTAAAGAACGAAGTAAAAAAACGAGAAATGTGCTTATTGCAGGCAAAATAGTTCATATCTCTCTCCTGAAAATGCGGCAAAAGCCACATAAAACAGATAAAAAACATTAAACGTAAAGTAAAATTTAAATCTACATAAAATTAAATTAAAAACCAAACTTAAATTGGCAATGAGCATACAGATGCAGAGGGTGTGGGTTGATGATATGTGTGTGGTGATCTAGTAATTACAATTTCAAATTCTTAGTAGGGGAGAACGGGGTAATCTGAGCCACTTTTTATATTTGCTCCCCTCTAAGGGAGCTAAAATGATTTATCACTCAAATGTACACATTTCCCATTAATTCAGGATGTTTCCTAGAAATGGGCATTAGCAGAATGTTTTCAAGACAAAGGGCAGTGAAAATATGATTGTTTTAAAAAAAGTTGTCATGTGGCTCACTTTACCCCAGCTGTGGGGTAAACTGATCCACTTACTTTTTCCACTCTGAAACTACCATAACAACATATTGTAACAGTAAGAATCCTGAAAGCTAGCCACACATTCCAGAACTAATGTCGGACTAGTTAAAGAATGATGGGGTTTGGTCAATTAAGCAAAGCTAATTTTCTAAACACTTGAAAGTAACTCTGAACAAAATCAAATACAACATATTATAATTGAAAAGGTTTTAATAAGATTCAAATGAAAGATAGAACCAGTTCGATTATAACACAGTCTGGGGGTCAGAACACAGGACCCTTAGAGCCAGCTAGCGTCTGGGGGTCAAAGCATATAGCATAGGAAAATCAGAACCAGCGAGAACAGCCTGGGACTCAGAACACAGGAGAAGACCCAACTGGATTATAACATCAGCCTGTCATACTCTACAACTAGGCCTACTCTACATTCCAGCCCTGAAGGTTACAGGGAAAGATGAGAAGGTTCTCTTTCCGTGTGGTTGCCCCAGGTCGTCTTCCTGGTGTATTTCCTTGGCATGATGGCTTTTCTACAATGTGTATGACATCAAAATAAAACATATGTTATGTAATATTACATTAAAATATGTTTAAGACTAAACTTAACTTGTGCCTCCACAGCATTTGGCTCACTTTCCCCCACCACCACAATTTGAGAAAAAACTACCTCTCTTAGCATTTTAGGCTAATATTCAGTTATCAGCATCACATGGTTTCATGTTGGTAGTTCATCAACACGTACGATAGAAGTTTTTCTACGTGAATACATTTGCTTTGGCACAACAGTTGATTAAGTTGACAGCAAGAAAATTTACTTTTACATGCAAAATACCTATTTTGGTGAAAAAAACATGCTTACCACAGCACCATGAGGTCCTCTCTTTCAGGGCCATGGGGAAATGAGAGGGGCTTAAACATATATCTCACATGACCACAAATGTTTTCCGTTGCCTAGATACAGGGGGTGGCTCACATTACCCGATGCCTCAGATTCCCCCGTTCTCCCCTACTGGATTTATCTGGATTACTTATGTCCAGCTTTGATGACAGGAAGTATAAGGAGAACGATTTCCCCATTCCCATTGGGGAAATACGTTTATAAATCTTTTAAGCCAAACACTTTAAAAATACTCTTCCACAAATAAAAATCCTACATTAAAATTTTTACTTAGGTATAAGTGTGAAGCATATAACAATAATAATGTCATTGCCATAACTATAATGTATTTCATACTTTATATATGTTACTATTTGGTAGTTCAACCATCAACAATATATTTCAGTTTTCTGTGTTCAATTTGAACTAAAAACTGTCACATAAATGTTTTGGAGTAGAAAGTCATGGAGAAGAAGTACTGTATTTTATTTTTCATAAAGGTCAGCTACATTCCTTTGTGGTTCCCTCATTAGTCACCAGGGGTCAGTATAGCTTAAAAATGGATGCACGTAATTACAACAACTACTACTAAGTTTCTATGGTACTCATACTGTATATTGTCTTAATAACTCTTTGATAGATTATACTCTGAAATGCAATGACATTCTTAACGTGATTATTACTTATTTAGATACAATAACTAAAAGTTATTTAGGCATTATTTGATGTAATTTAAAAAAAATATGAATGAAAGAAGGTTTTTTTATTTGCTTGTCATGACACTAAGTAGCCCAAGTCCACACAGAATTACATGCCAGCAATACAAAATACATTAAATCGACAGCTTGCAGTCCGATATCCACACACAACATATGCCCTACTCTCCTTAGCAGGAAATGAAGAAAATAAATTGCATTGTTTGTCCTCACTTTAAGCTACAGGGCTGTGGTTCTCTTGCAGACCTTTGACCCCAGACTATGTAGAAGGGTACAAGAAGCAACATTTTATTATGTAGGCCTATTAGGCCAAAATCATTATATTACAATGCACTAACCCCCTAACACTTCTTTATGCAACTGTAGTGTAGAATAAATTTACCACATAATTGATGAAACGCGTCCTTTTCCCTATTATAGCTACTGCTAATCATTTAGTTACGTGAGCTGCCAGAATAATTTAGGTCATACGGAGATCCTTCAAGAACTGCGTTACCCACAGTGCAACGGCGCACCAACATTGTCAGCACAGCCGAGTTTGGTGTGGTTCCAACAGCAGAATGTAGTGTCCTAAACCGACGAGCTGCGCCCCGATCCGCACACATGTGACGGGGCGTAAATGCGCAGAGAACCTGCGTGCTGCGACCATCCGTATGGTTTGCAGATCAGTGACAGCGGAAGCACTTGTTCCGACGTATGTGGACTGCACCCCCGGTGTATTTTGGATGTAAAGTCAGCCCACAGACTGACAGCTCGGTGCTCGGAATGTCACGTCTGTTTTTTTGGGGAGATAAAGAATGTTTGAAATCGATGGTTCTCCGTACAACCGACTGAGCCGCGCGGACTATTGGCAGCGGCTTTTTTAATTTGTCTCAAAATTGGGTTACTGACCTGGATGGTGCCTCTTACTCGGATGAAACCGCACGCCCATGCGACGATATCGGTGGATGTTGCTGCCCTCAGTGTCCAGGTTAGGATAGCCTATAGTAAAGGCTAATTGTTTACGTTTTTAGTTAAGCTATTTGGGGCGAAAAACGCTAGCGGGGACTGGATACCTGCAACATTGTGTTCGCACAATATAAATTGTTATTAGGATTTGTATTTTTATTATTAGGCTACATTAATAGGCCTATTTTAATTTTATTATTATCAAGACGGGGTGGCGATGCATTGAAAGGCTAAAGGAAATATGGAGCCGACGTGGATTTCTTCATGGCCTTATTTCATCTCTTCGACTCGGATCAGAGACACTGTAATCCTGCAATGCCACCATGCAAACCATCGCTGACCATATTTTTCACCTTGTTGTCACCGTGTGATGGTCTCTGACTTTCCTAAAGAAATTGATTGATTGATTGATTGATTGACTGATTGATTATCTGAAACTATAGCCCGCGTGCTCTCGAGGCTACTGGATAATGATACATGCTGGCGTCCCTCCACTCTTCCCACTATACAAGAGTGTATTTTACATCCGAGGACTCGTCGTTACCATCACACATGTAGTAGCCCAGCAGAGTGGACTGAACCAGGCTGCTGCACAGAGACGGAGGCGGGTTTGTTGTGCTCAGACTGGGCTGGATGCTGCTGAAACATTGTGCCACTTTCCAGCTCCGTATTGAACAGCCTACCTGTCTGAATACGGCCATCGGCTTGTTTCTGTAATTCTCCAGCTGTCTTAAAATGGACGGGGCCTATATGATAAAGGCTATTCAGGGACGTTGAACCGGCTCATGCATGCAGGATTTAGCCTGGACCGGCTTGTCGGGATGTAGGGCGAATGAATATCCGCTGATATTTGCAAACACGGTGTAGCAGTGAAAGCCGCCCATGTACATGGAGATGGCTGGCGGGGGAGGTGCATCTACACTGAGCTGGATGAGAAATAATGAGGAGCCCTGCTCAGAGGATTTCTCTCAGCTCTTACAAAGACTGCGGTTTTTATTGGCAGCCTGAATATTCCACTGTCACTCCTAAAATTAATCTGATAAACAGTTGTGGATCTATTATCTCTACTGAGTGTCTTTGCAGCTCCCTTAGTCACGACACTATAGTTCTCAATGGGCTGAGTATGAAATACAGAACATTTTATTAATAAACCTATAAGGGAAAAAGACTCAACACTCTAAATCATGAGCCCAGAATTTGTTCTTATTAAAATAAGATGAACTCTTCTTCAGCAATGTAAGACATTATTATTAAGTTGTTATTAAGAAAGACATAATAGATTTACCTTCACAAATCCCTCACTGACCAGATACTAGGCTACTCAGACTCAAGGATTCAAGACCCGCTGCTTCTTAGATAAACTGATATTCACGTCTCCCGTGGGAGTCTGTAGCATCTTTACAAGAGACACAATTGTGGAAACCGTCAGTTGTGATTAAGGGAGTGGGGGACTACACTTGTGTGTCATTGTTTGACCCCACATTGTCCCTGAGTGAACTTGCCTTTGGGAATACATGTTATTTACACACTTTGTAGCAACAGCACAGCAGCAACTGGTTACAGGATTTGGCACAGTTCAAACGGTGAGATATGGTGATGGGGGAGAGCATCTGCAGCTCTATGATCCTCTGATCCCATATACCCCCTGCTGGTGGTCGAGGACACCTCCTCTCTGTCCATGGGCCTTGTATGGATTGTGTGCCTGAGTTGACAGAGGGCAGGCCTTGCAGCGTGAAACAGCAGTCAGGCTGCCATGAACCCATACGGTAGCGCGAGCAGCACAGCAGCCCCCATGTCCTGCACCAGCTGTGGGGGCTGCTGCTCCCCGCCTCCCCCTAGCCTAATCCGGCCCGGGCCCCCCTCCTCTACTACCTCCTCCATGCCCCCCAATATGACCCCTCCTCCGCCCATGTTTCCAGCCCCGTTCCTGCAGGTGGAGAATGGTAATAGCTGGAACTCCACTATCTCCTCTGACTCCCCAGACTCACATCCTAGTCACGGCTGCGGGGTCAACAACCCCAACCCTTACTGGACGGCAGTGTTCGACTACGAGGCCACAGCAGATGAGGAGCTAACCCTGCGGCGCGGGGACATCCTCGAGGTTCTCTCCAAAGACTCCAAAGTATCCGGGGACGAGGGCTGGTGGACGGGCAAGATCCAAGACAAGGTGGGTATCTTTCCAAGCAACTACGTCACCAAGGGGGGCACTGCCCACTACCAGCAGCTGACCGCAAGTGGGGTAGGTGATTGCCCCTTGGATATAGACTTCTCAGAACTGTTCCTGGAGGAGGTGATTGGAGCTGGTGGGTTCGGGAAGGTGTACAGAGGCGTATGGAAGAAAGAGGAAGTAGCAGTGAAGGCCGCCAGGCAAGACCCCGACGAGGATATAAGTGTCACAGCGGAGAGCGTGCGGCAGGAGGCCAGGCTGTTTTGGATGCTCCGGCACCCCAACATAATCTCTCTGCGCGGGGTCTGCCTGGAGGAGCCCAACCTGTGCTTAGTGATGGAGTACGCCAGAGGAGGGGCCCTGAACCGAGCACTAGCTGGTAAAAAGATTCCTCCGAGGGTTCTCGTGAACTGGGCGGTCCAGATTGCCACTGGGATGGACTACCTGCACAACCAGGCGTTCGTCCCTATCATCCACAGAGACCTCAAGTCCAGCAATAGTAAGTACTCCAAGCAAGAGTGACCTATACTCTGTGTGAATAGGCAAATTACATTATATCTCATTCATGCAATTCTGTAAGACAGTTGATAACACAATGAGCCATAAGTTGAGTCGGTGAAACACCAGGCACATAATGTAAATTTAACGTAAATATTATCAATGTGGCACAAAAAATACACAAGACAGTTCTATTGTGTTTACTCTAATAAATAAATTATACCTTCGGAAGGTTATAATGTTCATTCAACTTTTCACTTTAGAGGCTGTTTTTTGCTGCTTTGAAGTTATAATGGATTTCAATTAAAGCTGTGTCTAATGTGTTGTCTACCCGTATTGATACTATGGGAGATAATAAAATTGACCAATGTAAACGTTACAACATAAGAGCATTGATATGTGTTGAAAGCTTCATTACGGTGCTAGGATTTATTAGAAGGCCGTTTAAATTAGACTGCATTTGTTTTATCCAGTGTGTCCCGCATAACACTGTTAGTAGAGGAAGTTTGGTTGGGTCCTGCGTGATCCAGCCCATCATGGATATCTTATAGAGTTTTCCAGTAATTAGATGTATGGATTAAGAGATACAATCTTATCCAAATATGAATACGACTTCATTGTGACAGTGATATTAACACAAGGTGGGGATAATAGGCAAATGCTGTCACAACATGTTGACCATAGTAACAGTGGAATCAGGGTGATTTTTGATACATAATATATTGCAAGATTTCAACTTAGCCTTAAGGTAATAGGTTGACATTTTGAGAAATGGGCTGTCTCCTGCCTGTAGTCTCATATTAACAGTACTGGCATAAAGAGGTATACAGTTTTATCATCTACTCTTCCCCAAAGAAGTTTCCCAAATTGTCAAACTATTCCTTTGAACCAGATAAAAACTCAAATATCAGTTAAAGCTTCTATCAGTAAAAGATATGTTTGATAAATCATTGAAAAGAGACATATTGCAATATGTCATGAATATTGACATGTTTTTGCACTCTACATGTTCAGTGGGCCTACGTGGTCATATCTATTACTTTCTATATGAAATCCAAGGGGACAAATTCAACCCTCTCGTTAGGGTTCATGGCATTACACAAATGGGATTATCAAGCAATGTCATGGAATACCAATAGACAGAGCTGATGCTGGATGAGAAACTTAAATTAAACCCAGCATGGAGGCCTAAGTCCTGGAGAGCGGGTCTCCTTCTACCATCTTTACCCTGTCATTTCTCTCTGCACCTCCTCCTGCTCTCCATCCTCCTATTCCTCCTCCTCTTTCTTCCCCTCCTCAAGGAGAGCAGTTCTGCTCTGCAACTCACTGTGCTATTTTTGGTCCTTTGTGCTACTTGCTGTTTAAAGACGCAGTTGCAGTTGTTGGTGCATCAAAGAGATAACAAATGGCAGGCATCTAAGTGTATGTGTGTGTGTGTGTGTGTGTGTGTGTGTGTGTGTGTGTGTGTGTGTGTGTGTGTGTGTGTGTGTGTGTGTGTGTGTGTGTGTGTGTGTGTGTGTGTGTGTGTGTGTGTGTGTGTGTGTGTGTGTGTATGCGCAGGTCAAACTGTGTGTGTTATTTCAAGTGACATGGATGATGGGGGAGGGAGTGTACAAATAAGTGTGGAGGATGTCTCTCACTTTTCTACCAGGTCTCCTTCTTAAAACATGCATACCTCGCTCTCATCTCTCTTCTCTCCCTCCTCACTGTCCGGCTCTCACAGTAACAACGATGGATCAGATGTGTATTGGACAGCAGAGCTTTGGCAACAACACCATAACGGTGGTGACATGGGCACTGCCTTCGTTTCACTGAGTCATACAGCTGCTAGGCACTGTCAGTTGCTGTGCAAAATGTCAGTCCACATATTGCGAAAATATCAGCAGTGCGGGAATGTCTCAGGAAGGGCTTAGGCCCTGTTTTCTTCCTCAATGAAGAGTCTCTCTCAAAGTGTGAGTGCTTATGGTTGAGTATGTAATTATACTTGTGAATCAGTGCCACACTTAAGGATCTTTGCATTTGCCTGGCGATGCCAGTGTACAACGTTGTGAAAAAGTGCAAGAGAGGCAGAGGAGAGAGGTAGGGAGGCAAAGATTGGAAGAATACAGTGACGGAAGAAGTATTCCAATCTTAGTTTTTTACAAGTACAAGAAAAAAATATATTCATAAGGTAGAGCTAATTTAGACTACTTAGGTACTACTGGGTAGCTTAACTGTTAATTGAATAAACGGTGCAACATTATCTTCTGAAATTTAGTGAAGTAATAAATAATAAATGAAGTATTAAAATGAAAAATACTTACACAAAGTAACTCAAAATTGTAACTAACTATAGGGCTTTAGTATTGAGTATAAGTACTCAATATGGAGAATAACAGGCTGGAATAGATCAGAGAGAGCATAGAGATGTATGAAGTGAGAGAGGGAAGGATGGGAAACAGCCAGAGAAGGAGAGCGTGGGGGATAAACAGTGGTTCATCTCAGTTTAGGGTTACACCTCAGCTCATTGTCCAGGTGTGCCGGTCTCAGGTATCCTCTTCAAACCACCGACCACTTGGCATTGCTGCGGTTACAGAGCAGCTCAGGCCCCCGAGCCTCTCGTTGGTCTTCCATCAGCTGGCTTCTGCGCACAGTAAACACTCCCCTATTCAGACAAATCTGTCAAGGCAAAACGTGACAATGCCGATAGAGTCAACGTGCGTTTGAAGCTCCACAAACATTTTACAAAAAAAAAAGATTTTTTATTTTTTTATCGTATGCTTTTTTCTAATTTTATCCCTGCTGAGTAAGAGTGTTTGTGCTTGTGTTCCACTGTTGGTCACAGTTGTAATTGAGGCTAATCTGATTAGCATGAACTCCTTAGAGTGATGTCACAGCATGTTTGTGTGCTGGCAGGTCAATGCCCCCCATGGTAAAGACAGTGTGTCTGTATTCCCCCAGCCTCAGATATCTGCATCTGTTATCTTTCAGCTCCAATCAAGAAGGTTTGACATTCAAAAAAGATCGTCAACCAGTTGTGGTGCATGGTTATCACCTAAAAACCCCTCGGCCACAAGGATGCCCACTTGACTGGATACTAGTGAATCAATCAACTCAACCAGTGTGGGTTTGGGTTCTTTTTGTTGAAGATTTTAGACTGCAGTTAACTAATAAATAAAGCTCTAACTTTTGCCCTGATGGTGGCAAAGTGACAACAAAACACAAATATTACCCCGGCCTGAGCTGCACAGTTTGAACCTAAAAAAAAAACGAGTCTCAACTAAAAGTCCAGATACTTGCTTCTTCTGATGCGTCTATATCACCCTGTCCTCACCTTAGTCTATTAACTTACTGTTGATTAATCGTGTGAAAAGCTCCGTAAACTAGTGAGTAAGTGGACCTTGAGTTAAGATTGTATTGTTCTGTTCGGTATCATTACCACTGCCGCGATGTGATGCTGAGTCATGGTTCCCTTGTTAAAGGCATCAGACACTTTATATTGAGCTCTATAGAGGCTGTTAGTCAGCTTCAGGTAAGACAATACAGTTGAGCTGATCACCTGTCGCTACGTGCAGCAAGACACAGGTCGGGTCCATTTATATTTATGTAGGCCTTGGCCTATATATACAGAATATACCTGTAGCCTAAATGTAGTGTATTCTGTTTCAATGTGGACATACTGTATATCAATACAGCTAATATTTGTCTTTCCCTTTCAAACACTCGTTAAATAAGATGTCTCCACCTTAATTCAATACTTATTAAAACAAATGGACATGACCATGAAGCTCCTATGATGTTTGAATGTGAATGCAAAGACTGATAGTAACACACAATAAAAGACAGAGTGCAGTGGACATAAGGCTACCTGCTGTTTTGACTGCTGTACCTTCAAATGGACGGCATGTTTACATAGTAAACAATCAGCTGAATATTGTCTCAAAGCAGGCTTGTCCACTATGCGGTTTGTCCGTGCTGTATTTCAATTACAAGGAAAAAAGAAAAATATCAAGTAAAAAGTGCCATTTCTTTTCATTTTTTGTTGGCTTGTTAAATGTGCAACCATGACATCAACAACAGCTCTGCACATCAGAGCTGTAATAGCTTGTTAACAGATTAGCGAGGCGAGATATGGCAAATGAGTCCCTGCATTGAAAAGCCAGCGTCTGGCCGTGTGTGTGTGTGAGAGAGAATGAATATAAGAGTGAGTCTGTTGAGGAAAGGAAAGGATTAGAGTGGTGGCCAGTGCTGGTTGCTAATCCCTCAGAGAGACAGAGCATTGGAGGCCGAGACTGTGACTAACTGGAGAGTGAGCTAGTGATAGTACAGGCGCACAACATGGGAAGGAAGAGAGTGCTGTCACGTGTGTCTTTTGGCCTGAGGCGTGGAAGCATTTCATGGGAGTCAGTGAATTAAAAAAAAATTATATAGACTATGTCTCCATGTATGTAAATCTTGCGTTTACAAGGAGTTAGTTGTTACTAAATATTTACTGACAAACAGAGTGGAGTCTACTAATGCCCCAAAATGTCTACAAGTTCTGGATCTAAAACAAATGGAAAAAGTCAGTCACTTACTGTATCACTCCAAGCCAGTTTAACTTAACAGCAATGTTTAATCTACAAGCAAGCAGAAGTCTTTGTCCTCCTCATTATTAAAGGTTTTGTCTCATGCTCAATGTTTGCACCCACTAACGATAGCTTTCTAATATGCCGTTACTGACCGTTGTTAAGTAAAAGACTTAAAGAGGACCTATGATGCTTTTTGACTTTTATGACCTATAAACGTTGTTATGATGATTCATAGTCATGCTTAACCATACTAAATTATCAAATAATGACTTACATGCATTTCGACGTATTCCCTGCTGACCGTCTGGGGTGTCTGTGCAGAGCACTAAACACTATTCTAGCCAGTCGAGAAGTCACGTCTTCAAAGCGGTCTACCCTTTCATAATTGGTGACGTCGCATAAAAATTGGTGATGTGACCACGCGGATGTTTCCATGTATGGTAATGCTGTCACTTCCCTGTTCGCGTCTGCCTCGCGCCCTTATAGGTCCATGCTCGCGCTTCCCGCCACTGAAAGTGTTTCGGAAGGAAGGTAACCAATCACAACGGAGTGGGGTTTGCAGGAGGGGGGGGGGAGGGTAGCGGAGATGGCCGATGCACAGGCGGAGGGAGCGGAGATTGCCGAAGCACACACACTCAAGTGTTGACAGGATGTGCTGGATCGCCAAAATAAGAGAAAGAGCTTCCCGAAAATCTACATAGTTTTTTGTGATGTGATTCGTGTCAGGTTGCTCTATAGCAGTGTAAAACAAGAAATTAAGACCAGAAAAGTAGTATAATAGGTCCTCTTTAAGGGATACTGATCAACACATCTGACCTGTTACTTGATTGAAATGGTGTTTTAGTACAACGTTAAGTATTTTTCTTTAAGAAAAATAACATGCCTATGCCTATACCTCAAATACATTTTTTATTGGAATTACATTAAATGACTAAATGCTTACGTTAAGGGTACCAGATATGTCCTACTCACTAACTCTCATAGGTCCATCCATGCATGCCTTAAATATAGAAAGACATATGTACATTAACAAAGGCTTGGTAGTAAGATTTAGTAGATCTGATCATTTATCTTCTGAAAGTTGAACTGTAATTGATTTATACTATTAGCTGTTATGCTACAGCTTACTGCTACAATGACCCCCTGTTTGTTTCTGTTAGATTGCATCGAGCAACAGATGTGTTCTATCATCAAAGCCATTCTTTACATTTCTTCATTTTAAACTGATGTACAAACAGATTCAGTAAATCACTAGTTGGAAACTAGCTAGTAGGTAGGTACTAGCATTAAAACCAATCCTGAAATTCAGATAGCTGCATACGTCTGTCTTATCTTTGACTGTTTGATTCTTCAATTTGAAAACATTTTAGAGATAACACTAAGAATTAAAAGATTCAAAATAAGGAGATTTGATGAACTGATTACACGACAGGCTGTGTTTGAAATCACTGTGTTTTTGTTTAGAATGTCTGCAAGCTTGGTTACATATGCAGTTGAGTAAGTAGGCCTGTGTGCGTTATGGAGGTCGAACAGCGTGCTGTAGCGAGGGTGAGCCGGCATGTCCTGCAGGACCTTCATACACTCATGTACGCGCTGCAACAGGGCAACAATGACCCCATTCTCACACACACAGCAGCCCAAGACAGAGCGAGAACAGGGCTCACAATGGCAGGAGTCACTGAAGGGGATGGGAGACGGAGGCAGCGAGGGGCGACTGTGCGCCCTGAATGACAGAGCAAAGAGATGGATGGAGGCGAGGCAAGACAGGATGGGTAGAGGAGCAAAGCGGGAATGCACTGGCTGTAAGAAACCCCTGGAGGCTCGGTTGGTAAAGGGAACACAGAGATGGATGGGGGGAGGGAGAGATAGAGGCAGAAGTAGGCAGAAGTATAAGGGCAGTTTGAGAGGAGGTCAAACCATTCTTCTTCCTCATAGTGAGCTGGATACAGATTAAGGCTAACAGTTTTGATGGACTGTAGGCAACGGTTTTCCTCTATCTGCCTCTGTACTGTTGGCCTCATTATACCAATACACTTCAAGTCTAAGAGCAACTGCAGACATATGAACACTGGCACATAGCTAATAAGATCACTAAAACTAATTCTTTATGATGACAACCTGAGTCGTAATACATTTAGCATGTATTGCTTTTTCCGTATTGTTCTACATTTGTACTGTACTTAAGATTTACATTACGGCATGACAACATTTGTGGTTTTGAGTGAAACATCTCCAGAACTTTTGGATTGGTTGCCATGAAGTTTGGTCCATACATTGACTCCCCTTGTAGGATGAATTGTAGTAAATCTGGTGATGCTATAACATTTAGCACAGTGATCAGGTCAGAGTATTAATTTGTCAAATACTTTGCTTTTTGATTAAATAGCCTACCTGAAAAACTTAGTTTCCATACTTTGTTTATTGCTAATAAGCAAATTTTGGTTTGCTAACACCCTACACTAAAGGGTGTATTCACGCTGGGAAAGTCCGCTAGTTCACTTGCTTTGGTCCAGACCAAATAGAGTTTTGATTTTTTTTGTTTGGTGTGGTCCACTTTCATATTGCCCCTTTTGCAAGTGAACCAGCATTACGAAGCAAAACCACACGTGATCTGAGGTCATTAATTCATTGGACAGACATTCTGGGGTGGAGAGAAACAGGAAGCACGAAGTTAAAACTGCGAAATATATGTAATTGATATAATATGGGGTTAAAAATAATAAAAGGGCCTACATCTAACCTATAAATAAAGAGGAAAAACATCAAATTATTGTTGTTTCATATGGTTATAATATGTTGCCCTATGTCAATGCCACGTTATGTGGCTTGTAGCCTACGATATGAAACATAATTTTTACTGTATTTTTGGTGCTGGACGCGCGTCACGCGAGAAGAATAGGCTCAAACTGACACTCAGCTGATTAAGCTGTGTATCAGCTGGGTCGGCGCAGTTCAGCTCCAAACTGACACAGGGATAGTAGCCTATGGTCACGTACATGGGAAGCAAAATAAAAACACAAACTTCTTGCGCAGCGTGAACCTGTTGGCACTGTGCGGGAGACGCTCCCCTCTCCTTCATCTGATCGCTGAACACATTCAGCATTTTTACGCGTCCTCTCGATCAAATATAATATATTGTTCTGGGCTCCCAGTCAAACCACAACCTATCGTCCTAACAATGGCGACAACAACACTTTCCCATAATGTGAAGCTGACGGCTATTTAATAAAAAAGAAAATAAAGAAAAGGCACAGTGCCTCCTGCATTTTGGTCGGATCGAGTCCGGACAAATTCACACCACAAACGAACTGCAGCAGAGTGCGTTTGGAAAGGCACCGAGACTACCTCTTCAGCTGGGTCTCGGAGCATTTGTTTGGTCCGCCCCCGAGTGCGATTGCTGTATTCACACCTGCCTGAAAGATGCGCACCGAAGGCATGTGTGAATACAGCAATCGCACTCGGGGGCGGACCAAACAAGCGGTCCGAGACCCAACTGAAGAGGTAGTCTCGGTGCGTTTCCAAACGCACTCTGCTGCAGTTCGTTTGTGGTGTGAATTTGTCCGGACTCGATCCGACCCAATTGCAGGAAGCACTGTGCCTTTTATCTTTTAATAAATCGCCGTCAGCTTCCCATTATGGGAAAGTGTTGTTGTCGCCATTGTTAGGAGTTGTGGTTTGACCGGGAGCCCCGAGCGAATATATTACATTTGATAGACAGGACGCGTAAACATGCTGATGTGTTCAGCGATCAGATGAAGGACAGGGGAGCGTCTCCTGCACAGTGACAACAGGTTCACGCCGCGCTTTGCATGAAGTGCGTGTTTTTATTTTGCTTCCCATGTTACGGGACCGTCAATAGGCTACTATCCCCGTGTCAGTTTGGAGCTGAGCTGCGCCGAACTCACACCCAGCTGACACACAGCTAAATCAGCTGAATCAGCTGTGTGTCAGCTTGAGCCTATTCCTCGCGAGCCGTGCGTCCAGCAGCAAAAATACAGTAAATATTATGTTTCATATCGTAGGCTACAAGCCACACATTGACACAGGCCTACATATTATAACCATATGAAACAACAATAATTTTATGTTTTTTTACTTTATTTATAGGCTAGATGTAGGCATATATATTTATTTATTATTCTTAACCCCATATCGTATCAGTTATATATTTCGCAGTTTTCACTTCATGCTTCCTGCTTCTCTCCAGCCCAGAATGTCTGTCCAATGAATGAATTACCTCAGATCACGTGTTGTTTTACTTCTTAATGCTGGTCCACTTGCAAAAGGGGCTATATGAAAGTGGACCACACCAAACAAAAAAAATCTAAACTCTATTTGGTCTGGACCAAAGCAAGTGAACTAGCGGACTTTCCCTGTGTGAATACACCCTAAAACGGTGAACATGATGGATCTGCTAAACAACAATATGTTAGCATTTCCGTTGTGAAAATGTAAAGCATGCTGTTGGCTTTTAGCCTATAGCAAGGCTAGTGTGGCTGTCAACCTTAAAGCATCCAATTCAAACAAAATGCGGTGTTAAAAAAACATCTCGAATCGCTATAGTACCTGAGTGGTTACCGTGCATACCATATGTTTGAAATGTTGCTTGTTGAATTAGGGCCGGTGAATTTTGTTGTAGGTCGAACCCCTTTCCCTTCCTACTTTTCTCTTAACTGTCAAATTCGGTCAGGACCTTTTGAAAGTACTGAGTTTGGTAACCTTACAGGCTGAAGGCACCGTGTGAATTTGGCCACACTGCTGACAGATGTTAGAGTCGCCTCGCTGTCAGAGGGGAACACTGCCGAGCTTCAGTCTGTCTCACCGGGTTGCAACGAGAGACAAAGCTACAGTGACACGGCTAAAGCAAACAGTGACACCAGTCAATTGCAACAAAATGAATATGCATGCGTGCAAAAACACACACATATACAGTACACACACACACACACACACACATGCACACACTGCAATTATTTCTCCACAGGTCAATAAAAAGTTGATTTTAGGCCAGTTAACGGTGATGACTCCCTGCTGTTCTCTTATAGGCCTTTCACACCAAAATGAACCAAGAGTCAGTTCCAGGCTGGTGTTGGGGTCAGTTCAAAACTGGTTACAGCCTTATCCCAGTTATGAACCGGTTGGTTTCACATCGACCGGAGACAGCCATGGAGCCGGCAAGAGAGCAACGTCATGACGTCACTGTAAACGTGTGTGTACGTCACCCGACGCCGCTGCTCTTGTGGCTAACGCTAAAGCTACCGCTAGCTTTAAGCACAACAACAGCGGCGAATACGTCTTATTTTTACACTTGTTGGCTCTCGCTTTGCTTTCTTAAGCAAACAGGACCCATACAGCGTATTCTCGCCGGTCAATTTGATCGCTACGTTCGGTAATTATGTTATGTTTACGTCTCGTAGTAGCGGTGTTTTTAAATATGGCGGGCATGAGGTTTGAGTTGCTCTGGTTGGTCAGGATAATCCCTCCCCCAACCGTTCGCGCAAGCAGTTCTTATCAAACCCTGCTCAATCCTGGGGTATGAGTTCCCCCGGTTTTTACGGCCCGGAGCAGGCTCTCTGGCGGTGTGAAACCAAAACACTGGCTCTAACTCCGAACAAGCCCAGAACTAGCTCCGATTTTGCGGCGGTGTGAAAGGCCTATTAGTGCATTGCAGCTCAGGCCCTTTGTGGACCCCGCTGAGCACACTGACATTAACACATTGTCCTGCTGTGTGTTGCTGTGCTTTATGGACTGCAGAATACAGCTGAGTGATAGCTTTAGTTAGGAACACATCACACTGATGTGGATCTACAGTTCTGGGGTTTGAAAATACTCACAGGTATACACAACTCCATGCACATACTGCATACTTTACACCAGATTCAGATATCATTTCAGTGTATATCCATAAACAGACAAAAGGCTGGATCTCATAGCTTTTAGTGTTTCTCACTCCCTGTCAGCAAAATAGGCCATAGAGTATTTTATTTTACTCTGAGTCAGCAGATAGTAGTGGAGTAAACACCACCGTGAAACGCTACAGGCAGTACTTCTACTCATCATCGCCTCAAATTCACCTCAGCTCTTCAATCATTTGGAGCGTCTGAGAAGCAGCAACGGCATGAGAAGTTGCCGGGATAACAAAGAAAGGAAAAAAGGACTTATACATTTGTGGGTTACATAAGCAATAATTGAGTTGTGGATTCTTAAGTGAAAAGTCCTTCTGAGTATAAGCAACAATATGAATGAGTGTCACGGAGGCAAAGCCGTACATTGCAGGAAACAAAGTGCCAAACATTGTAGTGTCACACACTCACACTTTGCATTGGAGCTTGTATATGTTTGGCTGACTCGGCTGTTAAAGGGTCATTGTTGTTGGCCAGCAGCCTGGCACGGGGAGTAGGGAGTCGGGCCAAGCAGAGAAGGCGCTGGGTGTCTTTCGAGCCGAACGTCCTTCACTCAGCTTCATAGTTGAGTCAAGAAGAGGACACTTCAGGCAGACAACGGTTGCACGGTTGGAGTCAATACTGGAATACTTGGAACGACACAATGATAGCTCAGGTCCATCCATGATGTTTTATCAATCTTATCAGTTACACCTTTCGACCCTCTTTAAACATGCTTTTGTTGCATTTTGCCCACACATCTTAGCCTAACTTTGTTGTGAATCTTCTTTGGAGGAAATCAAATTGCAGTCTTTGCAGTTGAGCATGGAACTAATATTTGGTTCAGGAGAAGGGCCGTAAACGTTAAAATCTGTCATGAGTCCAAAAAATTCCCACACTATTCATACCACACACGCACTCCAGAAAGCCGCCTCATTTAATATCTTGTACTTCAGTCTCTTCGAGAGAGAGAGAGAGAGAGAGAGAGAGAGAGAGAGAGAGAGAGAGAGAGAGAGAGAGAGAGAGAGAGAGAGAGAGAGAGAGAGAGAGAGAGAGAGAGAGAGAGAGAGAGAGAGAGAGAGAGAGAGAGAGAGAGAGAGAGAGAGAGAGAGAGAGAGAGAGAGAGAGAGAGAGAGCCCGGTCACACAAATCTGGCAGCTGGGTTTGAGCAGAGACAAAGTGAATGGCTGCAGGGTAAAACTGTGCCACTGCGCGGCTCGGGATGAGAGCCCCTGATGGCCTGTGGTGGTACATGTGGGAGCCAAGCCGGGGTATCAATGACATGGGAGCATTCTCACTACAACCTGCATATCAAAGCATCGGTGGGGAAATGGGGTAGAGAACCAGTGATTCGCTGCACGTCTCGCTCTGGTAGTGTGCAACGTTTTTTTAAGCATTGATTGAATTTTGTTAATGCCTCGAGATGAGTGCTGTGCTACGGTATCTTTTTGAAGCAGTTTCCACACTATGTTTCCCCACTGTCAAGAAAAGTAAACTGGTTTGGATGAAGAAACAACATTTTCAAAAAGCAGATTCCAGCTGTGAATCTACTCTGTGTGTGTGTGTGTGTGTGTGTGTGTGTGTGTGTGTGTGTGTGTGTGTGTGTGTGTGTGTGTGTGTGTGTGTGTGTGTGTGTGTGTGTGTGTGTGTGTGTGTGTGTGTGTGTGTGTGTGTGTGTGTGTGTGTGTGTGTGTGTGTGTGTGTGTGTGTGTGTGTGTGTGTGTGTGTGTGTGTGTTTTCATAATGTATTTGAATTTAAATAGACTTGGATTTAAACTAACTGGGGGATTTGAAGTTTATTTTGTGTGTGTTTGGAGAGATGATGTTTTTATGTCTGTGCTTGAAGTCTCCTCTGCGAGGCGAGAGAAGAGATGTGTGAAAGTCAAAGGAAAATGGAGAGACCTTTTTGAGGTACAAAAGCATCTGGAATGTGCTGCCAGAAAAATGACAAAAGCTCTCCCTACAGTCATCTCTCTTTACCTCTAGGAGCATCTTTTCATCCTCTCATTATTGCCCTCTCATTCCTTTTCTCCCCCATTTCATGCTCTCTCTATCTATCTCTCTCTCCTCTTCCTCCCTTTTCCCAGCTCCTCCTTCCCCAATCTCTAGTGCCTCCTCTGTTGCCCTCATTTCTGCAGCTCTGTCTCCCTCTCTTGTTTCTTTCCTCCCTCTCATCCTCTGTCTCCCCCCCCCACACACACACACACCACCTCCCACATTATGCATACTAACAATCTACCTCTCAGTTACTCTGTTTACTCCCTCTACCATTTTGCGTTCCCTGCGGCTCTTCTTCCATGTCTTCTCCCGGGTGTGTTGTGATTGTAGCCAGGCTGGCGACAGCTGCAACAGCAGACAGTCAGGCATTGGGTACCGACAGAGGGAGGGAAGGTGGGAGGGAGGGGGTTACGATGGGGGAGAAAAAAGAGGGGATGGTGAGATGAGGTGGTGGGGTGGAGGAGGCGGTTACTTTTTTTGTTGCTATGGTCTTGATCTTTTCCACTGCAGAAACAGAGACGTGAACTCAACACCCCACGGACCTGTGTCTCATCTGTGTTGGTGCTCCGTCTGACAGTCAAGTTGCTGTATTTGTCTACTTGACATGACGGACACAGACGGCTGGGACCAGCACCGAGGCGTTGGTGGTGTTGTGCCTAAACAATCATCAGCTGGGGGTATGCAGGTGTGAGATGGAGCTATCAGAGACTCTGTCACAGGGTAATTTTTTGTTTCTTGAGCGTCAGACCTTTTCGCTGACTTGGCGCCACAGCTGCAGCTGTTCCACTCTGCAGACTACACCTGTTCTACGTGAGGGAGGGGGTAGTGGGAGGAGGTTGAAAATGAGACTGATGAGGAGAATGGTGTTAGAAAAGGGGAAATGTCCACAGAAAATGTTAAGCAAACAGAGAAATAATCTTTGAATTGAAGAATGTTCTGTTTTGTTCAGAGTCTTGGTAAAGTGTCTTACCCAATTACAGAACATCTGAGATTTGACAAACCAACTGGTAGAAACGTAAGGAACTGTAATGTCTTAAATCAGTGATTCTTGAGAAGTGGGACAAAACAGGGTGCAATGTTGAAAAAATACAAACCCTTTAGGCAAATTAAATTACATGTATGTATCCAACATATACTAAGCTACTGAGCTAAGCTTTGACACAACCTCCCAGCTTTTGTCCTTTTTATCAAAAAAGCCCATTTTGATAAGGAATGGCAAGGTAAAAGCCCTTTTTACCTTACCATTCCTTATCAAAATGGGCTTTTTAGCTTGCCATTCCTTATTTTGTGTCAACACCGTCAGACACCAAAAACACAAATTTATTTTCCCTCAATTTATGCTAGACCCATGAGATGTATTAGCCTGGTTCTAACCATAGTACTTCATTTCATTTGTACAGAAGGTCTGGAATCGCTCAACTGACTAACGTGCGGTGCCAGGCTAGAGATGTATAGTGAGCACAAATATTCACCAAGACTGACAGAGGCCACAAAAATGTTTTTCAAAATGTATATGAATATACATTTTTTGACATCTGTTTTTTTTTTTTGCATTTTTATGCTTTATTGATAGTGTAGAGACAGAGTTGAAATGGTTCAGAGAGGGGAGTGACATGCAGAGAACGACCGCGGGCTGGAATCGAACCCGGGTCCGCTGCTGGCTGAGGCCCATGGGGGGTGCCCTACCAACTGAGCTAAGGGCGCCCCAGTGGTGTTGACATATTTAACGTTCCTTAAACAGAACAAATAGTAGCCATTTGGTTTTTCTGTTGATGATAGGTGCTAGTAGGAACTAATTCAGGAAAATAAAATGATCGAAACATTTCAAATAACTTCTTCAGAAATTGTAAGTCGGTGTTGACGTATCATGGTTGTGACGCAGGACTTTCAAGATTTGGAATGTAAAATATTCTAAAACTACAACACTTATCAGAGCCTGTCTGACTCTAATGTCCTCTGCAGAGGTAGAATGTGATAAGAGGTCCTTCATAGTGACAGCTGCCCCTTATTTTGCCTGATTTTCTTACATTTTAATGGATTATCTGACGGTGGTGACAAAAAGTGCCCCACCACTTAGAAACCTTATGCAACATGAATGTGTAGTAGAAAAACAGTTTTTATTGATATGAGAGATTATTTAGTGTTGCTGTTGATGAGAAAAGCTCTTTTTAATCATTAAAAATAGGTTTTATTGCATATGAATGATTGATCCCTTCTCTGTGGACACACTGTTTTGGACATTGTGAGAAGATAACAAGTGTCATATATTTGACATTATAATGATAAAATTACATAATATATAATTGTGTTCCAGACATTCTATTCTTAAGCCCTAATAACATCTACAATTTTAAATATGTTTTCTTTTAAACATAACATCATTTAATATTGGAAGACGTCCTTTTGTCCCGCTTCTCAAGAATCACTGAAATACTTAGCTCCTAAATGTTTCTTCCAAAAGAGCGACACAAAATTGGCAATGAATGCTAGCATGCTGATGTTGTAATGTGTAGGTTTTATGTTAACCATGTTAACCATTTTAGTTTAGCATGCTAAAATGCTGCCATCAGCACTAAACACACAAATACAGGATAGATAACTTTCCAGGGATTTTGCAACAAAAAAAAAAGTATTGAACACATTTTATTTTGACCTTAATTAAAACTAAATTAAATCTCAAATAAGGTTATAACCACCAGAAATAGCATATCAAATGAGGAGGGGGTTGGGGTGCAGGCATGAGCATATCTGTAGTGTAATAATGAAAAATGTCACATAGTACGAAGGCTGTACACCTGCATGAATCCGAATAGACGATACAAGCCACACAGCTGTGATTGAAGCATGTGTTACAAACGGCTTATGCCGATCTATTAATACAAGTGAGATGTTGGTGCCGATCTTACGCTGTATTTCAATAATAGCTGAATATTTTATATATTTATATATTCAGATTAATAGAATCTAGACGGAGAATCAAGGGAATTTAAAGGGACATTCCAGCTATTCAGTATTGTACAGATAATTGAGCATGAGGAAAAGAGGAAAACAAAGCGTCCTCATAGGGGCATTTTCCTCCTCTTTCCCAGCGTCACAGCCTTGGTCTGTGAACTCTGCCCTTGTTACCATAACAACAAGTTAATGACACAGCAGACCGAACTGATCCTTGGCCAAAACAACACAATATGAGTTGAACCGGTCGAGCTTCCTGTGTCCCTCACTGTTCATTGGAACCGCTTAGTGTCATACACATAAGATTTGCCCTCATCTCCACTCAGTCTATGTCATTTTCAAATTACATTATTTGAAACATATTTTGATTTCAGGCCTACATGATATAAACTCATTAATCACCTTAATTAAAGAAAAACAGTAAACAGACAGTAAGAATCCCCCAAAATCTCCTTAACACACCTGATACCTGACTTTGAGCTTGGATTTGTCAGACTTTGAGTTAACTGTAAGTGGAGAAAGAAGATCAAGCAAAAAGAAGGCGAAATAAATCCGAGGAAGGTCTGTTTCACCGCTTTATTCACCAGCTATAATGCAGTCGTAAAAGAAAATATAATTTTAGCTCCTCCCAAAATACACATCTTTGGATTAATTTGAGCTTCAGATATTACAGGCCCTGAAGTAGTAGCAGCATTAGCTTTGACAGGTTGCACCACCTGCAGCACAGCAATCAGCTGATCAGACCAACCAAATCTCTCAGCTGACTGCTTAGACGACCACGCCCAAAACTCAGGCAGGTGATCAGTCAGTGTCACGGCAGGTTGTTTATTTAAGGCGAGGCAGCACAGAGACAATAACTGTTTGGCTAGACTGGTCAGTGTTCAGACATAGTATTTTTTAGTTATTTTGCACTTCAATAAGTCAATCTTGTTGCAATGTGTTAAATGCACTTTAATGAAAACAGCTTTAGCATCTCTTTCATTAAAACAACATATTAATGTTAGTTACATTTTGTAGAAATACTCGTAGGCGCCAAATCGGGCAACATGATTAAACATAAAAAAAAAGATTATTTTAGATAATCTGCATTTTAAACGGGATACAATATAGCTCATGCATGCAACAATTAGGGTTCCCAGAGATTCTTGAAATCTTTTAAAGTTTATGAATTTAAGAATTCAAAAATAAACATAAACAGTGACAAGCACTGTAAGTGCTGGAATTTAGATATGTAATTAGGCCTGGAACAAAGTCCTTGAATGTCCTAAAATTGGATTTTTAAGAACGTGTGTGATGAATAATGCATTGAATTGGTGATCATTATTGTAATATGTTTCGTTTTGACTGAATGAAAAAATAAACTACTTATTTCTGACTTCCTCCTCACTTACAGGCCCAAAACCAGTTTATTATTCACACGCCATGGCTTCTACTTATTCCCAAATGTTGTTGTTCTATTGTAATTTATTTGATATTTTATTGTAACGCCGACTTAATGTTATTGTGGGCAGGGCTGCCTTTACCTGCCACTAGGCCCTGGGGCTGAGAGGTTTCGTAGGCCCCCCCGGGCGGTGGTCTTACAATACAGATGCGTTAAAGCCATGTTTGTCTACACCACAATATCTCTGTTGATGAAATACAAAATCACTTAAGGTAACATGTACATAACCCCCTCCTGGTCTAGTGACTTTTAATAACCAGACACACATGGTTTGTTACAGTGTTTTTCCAAGTTATTGAGGAGACAGCGGTGGGGACGCAGGACCTTCTAGGGGGGTCCGGGGGCATGCCCCCCCGGAAGAAAAATTTGAACCTTTTAAAGTAAAATGCATCAATCTGGTGCACTTTGACAAGAAAACTAAGGCTAAATCAACTGTGTCCTATGTGAGCTAGTTTCTGGAATAATTTGGAGACAGAAATTCCAAAAAGCAGAAACAAAAATATACAGGTTTAAAAAATCCAGTCATTCAGCATCCCAATTTTTTTTTTAAATCATCCCTTATCCCAAAGCTACTTCTCTCTTTGAACTCTTCGTTTTGCTTTTAATGGCTCAACTCAATATAGGCCCTTGATCTGCGTTGCCCCGAACAATGTTATTAAACAAAAATAACAAAAATGTACTGGTGAATGATAGGCCCCTTGATCTTCATAGGCCAAAAATAATGTGATTCTTTTTCCTTTTCCTTTAATGGTTCATGATAGGCCCCTGTTCTCCGTACGCCCGCCCCCCCCCCCCCCCCACGAAGATTAGGGGCCTATCATGAGCCAGTCAATAATTTATTGTTTTAAATGACAATGTTCGGGGCCTTCTTAGATCAGAGGCCTATATTGAGACAGTAAAAAAAAAAAAAAAAAAAAAAAAAAAAATTTTGAGATAGGCCCCTGATCTTCGTAGGCCCTGGGGCTTCAGCCCAGGTAAGCCCGTGCATTAAGGCGGCCCTGATTGTGGGAGCAGCTTTGGTTTTGCTGAACCCTCAGGGGGTTTCCAGATTAAAGCCGCAACATGCCAAACATGTTGCACTGTTTGTTCAAGGTGTTATAAACTCTGATGAAAGTGGCTCTGAGTAGAAACGCCATCGCTGGGAGGACCTTTGATTGCATTCCTGTTTGGTGAAATACTCCGAATGGCCATTGTGTCACAAGCACTGACTAACAGGTCTGCAGATCATTAGTCAGGATAAAGCGTTGATGGTTCCTGGCCTATCAGTGTTTGAACAGGCATTGACTCAGTGGCATAGCTGGGGTCAGGGTCCAAGGACGGCTGGAAGAAAAGCGTCAGTGTAAAGGTTAAATCAACACATGGGGCAGAGGGAAAACTCAGCAGGTGTTTTTGACAGCTCATCAATAATAATGTAACTGTAGTTCCTGGGTCCTGGCTCTTGAAGTCTTTTTTCAAGTCTGCACTCCATGATACCAGGGGCCCCATTTTTTTTCATTAGGGCTTTCATAACTTCATTATCTTTCATAAATGTCAGAATAGCCTTTGATATGAGTTAGAACAGGATGACTTCACAACACGAATATATTATTATATATGTCTGTCAGTCCACCACTTTGGTTTGGAGTGAAAACCCTTGATGACTACCGGATGGATCGTCACTAATCATTCAATGACCTGCAGTTGACAGTATTTGCTCGTAGGGTTCGGACAATATGAGATTTATAATCGTAAATCGTGATAAATAATTCTCATGACATGTAGATCCTGGTGAATTTCCATGATCAGGCTTATTGTTAATAGCCTAACATGAGTGACTTGAAAAAGCTGTGTGTTGCTCGCTGAAGTGCAGTTCTATAGCCATTCTCTGATTTATTTTGAATTCCCCTCAAGGGGACACTGCATCTTTCCAGTCATTCTTACATCTTAAACCCTGTCACCATGGCTGAAGGCTTGCGCGTTGTATCGTCCAAAAGAGATAGTTTGATTGTTTTTCACATACAAATATTTTTATCTAGCTAAATGTATGTTCATTGACTCAATTTTAAGAGTTTCAAGAATATGTTGATGTTTATTGTATCAATATCTGAAATGCAATTATTTTGGCAAGGATAAGCGTGACATTAAATAAACAGCAGCAGCAGCAGCAATTTTTATACTAATGATGTCAAGTAATGAAGCTGATCAAAGATACACCCATGGCTGGTGATATTTCCCATGGTGCATGTTGCTATGGGAGACTTTGCAGTAACCAGGGAGCTATCGCTCTTTACTCTATTTTGAGATAACATTTCCATCAGCGGTGGCATTGCATTGCATAAAAGCCACATTATCCTTAAGGACATTTCCCCCTCTTGTTCTCCACTGTTATAAAAATGTTCTGCAACACTTTCCGACTCCAATGTTGCGCCTCGCGGGTGTAATGGTGTGTCTTTTGCCCTTCAGGTTTCTGTTTAATCTGAAAACAAACATGTTGATCTCTGAGTGTCGGATGTGTGGATACACATCTAGTGAAAACCCTTTGGCAGGATGAATGCACAGGTGGAGTTAGAAAGCTGCACAAAGAGTGGGAGCATCAGTTCATTCTTATTTCTGTCCTTTCTGATAAGACTCGGCCCTCCATCCTTCAGGCCTGATGTCTTCTTCCTCCTCCCCGTATGGCTGTGCATGTGCTCCTTATTTATACACACAAAACAAACTGGGAAAGGTAGACTGTGTGGAGGACACGCCCATGCAGATTTTTTTATTGAACCAACCAAAATACCACTAATGGATACATTAATTTTAGATTAATCTGCTGATTATTTTTAATTAATCAAATAATTGTTTGGTCTATGAGCTGTTATAATACAGCGATACATCATAAATGTATAGAATAATACAAGAAAATGTAGTCCGGTAGCTCCGGTGGCGTAGTTCGTTGCACTGGTCTCGGGTTCGAATCAGACCCGTGGACCTTTACTGCAGGTCATCCCCCCTCTCTCTCTGTCTCCCCATTTCAACTCTGTACTATCAAATAAAGCTTGAAAATGCCAAAAAAAAATCTTAAAAAAAATCTTTAAAAAAAAAAGGGTTGGTACCCTCCAAAGAGTTACAAAATAATTCTGATAAAAGTTAATGCATCAGTAATAATATATATTACAGCTTAAGGAACTTTGGGTACATTCTGCAGGTAAAGCTTAAAATGCATGAAATTCATTTGTGATAAAGTATTTTTACAGTTAATGTACCTGTTAGTCTTTTTGGCTATTGAAATATCTACAGGCTGACCTCAGATCAATTCTCTATCCAAGAGAGACAGAGCAGAGCACAGAAAGGCACACCTTCATCACGTGTGTGTGTGTGTGTGTGTGTGTGTGTGTGTGTGTGTGTGTGTGTGTGTGTGTGTGTGTGTGTGTGTGTGTGGCCTCTCTCTCCGCCACCTTTTGCATACGCCAGATAAGTAAAAGAGACAGAGAGAGCGAGAAAGCAAACCTGCCTCTGAACTGTGTACACTCCAAATATTTCCATAGCTGGCCGCCCTCACACGGAAATGAAGGAGGAAGTCGTACCGAGAGACAGGGAGAGAGATGAAAGATATATACTAACATGAACAAGAATACTGTTTGGGAGAAATGACTGTATGCAGAATACACACACATACACGTCGGCACACACTGCAGGACCACGGGGGATATTTAGAGCCTGTAGCAGAGACCTCGAGAGCACACTTGTCCGACCACACCTGTACTGTAAACATGACTTTCTTATTGAACATGTAAACCTCTCACATTTCCGGCATATGTTTGTATAACATTATTAGATCTTTGGAGTACGAAACTGGACCAGAAACACCAGTCATGAAACTTTAAACCTGAAGCTGCTGCAAAAACATAACATGCTAAAAATGATCAGTCAAAACAAACTGGAATTGACTTAGCACGACTATGCATCCCATTAACATTTTCATTAAGAATTATTCTACTGATTATTTGTTTCTATGATTGATGAATTATTTGGTTCAAGAAATGTCATAAGATAGTGAAACTTCTCAAAGAGGAGGCCCCTCATACTATCTGCTTTGTTGGAATAACAGTCAGAAGACAATTTACTATCATACAAAAGTGATAAAACAAGCAGATACTCACAATTGAAAAGTCTAAACCAGTACATGTGTACTTAGGTATAAAAGATAAAAAAAACAAAAAAACAAGACTCTCTTTCATATGATTGATGGTTTTAACTGTATTAATTCACGATTAGTTGAGCTCTTTTTGCTGTGTGTGATTTAGTTTATCTTGGCCTAACTGTGTGTTACAGCAGTTGTCTATATACACAAACTGATCTTGGTCTCTCTCCACCCCCCCCCCCCCCTCCCCTCCTCAGTCCTCATCCAGGAGCCAGTGGAGTGGGACGACCAGAGTGTGAAGGTCTTGAAGATCACAGACTTCGGTTTGGCCCGAGAGTGGCACCAGACCACCAAGATGAGCGCAGCGGGGACCTACGCCTGGATGGCCCCGGAGGTCATCAAGCTCTCCCTCTTCTCCAAGAGCAGCGATGTGTGGAGGTTAGCCCCCCCCCCCCCCCCCCCACCATCTCTCATTCCACCTGATTTATACTGTGACAAAACCGACCATTTGACAGGAAATCAGCTTTAAATGATAAATAATAGTGATGTTGGCAGTTACTTTTTTTTTTAAATAAGAAGAGCCATGTGCATGAAATATAGTTCAGTGAAGTCACAATAAAACATATTATTTCAAGATCAGAATGTGAAAAATGTGGGGAATATGACGTAATTTTGTGTATGTTTGAGTAAGAATTCAGTTATTTTACTTCAATGAAATTAACAATACCATCATAAAACAATTGCATTAAAAGGTCCAAGTAACTAAATGTACAAATAAGTATAATTTGCAAGCTTTACTTAGGACATCAAAATACTCATGAGTCAGAAAAATGCCCCCATGTGACCCTCAAGTGACTGACTACTTTATACAGCATTTTATATTGTTGAATGATTTAGTCGGACAACATGGAGCTAAAAAATATGACTGAAAGTCTATCTACTGTTTGATGATTTTATTCTCTAACAGTGCTTCATATTTTATGAACTCATTACATGTTTTGTAAATAAATTCTTACTAAGCAGTCATTATACAGTAGCTGTCAGATTAATATAGTGGGGTAAAAAGATGACATGATAAAAATTTAGACATGTGGTTCCTCTGAAATTTAGTAAAAGATGGGTAAAAGGTCTCATTAAATAGAAAATGATCATGTAAACATAAGTGAAAGAACAACACGTTTGTTGGATCTCTCATCACAGTTTTGGCGTGTTACTTTGGGAGCTGCTGACCGGTGAGGTTCCCTACCGGGAGATAGACGCTCTGGCGGTGGCCTACGGAGTCGCCATGAACAAGCTGACTCTTCCCATCCCCTCAACGTGCCCCGAACCTTTTGCTCAGCTGCTGGGAGGTAAGCAAACCGACCACCCGCACACTTTGAGGAATCATTTATTACTTGATCCATCAATACCGAGTTAATGCTTCTGTTCTCGTGGTAAAATATATTTTCTTTAAGGAATTCATCCACCGTTTTACTTCACCCCAGTCATCGAACATGACCTCAACCCTCTAGTTACAGTCGATACATTTAAAAAACCCTTTTTATTGAGACAAAAAAAAACGGTTAATAAAAGGATAAAATCATATGAAGAATTTCTTTATGGTGCTTTTCATACAACCTCATGCAGTCCTGCGCCAGAGCTCCCATGTGCCAGATCTCTCCTCTTTTTTCACCTTGTAAATAATACTGACAGCACTCTGTTAGCAGTGGTAGAGTATTAACCGGCTCTTGTTCCACTATTCAGGTCAACCCTGTTTAAAAAAAAACACTCAACTTTTTGTGTGGATGGGTGAGCTGCTGGCAGGGTTTTTATGTTGAGTAAAAAAAATTAAAATAAATTCAAACTGTCAACCAAGCAGCTAACTTCAGTCAACACACACACACACACACACACACACACACACACACACACACACACACACACACAGACACACACACTCTCTTTACTCCTGTCATCATTTCACTTTCATTCCTACTCTTTATGCTAATATATGTTACCTAATAAATAAATGCTATGTGCTACGAAGTATACTTCGCGGCTATTTTAGCCAGTGAAAAACAGCTAGCTGTATTTTTTACTCTGTTGTTGCTATTTCTGGCATGAATTGCGTCTTTTTGTTAAGAATGTATTTCATGTTAGCGTTGGAGGGACGTTGCTGATCAATATGTCGCTCAACAAATGACTGTAGGTGTGCCCAATGTTTCTGCAACACTGTCAGTCAGGGCTTGGCTCATGATGGCTGCCATATGCCGTCCCATCCTGCTCGCTTCCACTTCTCATGTTGCCTTCTTTTCTGCCAGAAATGTGAAAAAAAACATTGATCCAGACTATCAATTCATGGTTCAGTCCTCTTTCAATCATACTTAACTAATTAGATATTTTTCTCAAGTAAATCCAAGGAAAACACTAAAACTAACATGTATTGATCTTGCATACAGGTAGTGTCTGCATCCTCAAAGAATGATGCAAAGAAAGATCCAGCAGATCATAATTATCTGAGCCATAGACATTAATGAGCCACACTGTTGCACAGGGTGACGTGTCCCTTCATTACCATGAACACACACATTGTAGTTTATTTGATCTTAATAACAATATGCTGCTGCTGTTAATACTCACAGAATAAATAAATGTATATTAATTCGCTTCTGAAACTAATCCCCAACAAATACACCCTTGACTCGTAATATTTGCTAAATACTACAGCGTGCAGCTGTTGAATTATTTAGGAAAATATTTAGTATTTTTTCTCTTTTTTTTCCAATGAAAGACCCTTTAGTAAAAGATTTATGTGTTTAGTAGGAATGAATGGGCTTGGGGCAGGAGTACTACAGATAGGAAAATAATAAAACATAGATTAAAGTGAAGTCATAGCAGGTGAAAACGAAGACCACCTTATAAAAAAAGTTAAGTTTGAAAGAAAAATACAAAGATAATGTTTGTTGCAGTGACACAAGCTTACATGTATTTTTGACAAAGCATCTGCTGAACGAAAATGCTTAACAGCAACGACATATAACCTTACATGTGTACCCCCTGTGTGATCTCATTAGGGATATTAAGTGCATAATACATAACATTAACCGTCGGAAATAACGTGTTGCCCCTTTAGAGTGCTGGAGCCCAAACCCCCGCAGCAGACCCTCCTTCACCAGCATCCTGAGGCGGCTGCTGGCCATCGAGCAGTCGGCCATGTTTCAGATGCCTCTGGAGTCATTCCACTCCTTACAGGAAGACTGGAGGCAGGAGATCCAGCAGATGTTCGACGAGCTGAGAGCCAAAGAGAAGGTGAGCTCAGACCTTTTGTTTCTAGTCTTGATTTTCAGTCTGTAGGTTGAATTAGAGGAGACAGAAGCTTATAGAAACGTAGGTGTTACATTTATCTTTGAGAAGTTTGTTTAAGCAGAAAAAGTCACATTCCATGCCGTGGGAGAAATCTCACCTCGTCTGAGGTGTTGCTGCGAAATCAAAGTTACCTTAGCAACGAGACCTGACACCAGAAGAGGTGCTGCCTTTTGCTAATAACCTCTTCCTCATCTGGTCCTTCTCTTCTCTCCTCTCCTCTCCTCTCCTCTCCTCTCCTCTCCTCTCCTCTCCTCTCCTCTCCTCTCCTCTCCTCTCCTCTCCTCTCCTCTCCTCTCCTCTCCTCTCCTCTCCTCTCCTCTCCATCTTCTCCTGCTCTCCTATTATCCTTCTCCTCACCATCATTCCTTGCATCCTTAACCTCTTCCTCTTCCCCCTCTCAAGGAGCTGAGGTCGTGGGAGGAAGCGTTGGCTCGAGCGGCCGAGGAGCAGAGGGAGCAGGAGGAGCAGCTGAGGAGACGCGAGCAGGAGCTGGCCGAGAGAGAGATCGACATTGTGGAGCGCGAGCTGAACATCATCATCCACCAGGTTTACCAGGAGAAGCCCAGCGTGAAAAAGAGAAAAGGCCACTTCAAGAAGAGCAGGCTACTGAAGCTGGGCCGAGACAGCAACTGCATCAGTCTGCCCTCTGGTGGGTGGAAGGAGGAACTGCAAGACAGTTTGTTTTTAATAGTATGATGAGACAGGTTCACAAAACTTGGCAGAGAGAGCTCCCCCTAGTTTGATCCCCAGGTTGTAAATGTAGGACATAGACCTATCCAAGAGATAGGACAACTGCAAAGTCCATCCCCTTTTATTCTGAAGAGAGAATGAGCTCCGATGACTTCATTGTATCATCAGCACTTCACACTCCAAATGTCTTTGATACAACTGAAATATTGTATATTCATTTTCAGCTTCATATTCATTTTTAAACTATGGAATATGCAGAAATGTTGTTGTATTTGTAAGACTCTAGCCAGCAAAATGTTTAGTGGTTTTACTTGACAAATAAATTACAAAAGAATAATGAAAGAACACACCCAAGTAATTGATGGACTAATTGTTTGAGCATCATTTTCTTAATTACTACAACTATGAAGGATATCCACAGTTCAAGTTGTTTTTCTGATGATATTAAATATTTTTCTCCAATAGGCCTATGTCATGCATGGTATAGGGTTTTCATGGTATATTTAAGAAGTGTTGATGCCGAGGCCCCCAGGGCCCCTCTGTGACTCATTCAAGTCTGCATGTTTTCATGAAAATGCGTGAAATTATGGAAATGTCTGACAAAATGTCTCCCCCACTTCTGCTTGCAGGCTTTGAGCATAAGATCACAGTGCAGGCCTCTCCCAGTGTGGACAAGAGGAAGCCTCAGAGGAGCGAGAGCACCACGCCGCCTGCCAGCCCAGGGGTTATGCCCAGACTGAGAGCCATACGATGTGAGTGTGAAAACACCGGAGTACGCTCGGTTCAGGTAGCAATGGTAGAATGCTGTTTATTTCATTTTTTCTCTCTGTCCCTCAGTGACGCCGAGCGATGGCAGTAAGACATGGGGCCGCAGCTCTGTGTGCAAGAAGGAAGACTTGTCGACCAGTAAGAAGAAGGGACGCACCTGGGGGCCGAGTTCCACCCACCAGAAAGAGAGGGTCGGTGGGGAGGAGAAGTATGTGCAACATTTACACCAAGTTCAATTATAGATTATTGAAATTTGCAGTAGTGGTGGAAGTGTTCAGATCCTTCACTTAAGTAAAAGTAAGTATACCACTGTGGTCCTAGATTGAAAATGTGACTTTGGAAAAAGGTGTAATTAGTGAAATGTACCAATGCAAAAAATTGCATCGCTCCCTCTAGTTTGATCCCCAAACTGTGACTTCCATTATAAACTATATCCTTACAATATTATTACTCATGCCTTAAAGATTGAGTCAGCGATTCTGGACAATGCTTTAAATCAGTGAATATCTCCTCACGATCTGCAACATGTATGTGCGCTGGGGGAAATACACAGCCTTCGCTCCGTAAAAGAACATGTGGCTCCCTGCAGGAGCAAATGGTCTTTTTGTACCAGTACAAAAAGTTCAAACTTGCAGCATATCAACAAAGCTATGTATGTAAACTATGTATCTCTTAAATCTGATGTGGCCAAAAAATTGGACTGTGATAACGGCTACCACAGGGGAGAGGAACAAAAGCTTAGGATCAATATCTCATCTCAGTCTGTGAACCGGCCAGAAGCAGAGCAAGTATCTCTGGAGAAAAAAATCCATGTTGTGTTTGTGATTCTGTTCTCAGATAAAACAAACCTTTTGTATATCTTTCTATCTGTAAACAATATCGTAGCACATTGTTTTAGAAAAGAGTTCTGATTTGCTTGCATCTGTTTGCAGACTGAAATCACTGGGCGAAGGATGCAAAGTTTGGTCGTCCAGTGCACCAAATCTGGGCAAGTCCCCCAAACATGCGCCCATGACCGCCGGCTTCTCAAGCCTCAACGAAATGGGTGAGTCTGGATTTTTCATTCATGAGCTGTGCATAGAGTTAGTGACATAGTGACGATCATCTCTTCTCATCTCCTGTTCTCTCTCACAAACAGAGGAGTGCTGTGAGCTGGAGGAGTCCCCGGGCTCCTTGCTGCCCTCAGAGAGCAGCAGTAATGGGGCTGCGGAGGACTCGGGGTCCCTGTGGGGCACCCTGGGGCCCTCCTGTCAGGGGCCTGGCGGCCTGGGGACCGGGGCCAGCTACCAGGACTCGCACAGACGTTGCAACCAGAGGAAGAAGAGCGATTTGCTGCTGTTGGGCTGTGCGTCTCTGCTCGCGTCATTCGGCCTCGGGCAAGATCTGCTGCAGCTGGGGAAACATCAGGTGAGAGAACAACTGTATAAACATATAAAGAATATGACAATATGACAAATAAAAGCACCATACAACAGTTGTCTTAGCAGTATTCATCAGTCCCTTGTTGATTCTGTGTTTTTAAGGGTGTCCATCTGTTGTTGAAGTAAACTAGAGTATGTCAATGACTTGGATGTAATATTTGTATTTGATAGTGCGAGGAAGGGATTATCAAAAATGTAAAGTAGCCTAACACATGTTTAATAGAAGCACAACAGCATGAACGAATGAAGCCGGCTGTTCAGTGGTCCTTTTTTTCCCCAGTTGGTTTTATATTTCTGTGATACTGCTTCTCACTTAAAGGCACTACGAGTAAGATGGCACGTTGGCGTCCCCTTTGGACAAAAGCGGTAGTATTTTTACGACGCCCGCTGTCGCAAATGCTCGTGCCAGGCGCGTGAGCGTGGACTGAGAAGGGCGCAATATAGTGCATGTTCGTGTGTTGAAAGTGTGAGGACTCTTTTCGGCTCCGTGAGAGTGGTTTTGACACTGCATCAACTAATGCCAGTCAGTACACACACCTGCTTGCAATGAGTTGATTCAGCAGCGTCACCTAACTACTCTCTCTCTCACGGAGCTGTGTCCTCACAGAAAGCGAATGAATGAGAGACGGCAGTTAGTAGACTATGGATCACGATGAGGTAATGTGTTTGTGTTGTTGATGTAAATAATGACTATTTCAGATAATGGTTATCTGATGATGGTGAAGCAAAGCAAACTTTGTGTTAGTACCAACCGCTCATTCATTTAGCAGTCTAGTTTCGCTCTCGTGAAATTGTATACACGTTGCTTGGCAACGTCCTCCCGCCCGCCTATCACTCACTCTCCCTTTTCGCTTTTCTTCATTGCATTCTCTTTTTTTTCTTTGATGGTTCAGCCCCGTTATCAGTCATTTATGACGACAAATAACTGTCTCAAACAAGGCTCCCGCTCCCCTTCCCTCACCTGGAGGGATAGGCTTCTCAAATCGCGTTGCAGCGCCACACTGAAATCTGCAACCAATACGGATATGTGACCATAGAGCCTGCACGAGCGAACCGAAAATCGGACTGGGTGTGCGACCAGACCAAAAGCAGTAATAAAAACTATATAAAAACGTCTTTCTTTGCACTGATGGTCTCGTTTGCTGTTAAAGGTAATTTATGATTATCAGAGGAAACATGAGGTTGTTTAAAATATATTTAAATGTTACTCGTATCCGCTTTAAGTGGCCCTATACTGCTTGTTTTAACATGAACGTGTGCTGTTGTTGTTCAGGTGCTTCAGGATGAGCAGGACCTCAGAGAGGAACAGCGTAAGAAGAAGGACGGCCTGTTCCAGCGCACGGGACGCTTCCGCCGCAGCACGTCTCCGCCCAGCCGAAACCTGTCCCTGTCTCTCTCCAGACATCAGGACTCCTCGCTGGCCTGCATGGACCCTTCTCCCTCCGTCACCCTGCTCTCGCTGTCCTCTCTGTCCGACTGCAACTCCACCAAGTCCCTGCTTCCCTCGGACCCTGACGAGTACGCGCTGACCCCAGTGACGGGGGTCAAAACGCCCGCCACGGTGCCAGCTCCAGCCCTCAACCCGCTCTTGGATCTGCGGGCAGAGAGCTTCAAGAAGGAGCCCAACCAGTCCCTCACGCCCACCCACGTGTCTGTAGCCCTGAACAGAGGGCACAGACGCACCCCCTCGGACGGAGCCATACGACCACGAGCTCAAACCATGGGACACCACAGGACGCCGTCGGACGGAAGCATGCCCATGCCTCCTCCACCGGGAGCACCGCACAGAACTACCAACAAAGGTACAGTCAGTGACAGATGTTTTGAGAGCATGTTCAAGGAACAAGGTGTTGTTTTTTTTGCCCATTCACTAATTAGAGTATGTATGAGTCTACAGCCATTTGATAAGTGAAGGTTTTGACAATTCATCAAATATTTGTTAATACATTTCACCTTTTTTTATGGTGTGTTTAACCATAATATTTAACCTGGAAGTCACTTTAGTTGGATTTTCTCTTTTACGGGAGAAAGATAAACAAGTAATGTTACCATGAGAACAAAAATTATCACACATTCTATGTAGAGCAATCATGCACACTAAAGTATAAAGAAAGACATGAAAGAAATCACAATATTGTTGACTATAAATCACACTTTTCTCAAAGTTGTTTTTGCACCACCTTCTAATTTTACAGCTTAATAAATCAGAAAAAATCCACCAGTCTTCATCACAGACTGCTTTGAAATGTCTTCCCTTTTGATGCGTTCGAAGGCTTGTATAAAACCCTGCCATCTATGTTAAGGAGCAAAACCGTTATACACCCTTTATTCAGGTTTTTAACCACCCTGAAATCCCATAATACCTTTTAATCAGAGGACGTTTGGTTTTGCAGAATGTCACATCGTCTTCCTTTTTTTTTTCTTTACTCAGGCACACTGGACACCCTGGACATCCCACGCCTCCCTAAGCCCTCTGCCATTTTCCCAGTTCCACAGCGGCGTAAAGCCCCCCCTCCACCTATCCCAGACGCGGCTCCTCACTGTATTATCAGCCCCCTGGAGAGGCCCAAGACGCTGGAGTTTGCCCCACGGCCACGGCCCACCCCGGCCCGGATGAGAGCCGACCCCCGTAAGCTGGGCTCGCTCTCACGGACCCTCAGCTCCTCGCCGGGCAGCAGCTGCGACAGCCCCCTGGGTTCAGGGGACAGCAGCGCCAGCGGGGGCGGCTCTGTGCGGCCCAACCTGATGGACATGGACGTGGAGGGCCAGAGCGCGGATCCCACTATCCCTCTGTGCATTAAGGGGAAGCCTGCCACTCTGTGTGGACAGCAGTACTTATAGTGTGTGTGGAGGGGGACACACATTTCTACTTTATGTTTTGCATTCAAACCCGATACAGTACAATTGGAGCTTTAGTTGAATATGGAATGCCTCCTGACGTCTGAGCCGAGCAAAGTGCACTCACCAAAGTGTATCCAAAAAACATCCCACTTCTTGTCGTGTTTCACTGAAAGGCCGCACCTCTTGTGTGTCCTTGTGAGGTGTTCAACCCTGTCAGCCTTTCCCTGATAGTCTTTTCTGATCTGCACGTCACACAGGGTCCTAGAGACCTGTTTTTAAAGCCTTGTAGACTTCTTCTCACCCACCCACCTTACCTGAAACTTCTTACCCTCCTTGGAAGCCATCTCTACCTGCTTTTTAGCCCCTCACAAACATTTTCCGACAAGACTCACCAATTTAAAAAGCCATTTGAGTGCTTTTCAAAAAGCCACCTTTTTGACATTTTACTAACTGTTCATCATTCAAGACTCATCTACCTGTGTCTTTGTCCACTTTCTGCTTGCATCTTTCCCATCTCTCACTGAAGGAAAAAGTTAATTCACCAAAATATTAATTGACAATAAAAGGAGGAGCAGGACTGTTTAAAATTCTCAACAGAGAGGGTCTTTGTTGTCTTATTTTGCACGCCGTTTGTTCTGCCGGTGCCCTAACATCTGCCCTTCTGCCTTCATCCTCACGTGTCAGTTCTCTGCTAAGGGGGGGGGGGGGGGGTCATTGTTTTCTCCCATCAAAGACCGAGACAGGATAAAGCCTTTTTTCTCACAGCACTGGTGGACAGGGTTATACCCTCAGCCTTGTACAGTAAAAACAATAATTATTTTCTCAGTGCTTGTATCATTCCCCGCCACGTACCACGTCGGCGAAAATGTTTTTTTATATATGTGGCAGATCGGGTGTGTATGTGAGTGTGTATGTAACCATATGTACGTGTGAAAGAACAAATTGGGTAATTTTTTTTTTTTGCGTGTTGGTGCTCTTTTGAGTAGGTGTACTTTTACATGTGATTGGTGCGCCAATGTGCATGTGTTTCTTCAAAATAAGTGCACCAATTGCTACACACAATGTCATCTGTTTGTCTTTTTTTTGTGACGAAAACATTCCTCACTAGCTGTCATTAGCACTCTGTATGGATCCCGTTCATGCGACTTAAATGGACACGAAAAGACGGAACCTGATGTTCGTGTTTGGACGCTTCATATTCTCCCTCTGACCTGCTGTATTCAGATTCAGTGGCAACTTAGGAGCCATGTTGTGCATCTGCCCAGTCTGTGGACTCACAAATCAACTTTTACCTGTTGTTTTCACACAGTGTGATGGTCCTTCTTGGGGGCAGGTGGTATTTACTTGACTCCTCTAGGTGAGTGTGTGTGTGTGTGTGTGTGTGTGTGTGTGTGTGTGTGTGTGTGTGTGTGTGTGTGTGTGTGTGTGTGTGTGTGTGTGTGTGTGTGTGTGTGTGTGTGTGTGTGTGTGTGTGTGTGTGTGTGTGTGTGTGTGTGTGTGTGTGTGTGTGTGTGTGAATACGTGTGTGTGCGTGTTATTATTTGTATGGGATGATGACAATCCCGACGGTAGAGGAGTGAGCCCAAACTCATTCTCCTCGTGTGTTGTTAAGAACATTGAGTATTTATTAAAAATGTATTGTTATTGTTGGAAAGGTTTAATAATTATTATTAGGACGCTCTTCCTGGGATATCTGTATATATTTGTTAATATAACAGGAAAAAACAACAACTAGAAAACTGCTTTATGAAACGTCTCCAGTCTAAACCTGTGACATTTCTGTGTTCGGTGAGGAAAAAGTGAGAAATGTGATGGCTGAAGAGATGAATAAAAAACAAAACAAAGAAAGAAAGAACAATGCTTCTGTGTTGGTGATACATCCGTTTTTGGTTTCTTTTTGTTCCATCTGTTACATGCATGAACTGAATTTACATGTATTTATTTGTATTGCACCTTTCTTGACACTGTTACAAAAGTGCTAAACAAAGAACAAATAAAGCAGAACCTATTTCCAGTAATAATGCAGGCAAGCAGAAGGAAATATGCGCAGACACGGTAGAATATCATAAGAAAAAACAAGAATTTTAATTTGTAGCAGGACTCCTGTATTCAAAATAAAGTCAAATTATCAAAAGTTAAAGTAGCCTACTTGTAAAGTGTTTAACATTTTTAAAATCTTAATTAAAAAAATAACCTGTAACAGTGGAGTAAAACGTAGGCCTACAATATTTCCCTCTGAAATGTAGCAGAGAAGAAGTGTAAGGTAGCATAAAAACAAAATAGTCAAGTTAAGTGCTCTACATGTAGGCCTAGCCTACATCCAAATTAGATTCAGTTAGCTAGCCTACATCGTACATCGTTTGGCGACATCGTTTGGAGACAAAGGCGACTGCAGAGACAGATAAAATCCTCCAGGTGTCACCACTGAGGCCTATGATGTCATATTCTGTTTTCTTCCATGTAATGAATTCTTCGGGTCACTCTCTGACTCTGCAGTTACCAGGAAAGGCAGATGAAGGTGCACTCGAGCTTTCTACGTAGCTGACCAAGATTCTTTTAGGATTTCAATCTGAGACGCAGTAGCGGAAAGGAGCAATCTTGACGTAATGTTTCACACTCAAATGACAACCTTTGAAAGTAAGGAGACGAATCTGGTGTGCATGCTGTGTTTTATGTACAGACAGACGACACGAACACAAACTCACAGTGTTGTGTCTGTCAGTGTGACCGCCAATCAAACGCCCTCACAGACGCCTGCCAGTTACCTAGCAACCCCTCTTCACTTCCATGGTGATGCTATTAAAAGCAACAACAAAGAAAGAGGGACTGGAAAGGGGATGATGTGCCTGAAAATGAAGCGAGGGAGACAGGGAGAGACAGGTGTTAAACACACACACACACACACACACACACACACACACACACACACACACACACACACACACACACACACACACACACACACACATTTTTGCAGCAGAGGTAACATCTCCCACATTTGTATTACCTTCATGGTTTCCTCAACAGGTCTTTCACAATAATGCCTGACAATCATATCACATTTCAGGTTGTTGTTGGCATTTCATAGAGGAGGAGGAGGGATTGAAGAATATCAGTGCACAAAGAGGGAGGGATACAAATATGTTAGTTTTGTGTTACAGTAGATATTGAAGTAAACAAGGAACCAGATCGCCTTTCTTTGTCCCACAATATATGTTGAATATGGGAAATGAAGGATCTAGTATTTTTGGAGCTGCACCCATTCTAGGGGCTCAAAGTCTTTGTGTATCTGCCTGTGCTGCTTTGATTTTGCTCCGACAAGTAAGAAGGTGGAGCTGACCCCTTGTCACTAATGAGTATTCTGAGCTCAGGTGTATACTGTATTACCAAACCTACATGATCTCACTCTCTGCTCCATTGTGTTTGTCTTTTTGCTTCACATCCAAACACTCTACCTCCTTTGGCAAACTCTTTTGGGCCAGCTGGTGACATGTTGTGTATCCATCAAGTTAACAGAGAGAAAAAGCCAATAGACAAGAAGTTTTTTTTCTTACAATTCTAGGTGAAGATCATGTTATATGATCGAAAGCCCCAACTTTGAAAAAATCTGCATTTTGTCAGACTGTTGAAATCTCTTCCAAGGTCATCATGGAGTACATTATAAAACATTAAATTGTTCATGCTTAAAGTTGGTGGCGGGTCCCTTTGAAAGTAAATGAGATTGTGCACTCCTATGGGATGAATAGTTAAGAAAAGTATTACAATCAATTGCAGCAGAACCACATATATCCTGTGTATTATTTACTATCTATGTTTAATACACATATTTCCGTACTATTTAGCATATCAGAAACATATTTAGGATGTCCCAATACAAGCATGCAATATCTAGATGTCCTACTACATTCAGTTGCATTTTGCAGTATTCAAAATAGTATGCCTTTTTGGCTGTTCTGTCCCACAATCCTCTACGCAGCGGAAGTGACAATGCATTGACTGAGCCGCCAAGAGGGCACAACCATGCACTGTCTGATATATGAGCAAGAGGGTCAAAGTTCAGGGTGCAATGTTATAACTAAATAGTGTGTCCTAGTTGTATGCATACGGCATTCAAAGTACATACTATACTTTATTTTAAGGGTAGCTGCAAAGTTTAGTAAAATGAGAAAGTATGCGATTTGAAATGCAGGAACTGTCTCTTATTACAATCATTCCTCTTTTTACAAAATTGTGCCTACAGTAGGGGAGAACGGGGTAATTTGTCACATGGGTTGGATGTCACATTCGTTATATCTCGCCACCAGAGCGCGCTAGCTCTGAAATGTTGATTTAAAAAAGGTCCAGAATTGGGATCAGAGGTCACATACATAGACTTCCTTGGAGGAAGACAGCTGCATTTCAGGTGAGAGGATGTTTTGTGTTTTTCATGTCAAATTCAAAATATTTTGCTTCTCAGTATTTTTCTTCTAGGCTTTTACACAATGGGTTTATAACAAAACACGTGTTACCCTCAGAAAGTGTGAAGGGTAAACTATAGTTTAGATTGTGGTTAGCAAGCTAATTAGTTGTCAGATGGTTGTTGGCCTTGATGCTAGCAAGAAATTCAAGTTGGGGTTGGTCGTCAAATTTTTTGGGGGGTTGGTTGTCACATGTTATCTCAAGGCTGCAGCCAGAAAAGGAACCCAATAACGAAAGAAATTGTCAAGCTGTATCCTCACTGACACCCTAGAGAAGGAAAGAATAGAGCAGGAAAAGGCAGCTAGCAAGCAAAAGAAAAAAGGGCAACAAAATCAAAACAACCCAGTGCATCCCAAACTAGACCAGCTGCCAAGGCTACAGAACGTTATGTAGGCCTATTTGTCAACTTGACAATGCAATTAAACATTCAAATTTGGTTCTGCCTCCTTGCCTTCTTTTTAAGATTTTTCCCATTAAGATAACATTGTGACAAACAACCCCATAGTGTGTGACAACCGACCCCTTGATGGGGTTGGTTGTCACAATGTGTCAGAGTGTCTTTGATGGTAAATTACTTCTTCATTACAATAAGTTGGAAAAAAAGAGAGACACACATTTCTAGCCAACACCTTAAGCTTCAATTTAATGTAGGAATGGCTATTGACAGATGTTTTGGTGATGAGCAATTCTCACTAGAGTAAAAAGTGTGCCTACTTACCCCGTTCTCCCCTACCCAATGCCAGTCAAGCTGATTGACTCACCACATACAGTATTTGGGTTTTTGCTAGTAGCTAATGTAGCCTCAAGTTACTACAGAGGGCTGGCAATTAAAGGCCTACTTCACCGGTTTGAATATGAAGGTGTATTGAATTCTGAGATCCTATGTAGTATAAATGTGCGAAAAAAATTGAAATCGGTTCATCCTAGCCTGAGAAAAGGCAGAAAGAGTGTTTTTTTAACCCTATATTTCTCTTTCTCGTGACATCACAGAAAGAGAAATATAGGGTTAAAAAAAAACTTACTTTGTAAATATTACTGTGATGTCTTTTACTGTGACATCACAGTAATATTTACAAAGTACGTTTTTTTTAACCCTATATTTCTCTTTCTGTGATGTCACGAGAAAGAGAAATATAGGGTTAAAAAAACACTCTTTCTGCCTTTTCTCAGGCTAGGATGAACCGATTTTTTTTTTTTTTGCACATTTATACTACATAGGATCTCAGAATTCAATACACCTTCATATTCAAACCGGTGAAGTAGGCCTTTAATTTCTTTCTAACTTGCGGCCTCAGGATTTTATTTTATTTTAAAACTTGCACTCTTCAGCCCAAATGGGCAAACTATCAGGTTTTGCACAACTCCCTGTGTGGAGCCACGAAAGGCTTTACACAACTTTGTTCTGACCACACAACAACAACAACAACAACAACAACAACAACAACAACAACAACAACAACAACAACAACAACAACAACAACAACAACAACAACATTACTCTTTGTTTGAAACTTTATTCATAATCTTCATTAACTTTTCAATAGTGCATTCCCGGGCGAGCAGTTCAGTAAAACCAGTGATGGAGGGCTGTGATGTTTGGATGTTGAATGGAAAAAAGGCCTCTTGGGAGACAAGAAATATGCAGTCATGGCCCTGTCGTCCTCAGGTTAATGTCATTTTTCTTTTCTTTTTTTCCAGCAACAAAGAAACAGAAAAGATGGAGCAACTCTACGCTCTGAAACGAGTTCTTCGGAGTTGTCCACTCCTGCGTCACTGGTCGTCTTCACTGTGCAGAAAAAGACGGGTCGGGTCAAAGATGAGGGGGGTAATGGGGTTTCCAAGGGCATTGCCCACACTCTGACTCAATTCTGGATCCCTTGGTGGAAAGGGACAGCAACAGAATTGCCAACAATTCCAGACACAGCCACAAAGCAGCTCCCTGGAGGAGCTCAAGTAAAACTCTCTTTTCTCACTCTTGCTTTTCTTTTCCGTTGATAAAGTAATTCAGAAAAAGTAAAGCTTTTCACAACCATAAAACTTTTTTTTGTACATTTGTATCATATATTCACAAAAAAACTACTCTGACATTTTGACAAACATTAACCTCAAATGACATTAAAGCAGAAGAGCAAAAATAACACAGCCAGTAGTTTGACTTTTTTTCGTCTCTTTTTTTTGTGCTTGTTGTTTTTTTCTCAAAGCTACACTGATATAGAGATCGGGCATCTCTCTTTGCAAGGACAGCGCATTGTCAACTCACAATAACTCTGCCCTGTAATGTAGAACTGATCAGTGTTGAAGAGATGAACCTGCTTCATGTGCAGCTATATTCCCTAGACGTTCATAGCACATGTGGAACTAGGATGACTTAGCACATTGAGACACAAAAACAAGATGGTGGGCTGGTGCCATGGAGAGAGGACCAGGGGAAGAGACCCATTCCCGAGGGGCTCGTGGGTAAGTAGACTCGGCCCAGGCAGCCATGGAGACAGAGCCTGCAGGTGCCTTTCTCCTCACTGCTGTTTTGTTGATTTACAGGTATGTCCTCTGGAATACCCGAGAGAGGACAGAGGCACATCGAGAGTGAGGAAGGCTTCTGCGTCTGATGTAAAGCTTTTTATGAATTGGTGCTTCACAATGGCAGTTTGTTCTCTGATCAATGATTTCTAGCAGTGGGAACTGGTCAAACAAGCGGTGGCATCGAATTAGTTTCGTTCAGCAAGTTTGATGAAGTTAAAGGAATAATTCAACATTTCTCATTAAAGAAACCTCATATTAGCACACAGACGTGAGAGTTGTAGCAGTGAATTAATAAGAATTTGTTCCTTCAACCCCACCATTTAATGGAATTAGCCCATGAGCTATTTATTTATTTATTTATAGTGATATATATTTCATTTCATGGCCAAAAATATGGTGATTAGGTTTATAATCTGGTTGAAAGCCCTCTCAGAGGGGTGGAAACTTTTATACTATTAGATTAGTTAAAGTTTGGGAATGAGATGTTCAGCACTTGTCATAGTTCCTATATGATGATACTGTACATCTCTCAGCTCTGTTCTATTTGTAATCTCATGTCTTTGCTGCCGGAGCTGCAGCTGCTTGACGATGGCCTACTTCTTCCTCCACTGGAGCCTCTCTTTATCCTCAACGCATGGTGCCGTCTCTCCAGAGTCCCATTGACACACTTAGGTCCCTATTTACCTCCTAGCAGGTCACTAGAAACAAATGGGGGGGGGGGGGGGGATCTTTTACAGCATCTGTCTTTGATTTCCTCTACAACCCTTTTTTAAAGTTGATTTCTCTCAAGCAGTGGATTTACTTCTTATCTCTAACCTTGGCCAAGGCAGAAGGTGACTAATTCATCAAATACTTCTTTTTTCCCCCCCACCTCTATTTGCTACCTCTTCTACAGACTATCACACTTAAAAAAACATATATGGGCAGAATGGGTAAAGTAGAGGAATGAGCAAACAGTGTGGCAGCATGCCGTGACAGGAAGCAATAGAGCAGATATAATCCCCATCCCATACATCTGAAGTAACTGTCTGGAGCCCCACCCTACATGCAGGAGGGGAAAGAGTTCCATGGCATCGGGGAAAAAAAAAAGGGAATTTCAGGTCATGCTTTCTCAAAATCGCCAATCCAACCTTTTTCGGAACAGCGCAGACAGGTTAAAAGCCTACGTCATAAGAGCAATGTTTACGTCGTCAGTGATTCAGCTTTCACAAGTCACAAGAGAAGCAGTGGCAAATTATGTATGCCATCTTTTGCCAGCTATAGCCATGGAAAACCGGAAAAAAAATTATAATGACCGGTGGTGTTTTCTAACACTAATGCTGGGTGTTATCTTTCCTTACAGTTGATAAGTGGAAGAGGAGGAAATCTCAAATGGCACACTCTTGTTGGAGTGCACTACAGCTGAGTGCTCCAAGGACAGACCCATGTGATTGTTTTCCCTGCACTAACGCTGCCCAGAGTCTCCTCGGTGTGTAAGCGGTGTCTGGAAAGCATCAGCATTAGCAATAAAAGGGCAGACCTCCGTTTAGAGATTTCTAGAGAATTGTTTTTTTTTCTCTCGCAGTGAACCTTTTAAAGTGGATCTCCATTTAACCAACGGTGGTTGATGGGGCTCCAATCCCACTGGCTATTTTCCATTGTGACATCATTTACGGGCGAACAGAGAGGGAAGGAGAGAGAGAGGGAGGGCGGGGGGCGGGGGGGTGTTTCGACAGCCTAAACAACATCTACAACGACACACGACCCAGGAGGGGCAACGGATTCAAGACATCCCAGTATTTTCCTAATTAGCACACCTGATCACAGCAAGTACCACTGGAGAATTTCCTCTGTTTGCTGTGCACACAGATGCTATTAACAAACTAATGATTTACTACCGAGTACGATAAACACCGAAAAGCTAATCAAAAAACCCACAGATTACAGCACTTGAATTAGCCCTTGAATTGAAAAAAAAACATCAACTGAGAACCATGGCATCCTGGAAAGAAAAAGTGAGACAGAAGAGCGATAGATTAAGCGCAGAGGCAAGCTTTTTTCTCTTAGTGATGCTAGTCCATCCCATAGTCCGGGTAAGGGTTCTGTGTGTGAGCCCTGTTGAATGTACAATCAAATTGGGCTATGGTCTTGATACTATGTGTCCCACACACAGCCCTCTCACTATTCCATGCTTATGCTCAGAACTGCCTCCATACAAATACACCCACCCTCCTCCCGGTGTGGTCGAGCTTCCCAAACCCCGATATTCTCCTCGAAGTTTCAAATAAGACGGAGGGAGAGAAGGCAGAGATAGAGAAGAGTAACAAAATGCAGTTAAAACAGTTACTAAATCACGCAAATGTCCATTATTCATATGTACTGTATGTTTTGAAGCTCCTTTTTCATTCCACCACATCGACCGTTTTGCATGAGTATAATAAAGCAATTTCCTTTTTTTAATGTTTTATTTTTTATGCCTGTGTCTAGCGGCAACCACAACACCTGAGGGAGAAATAGGGGTAAAAGAAGGAGGAAGAGAAGGAAAAGGAGTTTGGGTTGCAGACAGCGGTTGATATGTCTTCGTTTAAAAAAAGAAATCTCTCTCTGGTGGCTGATTAGGTCTTCCTCGTCTGTCTGTGGGCTGTGATGCTGTCAGGAGTCGATACAGGAGGAGAGGAGGTACATGGGAAGGGAAGGGGTCGATGTAGGGACGGCTGGTAGGGTCAAAGGTTGAAGGGTCAGGAGGGTGAAAAGATCTGACGGGGGGTTAGCCCTGGGTCTCTTTGCCGCTCTCTCGTTCCCGCTGTCCACCCCTGCTCATCTTCATCTCCGTCAGCTGGATGTAGCGCAGCACGTTGGTGTCTGTGATGATGGAGAGATAAAATGGAAGGTGGAACAGAAAAGTCGAAATAAAACGTCGCTGTTTTAAAAGCCCTCTCTAAACTCATATTTATGTATTATTCATGCCATATTTATTATAGTGCCGCCCCGGACTCCTGCTGTGCCTCAAGCTCCTACTCAACTTTGTTTATTTCTCGGAGCACTGACTGAGAACGGAGAACTTTCCAACGACTGCCCCACTCTCTTTGTTGTTTAAATAAAAAATAAAGAACTTAAACTAAATCTGCTTATCAATTAATAAAAAATATCAAGGACATGACCTTATGTTCTTCAATGGTACCCACAGAAAGAACATGTATCTTTTATGCATAACCTCAGTTAGTTGGTCAGCTCAAGTGGACTATTGCTACTAATACGTTAGTCCACCTAAAAAGTAAATTTAAAACAGTGAAAAGCTATACAATTAAAACTGAAGTAATACAGTCTACCACTGTCATTTGCTTTGTGAGTAAAACAGCTTCTTTCTCACCTGTGGGTTCGCGGTTCTTGGCATCACGCAGGTAGCGTAGGGCACATTCGTAGTCGCCCAGGTGATAAAAGGCGATGCCGGCTCGGTACATGGCCTTGAAGTGGTCCCTCTGGTGGCTCAGCACCTTAAGACAGTACTCCTTCACCCTCTCATAGTTCACCAGCTCTGACTGCAACAGACACGCTGCAGGAAGGAAAAGAGGGACGGGTTAGATGTGTGCACTATTATGAAAGAGCATTAAAAGTTGATTGTAATAATCGTAGGGGAGAGTGGCCTAAATTGTGCCGGTGGGGAAGTTGTGCCACCCCTTGTTTCTAGAAAACCATAGAAGAAATTGGAAATGTGACCACATATTTAAGAAGAGCCATCCATTTAACTCATCCTGTAAAGAAGGGAGAAACATGGAATAAGATATAAGCACATTTTAGTTCAAAAAACTGTTTTTTGCCTTTCAAAGTAGAATTTCCATTATCAAGGTTTTTTGATTATTGTGTCTGAACAATTATAGACACGTTTGAAAATATTTGACACATGTTTTAGTGCTTTAGTATGCTACACTTTGTGTCTATATAGTTAGCACAATGTCAGCCCTAAACTGCTGCATCATGCTTATTATCCAAAAATCTGGGGTTGGGGTGATTTGTGCCAGAGGGCTCGGGGTGAGTTATAAGTAAGTAAGTAAGTAAAAAGTATTTATAAAAGCACAGTTATAACAGTTTGCGCTGTCCAAACTGAACATAGTGCATTCAGTAGGTAAAAAATTAAGGTAAAATAACAATAACCAAAATAAAAGACATAAAGCCCAGACATCCACATATAAACAAAGATAGCAGTGCAGAGGTAAGATAGTTAATGGGGAGGAAAAACCAGGGTGTACAGATGGGTTTTGAGTCTTGATTTAAAGGCCAAAATGGAGGGGGAATCGCATATGCCAGGTAGCAGTTGGTTCTACAAGGGCGGCGCAGCTAGTGCAAAGTACATTTCTGAGAGTTGTGCCATTGGCACGGCTGTATAGGCTGGTCACCAAAAGAACGTGATTGTCTACAGTAGCTCAGAAGAGAGTGACATCTCCATTCCACTTAACGACACCACTGATGAGAGTTCAGATGGCAAGATGATGATGGTGACTTTGTCATTGTGAGCTTTGCAGGTAAAACCATAAGATCTGCTAGGCCTTGTTTAAGAAAATTGTCCTAAAATACTTACTTTAATTACTTTAAATAAACCTTAAATAAGTGATTGTCTAATGGATTTGTCTTGCATTAAAGTTTATGAGATATATATCAATGGCACAATTTACCCCTTTGTATTCTCTCCAATGGCACAACTTACACCACACCGGGGGCAAGTTGTGCCACAAGACAACTTTTTTTCCGAAAGCTATATTTTAACAGTTTATTCCAGATCCAAAGTTTTTATTGCCAGGGATGCACAACATCCTGAAATATATGTACATATTTGAATTGGAGACTTTACTGTCAAGGCCTCACTTTAAAGTAACTTTGAGTAAAAAGTGGCACAACTTAGGCCACTCTCCCCTATACATGATTTTGTCTCGGAGTCACAGTTAAGTCCAAATGACAAAGTAAGCCCTACAAGTGCAAAAACAAAGAAGGCGGTATTTTGCTGACATCTCCCCCTGTGCCTTCCCATTGCCAGTACTCTTATCAGTATGGCCGTGAGCTGACTACGATACTAATGTCACCCAGTGTGAAGAAGACACAAAAAGTCATGCAAGCAGTTTGAGCCCCTGGGCGTGTGGGTAACGAATCTGCATGCTGCCAATGAACCATGGGTGCAAAATAAAAGAATGGGAGAAAAAAATCCTGCTGAATCCTGTGAGGGCGCTTAAGTCTCATTCGTCTGACTGAGCAGATGTGTTGTTAAGTGGTGAGGGCGGCAGGATAGATGAAGTGAGCAACAGATAACGCTCACATTATTTGAGAAGAGTAAGTGGAGTATGTAAGTGGTGAAGTACAGTAAAGAGGACAAGAGATGTTAACGTCAACCGACTCCACTGGTTGAAAAACGCCATAAAGTGCAATATTTCATTGTAGTCATCAATCCTACAGAAATGTCTCCCAGCACCATTTTGCTGTAGCCACTCTCAGGAGCTCTAAGATCAGTCAAGGTTGGAATAACTTCATTAGTCATGAGACACACACAAACACACACAGCTTTTAGTCCACCAAAGCTTTTAAATGCCTGCTGATGGATCAGATATCTGATCGCTCAAACTCTATTCCTCTGTTGATCACAAGCACTTGAGGTGTTGCGTAATTTCTCTTTTCATCCCTTCATTTCTTTATTTTCCCACCACTCCTATCCTCTTTATCTGATTATATTTCAGAAAATATCTCATATCTCCTCCATCCCACCCCTTCCTGACTCCTTTTTAACCTTCCCTCCATCCCTCTGGCATTTGCCCTTGACACTCGGACAGCTCTGCGAATAACATGAGTCAGGTGCTATTAGCTGGGAGTCAGGGTGAGTCAGGAGTGAGAGACAGGGATGAGGGGGCACGACTGCAGTAGGAGCAGTTAGAGGAGGTTTTTAGGGCCAGGAGGCTGAGGTGATGTAAAGGAGAAGAGGTGATATCTGTGGGAGGCTATAGGGTGAAGAGAAGGGCGGGAGTGTGTTAAACGCAATAAGGAGTCCTCTATCTGTCAACTCCCCCTGAGCCACAGGGACGCAGTGTAGCAGGTCTGGCCTTGGCTGTCAACAACGCAAGAGCAAAACACTTAATAATTAATCATAGACTTCAGGCGACGGACTAATTAAAAAATAATCAATGTGTTTTGGTATCTAGTGGTTGAAGTTGCATGTGTGTCTGTTAGGTGCGGGCAGTGAACGTGTGTGTGTGTGTGTGTGTGTGTGTGTGTGTGTGCGTGCGCACACAGGTGTTTTACTGCCCCAAGCCTCACAGCTTTAAACATGAATTTTGTTCCATCCAAACCGATAAAAATGGGGGATGATTCTCTTTTATATTATTCCAATTCAATTCCAACAATATTTTATTTAAATGTATTTACTTCTACCATAACATCCATTACATCAATCTAGCACATTCTTCAATAATTATTTAAGAATAGAAAAAATTATCCTTTTATTTATGTTTAACTTTACTGGATATAATAGGCCTTTTTCACAGGATGCATTTTGACTTGTCCGGGAAAAGTACCTATTCAAGTGTCCCAGTAAGAAAGGCACGAGGCTTCATGAGGCAAATTTCAGGTGTTGTTTTGCACATCAAAATAGATTTGAGAAATGTGAATATGGTTTATTTTAGCACGAACCTGGAAGCCAAAGCAGCTACTGAAAGTGGATATCTACAGTCCCCCCAAATATTTTTCAGAACCTGGTGAGTTGCATTTCCTGTACCTTGCCTTATCAGTGCCCTAACATCACACATCTAGATCATTTCTCGCAACAAATGAGCTGTGTTCTAAAATGTTGTTAACTATTTAGTTGGTCAGATGTTCTAGCCTAACCAACTAAACGGTGTTATTTTTGGTTGTGTTTTAAGTCGCCTTTGTTGTATGAATGGTAATACCATCATTTATTAATAAATGAAAACGCTCTAATATTATGAAGAACAGAAGAAAGCCTCTTATTTTCTCATGAGTCATCCCAGAGCGGAGCGGCAAAGGTCAAAGCTTTATCATCCCTTCCCGTCTTTGGTACAGTGGGAATCACCTCAGATGCCCGCTACCGCTACTTTTTTATTTTTTATTTTGACCCTTATTTATACAGGTAAATCCCATTGAGACCGAAGACTCTTTTACAAGGGAGACCTGTTTTCCTTTCCCATGTTACCATTCACACACACATAGCAGGCTAACTATCGACATTCACACGAGGCAAGGTGGGTGAAGTGACTTGCCCAAGGACACAACAACCATGACACAGGTGGCAGGGCGGGGATCGAACCTCCAACCCTTTGATCATCAGCCGACCCGCTCTACCAACTGAGCCACAGTCGCCCCTCTCCAGTATATCTCTTCACAGACTCCAGTCCTCTATTTGTTTTTACAACCGAGCAGCTACGTCATGACTACTCCCATCCTCTCGAAACGTCCATCCGTCATTGCCCTCCAGCAGTGGACGGGAGCCGAACTTTCCGACGGATCCAGTTACAGTACATAATGGCCTAATGGCTGACGCAGTTAGAGAGTTCACTGGCATTCACACACAAGCATGTATACAGACCAGATAATACACACACACACCTACAGTGTATACAGCAGATACACGATTGCCAATGACATGGGCAGAGGCACACACACAGCAACACACACACACACACAAACGCAGGTTGGATGTAACCTGACGACAGAGACAAACACACAGAGTTCAAAACAGATGACTTAAAGTGAACTGTTTGATGCAAACGATGATCAAAGAGATCTGTACAAATACACACAAACACACACAAAGGCAGTGTGCACAAGGGATGACTGTCCGGGCCGCACCCTACTGGTCCATTAGGTAGATGGATGTCTTGCCAGAGTCAATGTAGAGTGTGGTGAGATGCATTAAGGGTGTGATAATGACGGGATCATTGGAGCCGGCTGGGCAGGGACACAGACAGACAGAGGACCCATTAAAAAAGATAGCAGAACAATATCACTAAAGTGTCCCAGTCCCTGAGTTTGGATGGTCTCTGTCTCCTGTGTTATCATTAAAAGTAGATTGTCTCTGCACTGCTTCCAAAACCTGGGGGTCTGGACCCGCTCAAGGGACAACAAGATGTGATGCGAAATAGTAAGCGAGAGTAGCCTGGAAATCCAGACCTGTCGCTGGCAAATTTGCTCAGCATGTTGGTCTGGGCACGCTCCATTGAAGCTCATTAAATATGTCAGAAAATGTTGAGCTACGTTTCAATTGGTTCTAACTGATTTGGGCGGGCCAGAGCCCTATGTATAGTGCTCTGGGGCGGATGTAACCTGATGACGAAGCCGTGATAGTAAACAGAGATGGCTGAAGATATGTTGTTTGAGTTTGAGACGGCATTGGCCTTAACACTTAACGATTTGGAAGACGGCACTCAAATCTTTCATTAGCAAGAAAGAGGAATGTTCTGTTTTGCCGACCGACCACGGCAAAAGTTTAATTTACCAGTGAACCCCTCTGTTCGCTAAACGAACGGGGCTTAATACGTCACCTTGTTCATTGCTCTGATTGGTTGTAGTGCTATCCAATTGCATGCAGTGGTATTTGAAATGCACGTGTAGGTGCCGCCTCTTGAGTTGGGAAGGTCTATTGATCGTGGCCAGAACCTATATCGTTCTAGATATGGGTCTGGATTTCCAGGCTATAGCGGGAGGGGAGAGACAGAGAAATACATTTTCTGTTTCAATGTTTTGCTTATTTTAACTCTTTCTTCTAATATTTGCGTTGTTTCTTAAAGATTTCTCTCTCTGATTGAACTTTATGGTTCATGTGCAATGTCAATGTTCAATGCCAATGCAGAAAGTGGTGTTATCGTTCTAAAGTGAGACAGATTGTGAGGGTGTGCTGCACAGTCGCACTTTGACGTTCTAGGAGTGAGACTGTGTTGGCTGGTCAGGCTGGTGGGCGGCCACGTCGCATGTTTGACTATCATGTAGGAGATCTGAGTTTGCTTCCTGTCACAAACTTGCAGTTAGCCCACACATTTTTATATGCCTATTTTTTTGTTGTTGCCTATTCCTAACCATATAACATTTGCTTTTACTACAATAGTTTATCATCTTTAACCATAGTTGTGTGGATATTGCAGGAAGAGAGTATTTTCTGAATGTTGGCATTTGATGTAATCCAGGGGTTTTAAAGAAACATCCAATATTGACATTCCTGTCTGGCAGTACAGCCAGCCAACCGTTAGACAGGAATAGGGTGACGAGTTGCTTTGTTGTAAGGGTTCACAAGGTTCCATTAGTGCTCGATTAGTCATTAAGCCAAAATGCAAAACATTATCTGCCTTCAGCTTCTCAAATGTGATGATTTTCTGTTTGTTTTTTTGTCTCATATGACAGTAAACTAAATGTCTTTGAGTTTTAAACTGATGGATGGTTGTGTGCGCACATTTAGTACCAGTGTCAATGTAAGTATCTATTTTCTATTACTGTGGAACTTCTGTCTCCCTTCCAGATTTCAGGTAGGAGCAGAAGAGAGTAAACACTGGAAATTGGAAATAAAAAGAACAGAAGAATGTGCTTCAAAAAAGCAAAAAGGCTGTCAAGAGTGAATGTCAATGTGTGTATTTATGTATTTTTCCATTGCTTGAATGTGGAATGAGAGGTGCAGTGAGTAGGAGTGGTTAACACATGCTCAGGAACCCCACTGGTTTGCCTGTAGCATCATGTAAAAAAAACATAGACTGCATAGCGACTTGCTTTCATTTGGCTGACAGAAAAGCCTGTGAGGAATAAAATAGATCTTAGAGAGAGAGGGAGAGAAAAGGCAGGGGGCAAGGCAGGACACAGATAGAGACAGAAACAGCACTGAAAAAAACATATCCAGACACAGCCTAGGTAAAAAATAATGACAGTATTTCTGTTAGAAGGTAGAGAACAAGACGAGGGAGATAAAGGAATGGGGAGAGGCAGACACAGAAAGAGCAGTGGAAGAAGTAATTGCCTCTTTTTTTCCCCTCTTTTGCTCTCCTTTTAACTCTGTCTGCTTCCTTTTCTCTCTCTACATCACCTCATCTCCCCTCTGGACCCATACAACCCCTCCCCTCTCTCTCTATCAGTCCTGTCCCTCTCCATCACACCATGGCACGACACCCCGATCCGGCTAATGTGGAGCCACTCGTGACCCTGGCGATTAGTCTGCCGTTGATCACCTTGTAATTACTTCTGCAAGAAGATAATGGCAGATGGAGAGACCCATCATTCTCACACTGAAACACGCCATCCTCATTTCCTCGCACTTCCTCCCTGCAACAGCGTCCATCTTTCTTTGACCCTCGTCCTTTACTCCTCCACCCTCTTTAATCTTTTTTTCCCGGCCGTGTGTTGTCCCCATTCACCTTCCGAGCAAACCCCGCCTCTGACCCTCCTCTCACCTTTCAGTTGTCTCTCCTTTTCAAATGTCCCCTGCATCAGATTTGTTTACAAAGACAGATAAAACCAGTGCATAGTCATCATCATCATCATCATGAAATTGCCCTCACGCGTACATTTCCCTCGAGGCAAATCCGATTTCAACAAGCCGATGTCATGGCTCTCTTGGACAGTGCAGCCGGCCTCTCCACTAAGAATAGCTCAACCCTCAAAGCATTTTGCAAACGTACTTGTCTGTTATTGAGAGGGACAGTCCTACGGTTTCCCACATCGCTTTGTCACTGGGGCTTGTCTGCATGGACATGACACAGCATTTACTCCACCTTCACCAAGCCGAAGCCTGCATTCTCATCTTTCCACTTGTTATCTTGTTATCGTGTGTCTGAGAAGTTGCTGCTTTTAGTCTGTAACCTCCCATTTGGTATCTGTTGTAGGGATGTTGTCACTCCCAAGTGACAAGTTTAACAAGTCTAATTTGTGACATAAGGAATTTAAGATGAGGTTCTTCCCTTTGCAGGGCAATTTTACATCATATAACTGCTGTGATTCTTTATTACACAGAGATGATGAAAGCTCATCTAGTCATCAAGTAACATTTCATTCAACAACAAGTGAGGCAGTTGATTCGTTGATTGTGTGTCACTGTAGCGGAAGAGTAATAATGCAGCTCCATATGGTGTCAACCCCCCCCCCCCCCCCATAATTACTCGCTCCTGTTGGTCTTATTTGACTTTGTGCGTGCCTGAGGCCTCCACAATCCGTCTGGTATAGTCAGAAAGCTAGAGGGCCTTCAAATAAGTCACTGACTATCATCAATAGGCATACCTATTCTGAGGGGAGGGTATAGAGGGTTAGTATAGTTAAGGTTGGGAAGCATTTGTGTGGAATTTTGGGGATGAAAAAGTAAGACAGGAAACCTCCATAATGGCTCCTTAAGTTGAATTTCGGTTAAAGGAGTAGTTTGACATATTGGGAAATGAACACTAATTTGTTTACTTGACAAGATTTAGGTGATCCGACTGACACCTCTCATACATATTTGTTCAATACATGGTTACAGCCAGCAGCCTTTTAGATTAGCTTAGGCCCTTTTAATGGCTGCAAAGCCACCATCGCTGAGTAACGTCTGAATAAAATTGAATATTAAGACAAATACAATATAGAATAGATTAAGCAAATGAAAAGGAGGTGTCTGTACTTTCACTCAACGAGCCAATCCAAATACTTAACACAGCACGGTCACTGTGACTAGTATGTCAGAAACAGAGGTAAATACAGTATGTCGTAATTTATCAGGTTGTAAAATCTGTCAAGTCACATATCTAATGCTCACAAATTAACACGTTTTATCTTGTTTGTTTTGTCTGTACAAAAACCGAAGCGTAAAAAACCCAATAGGCCTATGTGTTAATTAGCACCTTTTTCAAGATGCTGGTAGCCATATTTTATTACCTTTGGCCAGAGTTAGACCAGCTGTTTCTCACTGTTTCCAGCTTCACGCTAAGCTAATTGGCTGCCAGCCGGAGCTTCTTATTTAAAGCAGAGACATGAACGCGTTGTCCATCTTCTCATCAGCAAGAAAACAAATCCTTTAAAAACTCAATTTGCCCCGCCTCAGTTACACTCAAACTTCTATTACCAGCAATTGTTTTCTTGCCCCCTTCTAAATGTGCTAATAAAACTCACATTCATTCCATGATAACACTGACACAACCTGTCAAGCTTGGAAACGGTAGCCACATCAAAAATATTTGAATATATTACCCACAGTATAACACTGATCGCGGGAGTGAGGGGAAATAAAGTGATTGACTGATTATTCTGTTACATCTGAGAGAGCACAGGGCTGAGGAAGGCTTTTAAAATGACCCTCTTACTTCAGTTTCCTATTTGCTGTACACTTGACCACGCATCCTTAAAGAACCCAGACCCATCTTTCACCAAACTATTATTTATATAGCACTTTTCATACACAGCAAAGGCAATACAAAGTGCTTTACATAATAAAAAAAATTATAATAAAAAAATACCCCCTCTCATCTAACTTGTTCTATCAATTTGCACCCTCCTACATCACTCTGCCCTCCTAAAATAGTCGCTGACTCAGGATTAATGCTCATCTATTTAAATATTTATTAGACTGAGAAAGCTATCTGTTCTGTGACTTCTCCAAAGATGAAATCATTTAATGCTTTCCGTTTCACATCACATTTTCCAGGACTTAAGCTGCACTGTAAGCCCATGGTACTCAGGGTTTCTTGAAAAAACTAAAAGTTTGTGTTGTTATGTTTCTGTTTGACTCACTTCAACTGCTATACTTATAATATATCCGAAGGCCAAGGGAGGATCCAGGGCTGTATCACTCTCATAAGTAAAAACAGACATTCAGATTATGGATATGTGCAGTTTAATAACGCATAAAAGAGACTTTTATTGAAGTTTTATCTATGGTTCAAGCCCCTGATAGAGATATCATTTTGTTGTGGCCCTTAGCTAGGCCATTATCTGATTGACTATGTCATCTGTGGACACTGCAGACTCTTGTCTTCAGCTCCAGCAGATCCTTGGCTACTGACTTCTGCTGTAAAACACATTGCTTCTATCAACCCAGAGCATGCACTCCCAAGGCAAATGTTGTAAAGTAAAATGAAAGCTGTGTTTACTGATATTGATCTGCTTCCTATTTTTGTGATGTGTGTTCAGTACTAGTAACAAAAAAGATGAGAGTCACTGGAACAGATGAAACTGAGAAACTGGCACAGGATTTCACAGAGTCAGCCTTGATTAAGCTTTTCCACTAAGTAGCCAAAGTTGTAAATTAATGGCTAAAGCATGAGCTTTCCTAATTTCCCAAAATTATAAAACCGGATATTAACAACCTTTTGTGTTTGAAAGCAGTCACGTACCCAAAAGCTGGTATTGCAAACTTGTTAGCAAAAATGTCCATATTCAAACAGCAAACAGATAAAGGGCCACAATAATTTGGAGTCAAGTTATTTTCCACCTATAAAATGTAAATAAAACATTTACTTTGGCTCTGTTTTGGTCTCCAAAAACTTCAGGGAGTGCTGGTGAATGTTCCATCGTGTTCACCAGCTGGTCGTGAACCATATCAGTCTGCAGTTTCGGGCTGCAAGGGTAGCCTTTGGGGGAATTGGAACATTTTGCATGGAAAACAGCTCCCTGCTATGCCCTAAAAGTACACTCAGGAGAGCTGTGGGAGTGAACCAAATCAATAAAGCTGCAGGCCATAAGAAAACCCAAAAACATTACATGCAAATCATCCAAAAATCAAATAGACAAAAATATCTCAGAACACTTTTTATGCTGGTTAAAATGAAGTGAAGTACCCTAAGGATCACCCTCAGTGCTGGATCAGCAAAACCGGCTCAACACAACCTTTTGCATTTTACTGCCCTCTGATGAGCTTTCAATGTCAACTCTCGGCACTGCATGTCAGGCCGGAGCAGACCGCGTATAGGGAAAGCTCAGATAGCAAGTGACCATCATGGCTTTTTTTTATCAGCATGGAGCTCTGTGGATAAATATAAACAGTCAATTGGTTTACTCTGCACTATCCACTGAAGCAGGGGGTGTTAGATGTGTGCAAATAGCCTCAGCAAATTATCATTACTGATGGCTTGGAGAGGATGAATATTCCGCATTTCCCTTACCATTTATATATATATTCCTCTTGCACCCTTTATCAGACTCTCTCTCACTCCCACTCCCACTCTGAGGGTGTCAGGGAAGGGAATCTGTTTCATTTTCCTCTCAGCTGATGTCATGACTTTCAACTACGGGCAAAAAAAAAAAAGCTTTGACAGACACTTTCAATTTATTCATTACTTTACACAACTGTCAGTTCAAATAAAAAACGGATACAGAAATCTACACAGACAGTCACGCATACAACAAACAACACATATCCCAAACGCATGGGCACATCAAAATCACTGTAATACATCCCAGAGGTGTCAGGATAACGTGTTAAATTTTATTCTGCTAAAGGTACTTCAATGGAAATCTTTATTTCCTGTTCCTTAAGCTGATCATTTCCGACACATGACACTAAACTCATTAAACATGATGCCTCAAAGACTGTTCATTGCTTGCAGCCTTGAAACATCAAATAAAGTTTTATTACAATGTTGGAAAAACATCTGAACCACCTTCAGTGCAGCACAGGCCAAATGATTTGTCGGCCACCCCGGCCTGCATCTTAATAGAATCAGGTTCGCTACAACATTTCCATTTTATTAGTGTGTGAAATGCCCAGAAGATCATTAGTTTTCGTCTAGTGCTGTTCATTTTGGTTACAGACATTCATGGTCCTCCAAGGAGGAACTTGCGATGTAGCAATGTCATTAGGTCAAATGAATTTCTACTTTGGTTTAGGACTTGAAGTCTAAAAGCTACTGATGCCTGCGTTAGCTGTAACATGTCCATTTACATTTACTAATTAGCTAATGTTAGCATGATAACGCACAGAATTAAGATCATAAACAGTACTCCAAAGCATCAGCATGTTAGCATTGTCATTGCGAGCACGCTGAATTTAGCGTTGAGACTCTTTGTCTTGATAATGTATTTACTGCTCTTTTGATTCCCTGTTTGTTTGTTTATTTGTTATTTTCCGTGCTAACCATATGTCCTTGTTTTGTTGTACTGGCTTATTTTTATGCAACCCTAAAGCTGTTCCAACTTTGTGAGCATTTACAGCCCTCGGTTAAAAATAAGACACAAATATTTGCCTGTTGCCTTCAAGTCCGTCTTCATCTGTCGATCTGAGTCCCTGTCTGTCCACTCTCTTTCCTTTTCTTCCTGACATATGACTGAATCTTATTTACTCTTGTGACATCAGTCATCTGGGCCTGTCAGGGGCTCTGATATAAATCAGTTCGTCTGCATTGGATTTCTCAGCATCCATCCTCACAATGGGGGGAAAAAACCTTCCTTCCCTACCTGGAGGTCATAGAGGGAAAACATTTTCCTCCTCTCCTTCTCTACTTGTCGCTCTCCTTTACAGTCGTACCTCCCTCCTCTGTTGCATAATCCCATCATATGTAAATAGTTCCTTCCGGATTCTGACGCTCCCTTGGTTTTCACTCACTCCCCCATTTCAGCCTCCACATCACATCGTTTCTACTGACTCACCCCTTCCCCCATACTTCAAATCTCGGCTGTGAGGTGATTTAGAGACTTGGTGTGGACTGGAGAGAGCAGTACAGTCAGTGCGCGTGGTACAGTAGAGGGAGTGCCAGTCGTTATACCCCCGACAGCAATGCCATGCCATCTGCAGCCCTGGCACACGACGGCTCCCGCGGCTCTCGTTCTGCCCTGTCCAGGTCTTTTGGATGGCAGACTTTACACGCACACAGAGGGAGGAATGAACACCAACCAAACCTCTCCCCATCCCCCCTCGTCACCCTCGCATGGCATGTCTTCCCCTCCTCCATCCTTGTATGAGCACATGGCGTGGCGCATTTCAATTCTCCAAAGCACTGGGCAGAGGCCTTTCCTCACCATGCTGCTGCTTATACAACCTCATCTTTACCTCTCTCTATCTGACATTTCTTCTCTTGTCCTCCCTTTCGTCCTCCTCCTGCCTTTATCTGGTGAACTCCACCACGTCCCCCCGCTGATGGAGCTGGCAGGAGATGAAAGGAAGGAGTTTTGTATTCCGCTCTGCTTTTGCAAGTGAGCTTCAAATGTTCACTGGCAAATGTTTTTTTTTTTTTTTGGACTTCTGATATCAACCCGTCTGTGCTGTTACACGTCACTGACATCATTCTCATACAGCACCAACACCATCTAAAGCAAAGATTGGGCTTACAGGCTGTGATGTGGTGAGTCTTCAAAGCTGCAGGGGAAGAGGAAGAGCAGCGATAGCACTATACAGCTTTATGTCTTAGTATTGATGAGAAATGCGGCGGTTTTATTTTTGGTCCGAGCGAAGGAACAGATGTTGACGCCCCCAACAGGCCCATTAAATCTTTAGCGTGAGGCCTGTAATTGCACGTCACGGTTCAAAAGTTCATTGATGTCCTCACTTAAAATATCCCAGAGGCTCTGAATACAGGGGGCACATGATGAGACACACCCGGTGTAAACATGTTATCTGTATCTGGAGACCTTACTTGAACAGTGACCCGCAATGGATTCATGGGTCTTTCAGACACCTTAAATTAAAATGGGTTGGATCTCAATATGCAAAGTAGAAAGGAGAGCCTGGTTGATTTGTCAACGAACATGACGTCCATGTTAGATTGCTGGCTAACATCACTGCACAACTAGCAGGAAGAAGCGGAGTAAGGTGACTTTTCAACTTACAACCATACAGAGAAGGCTAAATGTGGCGCTTTGGAGTATAAATTCTAACCTGGAATGGATTTAATTGTTACTATTTTAAGCCATAATAAAAAGTTCCTAAACTGATAAGGAGCAAGAATAAGTTGTTTTTTTCTCATTATATTATCAGCCTCTTATCCACATTTACAATGGATGAAATGTGTAATTTAAAAGTGTAATTTGTAGTAGTGAACCCTAAATTATCACTAAAGATTTTCTTCAGCTCTAAGCAGCATTTTTGTGTTTTTCATGTAAATTCTTGGCAACTTTACTGTTTCAGATCACTCTCAGTGCTCTCATAGCATAATTTCATTTTTATTGAGCAAAGATTTGCCCTAACCCACTGCTCAATACATGACCAAAGCCAAATGGCAGACAGACAGAAGTTCCATCAGGCAGACTGGCACAAATTGCAGCTTGTGGCTATATTTAACAAATGTTATTTCCTTGTGAACAGGAAATTATAACTGAATGTGGAGTTTATTGTAGATAAACAGTTAAGACGGTGCATGTTATAAACTGCAAGACCACAGTGCGTCTCTACAAACAGCAGTCGGAAAGAGCATGGGCAGTAAATGTGTAATTGAGGCTAAATTATCCAACTCCACAGCTGCTTCTTCGTGTAAATACAAAATACTATTACAACCGAGAATCCTAAATGTGAAAGCCATATTTTATTGCTTGTTTCACTGCAAAACTTTTTTTTGTCTTTTAATTTTTACATTATTGATATTTTTTAACATGTGACAAGTGGGTGGAAATTGCTGGTTCATCATCATGCGCATGCAGAGCCACTGTTAGCTGCAGCAGTTGAATAAAAAAGGTGGCTGGTGTTACGAAACAAACAATTTTTCTCATCTCTTCCTGCTGCGTCTCTCTGACTTATGACTCATTGCCAAATTGAACCAGTCGGGAGGAACAAAGAGAGATTTTTAAGGGGGAGATCAGAGCGAGCAGGAGTTAATGACACGATCACACCATCTAAGCGATTTAAATGTATTGAAGCTTCTAAACTGGTTGAGAGATGTCTGTCTGTGTACCATTTATGTAAAGTTAGACTAGCAGCTTTTGAAAGTGCTAATTCATGATCAACATCAGTAAAAAGAGGAAACAAACTACAGTCATATCTGCTATTTCTGTGTTCACCTTTGAGAGTGTTTCGTGGTGGGTGGGTGGATGGATGACTGAGGCAAGCAGGCCGGCAGTCCGCCCTCTGGCCAACATGTTGTACCACTGTGAACTGCAACAGACACAGACGGTGGTGCTGGTGTAACCCATTTAGACACAGCCCTTCAGGGACACACACACTCCGGGTGTCTCCTTGACAAGGCCAGCAAATAGGACATTCGTCTTCCGTCATGTTTGAGTTTGACAGAATCAGGTAACATTAATTATTAGTGCCACTGTGACTTATTTCTCTGTTTTTCCTCTTTTTTAACCACATTAAATCTTCCTATATAATGTTAAAAACTCATATTGTCTCTTTTGCCGACCCCTTTTTTATAATCATCATCTTATAATAATCAATAAGCTCCTTTCATAGATACAAAACACCAGTAGTAGAATAAGTAGAAGTCGAAAAAATGCATTTAAAAAATAATTATTTAACCAAAGTTTTTACAGGAGTAAAAGTATTATTTGCAAACTGTTCTTAAATAATTACTCTAAACAACAAAGTGATCGAGAGAGTCGCAACTTAAAAATACCTGGGCTTTTTTCTAGAAGAAAATCTCTCTTTCAAACATCATATTGAGTGTCTTACTAAAAAGCTAAGAATGAAACTGGGTTTCTTGTACAGAAATAAATGTTGTTTTTCTTTTTGTGCCAGGAAGAAAATTGTCCAAGCCATTTTTTTATCTGTTATTGATTACGGTGATATTTTATATATGCACGCAAACTCATCATCTCTGAAATTGCTAGATTCTGTGTACCATGCAGCATTACGGTTTGTCTCAAACTCTGGATTCCGAACGCACCATTGTAAATTGTATGAGAAAGTTGGTCTGTCTTCCTTATACACCCGTAGGATGGAACACTGGTATATGTTCCTTTATAAGGCAATTTTGTACGATCTGCCTCCTTATTTGTGTTCTCTAATGGTTCCTAAAAACAGTGCTCATATCACTCGGTCTAGCAGTTTGATTATGTATAACGTTCCTCGGACTCGCACTGCGTTTGGTGAAAGTGCCTTTAAATCTTTTGCCCCCTCATCGTGGTGTAAGCTACAGGAACACCTTAAACTTGAATCCCTTATCACCATGAACAATTACAAAAGCAGGATTAAGGACTATTTAACCGCAAACTGTACATGCCCGGTTACTGAACACTGACTTACTGCCAATGAGATTGATGCTTTGTGACTTTTTATTTTATTTTTATTTACTTTTTATTGTGTTTTGTGTCTTGTTTTAAGTGTGAAATTTTGTTTTTTAATGTGAAACTTTTATGTTTTTATGCTGCCTTCTTGGCCAGGACTCTCTTGAAAAAGAGATTTTGAATCTCAATGAGTATATTCCTGGAAAAATAAAGGTTAATAAAAAAATTAAAATTGAAAAAGAAATATTGAATTGTTGATTAATCTGCTGATTATTTCCCACCAATCCATGAGGGAAAAGCTTGCCCTCATCACAACAAAGTCAGGAAGACAAGATAAACACACACATGCACACCAATACACACCACTTAAACAAAATCCGCTAAGTCAGCAAAGAGTACGGAAAAACAGCAGACGTGCAGCGCTTAAAGCAACTCCCCTTCACTATCATCAAATACACACACACGCAAAATACCACAGATGCACACACACACACACACACACACACACACACACACACACACACACACACACACACACACACACACACACACACACACACACACACACACACACACACACACTTCAAAGCCCCTAGCTGTTGTTCCACACACACACACACACACACACACACACACACACACACACACACACACACACACACACACACACACACTACCCTCACACACAGTGGCTGGTGCTGCTGTTGCTCTCCCATCATGCGTCAGAGCCAGAGACAGCCGACCAATCAAATGGGAGCTCCTGGCTCATAACCACCACGGTACCCAGCAGAACTCAGGTGCAGGCGCATAACGAAGACCTGCAGCTGGATTATTATTATGCACCCAATGAGTCACTGCTTAAAATCCGAGGAAAGTCATAATTGAAATACTGTAGTGTAAGTGTGCTGATTCAAAGTTGTGTGGGTGATTCTAACAACATTATCTCGAAATATTGATAAAGAGCCATGTTCATCCAATGAAGTCAAACTTGAGCTGTTGTTTATTTAATTTTAGTAAAGCGAAATGCTTTATTTAACAAAAAATAAATATTCTTGAGTATCTCAAATTATATGAGGGAACTCACAATTAAGATTGAGTATCTTAATTCACAAGCTGTGACAGGCTAAAGTTAATTGTTATCATAATTTAGAAATAAGAGCTGTGAACCAAGACATCTCAATATGAGTGTTATGAAAAGACAACGATGATATTGATGAAATTATATTGAATTGTCGTCCATGGTGTGAATTCCCTTTTTACGTTAAGTAATAAAACAAGGCACATCTTTTCTATTTTCTCTTATTGTCAACAAATCCAAAATGATTTGTTCCTACTAGCCTGTGTAGCAAAACACTGATGTATCTTATTCCTCTGCACCATAGTACTCCATTACCGTACAAACTATTAAATATACTGCACCATCCTGCAGCTGTAAATACCCACTATAGTAACAAACGTGTATTATTTCATGGCTCAAAATAGTCCGTAATAAATATAATATTTCCTCTTGTATGAGTAATGTTTGCTAAAAAAACCCAGTACACAGCCTTTTCAGGGAAAAGTAATGAGCTTTTTTTTTTGGTGGAAACCAATGAGCTGGGGTGTTGAGACAGATGGAAAACCGAATAATATTTTGGTCTTTTCATAGGATTTATAGCTGTGGCATTTAGAATGAAGACAAAAAAGTCACAAGGTCGACCCATAACATGATGGGACATCTCCAGTCATTAGAATGGCTGCTCATATAATCCTCTTCATCAGTGAAAAGGATGTACATTAGTGTATTAACATAATCTTTGATGGTTAAACAAGGTTGAAGTGAGGGTTTCTTTGTGTACTGTGTGTCTGTGAGTACACATGTGCACACACTCCTGTTTGAAGCAGCAGCAGCAGTGCGGGGAGGGTATGAGGCGTGTTAATACAACAACAGGGAAAAGGCCCACTGATGGTTGCTATGGTAAATATGACCCCCTGTCAAGCAGCAAACAGTCCCTTCCTCCCTCTCTTCTCTGCCTTCATGTTCCTCTGCTCTCTACTATTCCTCTTATACCACTCTAACCGCCTCTCTCTTCCGGTCATCCCCACAAAATCTACTGCTCCTTCCTTTCTGTACCGTCCCCAATTCTACCATTTTCCCTTACTTTATTTCGCTCTCCCTCCTTTTCTCTCCTCTCCTCCTTCCCTCCCCATCTTTTCACGCCACAGTGGTCTCCCCACCGGCTCCAGACAGGCCCTGAATGCTGTGCAGAGCGAGGCGACCTTCAATGCACCATGGCAGCTGACTTAGACAGACACAACATCAGCACTGCATCCCTTGTCATGCTACACGCTCGGATCCAAAATCACAATATGTATAGAATATGTAAATGTAGTTATTTGATACAGCTGCTGCATTGTGCACCGCTCACCAGCATTACTCATGATCTGCTGTTTACAACATACATAACACGCAAATAAAAGCAATATACAGTATATTCATAATTAAAGCTTTTGTAATCATTGTGTCGCTATTTCTTGATACAGTAAATCATGAAAATATTATTTTATTGTTAAAAGTATTCCTACAAAACAATCATAAGACATATTTCTTCCTGGAATTCTGGAGAAAAACAATAGCTTGACTTCCCATCACCAAGCAGACTATGGTGATTAACATGGGGATAGATTGATTGCTGATTATCTTCAAACCCATTGACATTTAGTGTTTATTTATTGGCCATATGAGCTTTTGACTGCATAGAAAGCTATACTTTAGTGTATATGAGATATATTAAAAAGCTCTGAAAAAAAAACTACAAACCTCAACCTTGACTTTGGATTATTTCATCAGAGGTCGTTTTCTTTCAAAGGTTTTTTTATTGAATGTTAATAACAACAAAATTGTAGCACAGCGAGTACACATTTTTTTCCCCTTTTTCTCCCGAACATACCCCACCCACATCCCACCCTCACACCCAACAACACAAAACACACACCACAAGAAATAAAAACAAACAATCAATATGAAAAAAAAAAAAAAAAAAAAAAAAAAAAAAAACACAAAGAAATAAAATTGAATCAAATAAAAAAGGGGAGGGGGAATCAGAGGTCGTTTTAAACCTATACTTGGTTTGGTCTAACCTGGTTCTGAAATACCTTAACTGAACAGATTGACATTAGTAAGTTAATTTCTTCAGTTAATACATCTGTAAATTCAGTAGGCTATATTTTATTAAAAAATGTGTTACATTTTTCAAATAGAGCTGAAACGATTGGTTGGTTGATACATTTTTGTAATATCATTTCACCCTGAATATCTTTGTGCTTAAAATTGTTGGTCGGACAAAACAAAACATTAGAAGACTTCTCCTTGGGCTTAGGACATTGTGGTGCATGTTTTTTCCGTATTTTTTCTGAAGACTCACCAATGAAATACACACTACCAGTAATTGGATCACCCACATGTGGCCTTATTACAAGTATGAAGTCTGGTTTGGTCTGTTATTGCACATGAGCATGAAATTAGCTACTGAACGTAGTAAATCCTACTGTGATAGAATAGTAATGAGTTAATCTTCTCCATGCCTCAGGAGATCACTTATCCCTGTAGTAAAGTCACTGTCATACACATAGTGCAGCACATCCCCATGGCATGGTTCAGGGGATGTCATCTCACCCCAAAGCCCCTTAGGAAGTGTTGACAACAGCTTGGTGAACTGAAATGGTCTGGTAGGCTACATAATGAACATGCATTATAGCATATTTATTGTCTTATTTTCTCAGACGCAGCAGCAAATATGATCAAAGGAGATGGCACACGCATGTAGAGCCTATAATTGGCATGGCAGTCATTGGATGTCAGGATGTGTTCATTTATTGTGACACACTACAGGCTAAACAATACATAGGCCTATCTGTGTCCACATCCCCCCGCAGTTTAAGTAGGCCTATGGGCTATATCACCAGTGTTATTTTGACCTGTTTCTGCACAGGATAAACCTAACACCTGCCGAAATAGCCGAATAACTACAACGAGGTTAGCTATAGTTTTATGTGGTTGATGTAGCCTACTCACCTGTCAGGCTGTCGTAGCACTCGATCTCGGTGCTCTCTACGGCTCTCCGCTGCTCCTCGGTCAGCTTGGCCGCGGCTTGGTTGAGCAGGTTGACCTCGGAGCCCGTCGTCCCATCGGCAACATGCACCCCTTTGAGTTGCAGCAGCGCCCGGTGGTACTTGCCGATTGCCTCCCGGAATTTCTTCTCCTTGTAGCAGCGGTGCCCTTCCGCCTTGAAGTCAATGGCTTTCTGGATCTTCGCCTCCATCTCCATCTCAGCGGAGCCGGCTCCCCCGGCGGCTGCTGCCAGGCTCCGACCGCCGGTCTCTGGGTAACTCTTAAGGCTCTTTATAGGGTGCTGTTTGGCTTCCATATCTCTCAGTGAAAGCGGCTGGAGCGGGCCATGGTGCTCGGACACGAGTGTGTGTTTTCTTGGTGAGGACTGGACCAGCGTGCTGTGCATAAAGGATGCGGGGTGGAGCGGCACAGATGGCTGGGCAGGCGGCGGCACCAGAGACGAAGAGAAGAGGCGAGAAAAAGGCTTCAGAAACGTCTCCGGTTTAACAGCTTGTGGTTAAAAAAGGCGTTATATGACAGTTAAAGGATATTTGCAGCTATTAAGAGATAAACAAGGCTAGAGCAGCGGGAAGAAACATCCTGAAATTGCCCAACCGCCGAAAAAAAGAAACCCTGATTACTCGCGGAAGGATGCTCTAGTGGATTTCTATGGTAGCAACCTCCGAGGCACGCGCAGCCTCAGCACCACAAACAGCGCGCGCACACACCGTCATAGGCCGTATATAACCCTTGCTGCACAGCATTGTGGGAAAAAAGAGAAATCGTGAGGCGTTGCAGTAGTCCAGATTTTACATGACAAAAAAAAACGTGCAGAGATGTCCCGACATAATCGATGATTCACGAAAAATATAGGCCTATATTTGAAATTTGAAATAAATAAAGACACTGTGCTTTCTCAAACTGTTAGACGATAGGCTACCTAAATATTTGTTTTTAATTACATATGTATTACAATAAATAATATTGTATTTGCATTTGAACAGAGATAATCCTGACATGCACCTACTATATGTAAAATATTATTATTTTAGCATTTTGTATAAACCTTATACAGGAGTAGAGATTACGTCACTCCCATTCTTTAGAAGTGGCCAGCTGTCACATTAAATAATAAATAAATAAAATGATCAGGCCGATAAGAACTGAATCAGCCATTACTTCAATCCATATCCATTCTATAAATATTCAATTATGGACAAATCTGATGACTCCAGCCGATAACGGTTTCAAGGAGCTGGAGATGAGGCTGCAGGGTTGAGAAGAAAGTGGGAGAGCGACCTCAAGGGGACATAGTTTATATTACACTTCTTGTTATTATGTGATGCGTGGTTAAACCTTCAGCCCCCCCAATCCTATTATGTCTGCACAGATGATTCATTACGATGGCCAACATCAAAAAATAAAACTGGGTCCTACATGCTACTGTCAGAGTACAACTGAACACTGGCAAAAGCTTAACAGCCATTCTCTCTACAAAGGGTCAACACAGCGCCTCAGTGTGCATGTCCCTTTAATGTAGCACCGATTACTGGCATCTGCATGGTAGAGGAAGCACTGCCAACTAGGCCCATTTGTGCTGAGTTCTAAAAATGCCAAGTGTCGTAAAGCAGCAGGTTCTCTTTTCATGCCTGTAACACTTTCTGATACTGAAACACTTAATTGTCCCAGTGGGGAAAATTGTCTTGGCCTTAATCACACTGTAGGTCTGCCGTAATAATAAAAAGCCATGTCAATTAATGTTCAGTAGAAAACATATTACATAATTATTTAATAAGCCAACACACTAACATTGCATTCACTCCAAGTGCTATTGGAGACATTATGCCAGCACAACTAGAAGTTTTATTTTTGTTGCGGAGTACTTTGACTCTAGTAGAAATAAATTAATGTTCATGGTTGTTAAGACAAAAAAAAAAAAAAATCTATTACAAGAGGCTCAAACACTAGAACAACCATTTCAGATTTGTTTTGATAAGCTGACAGTAACACTTGACTATATAAACGTTCTATATATTTTAAAACACACTGTAATTTAGTGGCACAATAAAAAGGCATCCATTAATGAAATGTCATTAACATAACTGTTGACAGTTCAGCCAACATTATGCAGCAGCTTATCAAGGGAGGAGTGGGAGTTTAAACGGGGTTATTGATAAATGATCAGCTCCATGTTCCCAGGAGAAAATTAATAATGACATTGAGGTGAGGTCACGCCAATAGTTAAAAGAGCCGTAACGTACAGTTTGTGCCAATGACTATATTAAAAATGTCTCCTCCACAAAAAGAAAAAAAGAACAGCAAAGATCTTTGGGCCCTTTTTCTCTTTAATAGTTTTCCAAGCACCATTTTTCCAACTTAATAACTGTTTTCATCTTTAAAATCAATAAATGACAGTCAATGCCTGGTGTGTTTTGCTTAACCTTATTCTTAAAAACAATAAAAATCCTTATTGTGAATTTTAAACAAATATTTACAGCGTTACAAAGTTCTGGCATGACCCATACTAGGTACAGGTGAACTACCTACAGAGACCTACAGTGACCCTCAGGACACCAGGTACAATGGTTTCTTAACATGAATACATGATACAAGAATGTCCACATAGAAAAATATGAATCAAGTCTAACAAATTTATATATTGCATTTCAAAATGAACAATATTCTACTGATCCGGCCTTCAAGTAGGTGGTTCTGGAAAATGTTCAGTACTACGGTAGAAAAGTGGGCGTCTTCAGTTCAGAGGTGTGAACTTCTACCCTGCAAAGTGCAGGAGAGAAAGAAGAAGAAGAGAAGGTGGTGAGGTGTTTTTTATTGATTCAAGTGTTCAGAGAGGTCGTTCTGTGTCCAAATTAAAATTTTCGCTGAAATCAAGAAGCACGTTTAAAACATGATTGAAGAGGTCATTTTTATGTGGTGAAGGGGAAAATACATATTAAGATTAAACCATCGCTCTCCTGTGTTTTTTTTTAATTGGACGAATAACTACAATTGCCTGAGAAAAACGGCAAAAAGAAAACTGTCTTTTTACATAATTTAAAAAAAAAATCTTAAAAGCTAAATATTAACAAACTGACCACATATTCCTCTTTGAGCAACATTTTCCACCAGTGGACTGTATTTATTCAACCGTTAGAAAAGTTAAGTTTAGGCAGCAGCATTCTTATACGTGGAATTACGGGGTAAAATTAAAACCACCGCTACGGCAGCCTGGTCCATGTCATGCTCATGCCTTAAGCTCACAAATATAGTTATATAGGCTATATGTTTTATTTTGAAAAAGTTAAATGGCAGATATTATTGAGGGATGATAAATAGCTTTCTGGTTCAGCAAAAGGAATTTGAGCCCTCAAATTAAATGCTTGGGCATTAAACAAAGATGATATTTTCCAATGGCAGCATGACTAAGGTGTACAAAACCCATCCCCGCCCCTATCTATTTCTATCGAAGAGTAACCCTATAGCCACAATGCAGCAAGAAAATCTTCCATCCACATCGAGCAGAACAAAAATAAACAAAAATATAAAACACTTCAATCTGCAGTCCTGTATGTCGCCAGGATAACTGCAGGTGTGTTAGGTTCTCTTGCTGCCCAGTCTCTTAAAAACACTGACAGCCCCAGCATCCATCTGGGCACCCAAAGACTCTCCTCCCCCTGCTGCTGCTGCTGCTGCTGCTGCTGCTGCTGCTGCTGCTGCTGCCGCCGCCGCCGGTCCTCCTCCACCTCCGGACCCGGTGCTGCTAGTGACCTTGGAGCTAGCTATAGTCAGTCTCTGCTGGGCTCTGGGCCTGGTGCTGGTCACACTGTTGTCCTGTGTGTCAGCGGTTGTGGACGACTTGGCCGTGCTGGGGAGCTTTCCCAGTCTCTGAAGCACACTAACCTTGGCAGGGGGGAGGCCATTAGGGGCCGAGGAGGAAGAGGAGGTGGGAGCGTCAGAGGGAGGTAGTTTGAATTTGCCTCCCAGGCGCCGCAGGGTGGTGGGGGCCGGTTTGCTGGCCGGCTCTTTCTTCTGGGAGGGAGGCAGTCTCTTGAGGACGCCGGCGTACTGGAGCACGGAGCCTTCCTCGTCGCTGTCGTCATCCACGTCCACGTCCATGTGTGCAGCCATTTGGCCCGGCCTCGGCTTGTGTTCGTCTCCCGCCCCGGCTCTGTCCAGACGACTGAACACACCGGTGGGCTGTCAAAAACATGAACAATATGAGCACAGACAGAACTCGTCTTTTATGCATGCATTCGACACAATGGAATAGGAAGTAAGCTTTGACGACCTACAGATAGAGGTCTCACCTTGTTATTGCTTGTTGTTGTGTATCCCTTGGATTCAGCCCCAAGTCTTGCAAACACGGAGGTGTGTTTCGAACCTTTTCAAGGAGCAGACCAATTGACAATTAGAAAGATTTATATAGAAATTATTACAGCGGAGCTATGTGTTTTGATTAGGGGTGTGCACGTGTAACCGTTTAGTAAATCATAACCGTTTAGTAAAAATCAATAAACGAAAACCGTTTTTTAATTTTTTTTTTCAACGTTTTTAAATATGTTCCCGAGACACGCATTTATTGATGTTACAGCACTAATAAACTAATTGCGGAGGATAAAAGCTAGTCTGCCGAATCTGTCTGTCCCTCTCGGCGTGTGTGTGTGAATCGGCGCGCACACACACACACACACACACACGGGGAGTCGCCGTGCTTGGGCTCGAGTCACAGCCACGGACCAGTGATGAAAGATAACCTTAAGTTACGCGGTTGACGTGAACTACGCGCGCAAGTAGCCCAAACTTTATAGCACATGTTCAACATGCATAAACGTGGATGTTGGTCTTCGTTTTGGTCAGGCATTCGCCTGTCATGTGTTCGCCGTGTGTGTACCATGGACCTATTACAACAGGTGTGTAAAACAGCGTAGTTTATGTCAAATGTGTGTTTACAGGCGAACAAATGCGTACGTGTGCGCGCGCGCCTACAAGACGGTGGGCGCACAAGGACAGTGACGTCACGGTTAACCGTGTACACGAAAAAAATT